>NC_086255.1:600000-900000 GCF_021018805.1 Prinia subflava | reverse complement strand
TTGCTGCCAGCACATCCCAGCCCCTGCAGCTGCTGCAGCAGCGTGAACAGACACAGGCAGCTCTCGGTGCTTTCCAGCAGCTGGAACAAAACAGGATTGGAGGCAGGCAGGGCTGGTAATTAGAGAATAAACTCAGAGTCAATAACAAAGCCCAGCAGCAGAAAACCCCAGACAGATGAAGCTGGAATGAGAGAGGAGCTTGTCTCATCCTCTCATTCCTTTAATTCACAAAGGAGAAAGTGATCCTTCCCCTCAGCATTTCATTTTTGGAGCTGTGGGTGGTGGGCAGGACGGATTCCCCACGTGCTCCCCGTGTCCCCTGGCCAGCCTGGGGGCTGTGCAAAGGCCAGGTGAACTCCAGTGGATGCAGAAATACAAAATATTCCCTACTCCAGAGCAAAATAGATTCCAGATCCAGCAGGAGCAGGCAGCTGGGAATGGCCTGTGCAGGACAGAGCAGGGGAGGAACAGGAGCAGGAGCCTGCCCCCCTGCAGCCCCTCCTGCAGCCCCCCTGCCCATTGCCATCAGGGCCGTGAGCTTCGGGCAGCCTGGGGAATGATCCAGAAATGGAATCCCAGCCTGGTCTGGGTTGGAAGGGATCCCAAATCCCCCCCAATGCCCCCCCTGCCATGGCAGGGACACCTCCCACTGTCCCAGGCTGCTCCAGTGTCCAGCCTGGCCTTGAACTCTCTTTTTCAAACATTTCAAATCTGTGATTTTACCAAATCTGGGCGTTCCCAGGCTCAGGTGGGACCTGCCCCACCCCTGCTCCCTCCCCAGGGCTCCTTCCAGGGTCCTCCAGGGGTCTCCATCCCACACAAAGCAGCAGACCCAGGTGTCTGCAGGAGCAGCCCAGCAGCACATTCAGTGAAAGCTTTCCCTCAATTAAGGACTCCTTTCAATAATTACTTTCCTGGTTTTGAGTTAGGGACTGTGACTCCACTGATCAATGGACCCATCGGGAAGATTGATTCCCGCCCTGCTTTCTGCAGTTTCCTTTCCCTGGGGTGAGGCTTCTCCGGGATTTTCCGGCTCCTGCATTCCAAGGGGAGGAGCAGCTCATTCCTCCAGACCCGGGGATGCAGCAGAGCCTCTCCTGCTTTCCAAAGACAAGGGTTAAACATTAACAGCTAATTAATTTAGATATTGATCAAAACACCCGCACAGGGTGCCCAGAGCAGCTGTGGCTGCCCCTGGATCCCTGGCAGTGCCCAAGGCCAGGCTGGACACTGGGGCTGGAGCAGCCTGGGACAGTGGGAGGTGTCCCTGCATGGCAGGGGGCCACTGGGGGGATTTAGGGTCCCTTTCCCACTCAGACCATTCCAGGATTCGCTGTTTGTGCCATTCCAGCATCACGCACAGCCAATGTCCTTGTGCAAAGTCTTCTAAAAACCTCTTTTAAAACTTTTCCCAGCCCTTGAGTTACCCCAGCCGTGTCCCCTGTGCCCCCTGTGTGTCCCCCTGGCTGCCCCTCCCTCCCCAGCGTGTGCAGGTGATTTCATTCCACGCTGCCTTTCCCAACAGGACGAATCAAATCCTGCCACAGAAGAGTTTTCCAAGGGCTTTCCCAGCTTGCTGGGAGCTCACTGGGTGTGGGGTTGATCCCCCATTTCTCCTGTGCCCAGAGGGATCAGGCTCCGTGAGCCCCACAGCCACCTCAGCAAACACCTCACTGTGCTGAGATGTGCTCTAGTGCCTCCTGAGGAATTTGGGAACCTGCATGGGAATTCCGGGCAGCTTCTCCCTGGTGTGAGGAGTGAGGGAAACCCACGGGAGCTGCAGGATGGGGCTGCACATTCCCCCTGCACACCTGGAACGCTGTGTCCAGCTCTGAGTCCTCACTCCAGGAGAGCCCTGGAGGGCAGGGGAAGGAGGGCAGGCCCCTCCCATGGCACTGCCAGTGGTGGAAGGGCACAGCACAAACCCCAAACACTCTGGCACAGGAGGAAAAAGCCCAGCCTTGCTCTCTCTCCTCAGTGAAGCACATTAAAAGATTAATGAGGGAGATGTGATCTCCAGGAAAAGGCACAGGGATTTCCATTAAGCAGTGCCTAAGCCCGGGCAGATCAGCAATCCCAGCAGTAATAAAGCAGCTCCCTGTGATCCTCACAACAGACACTGAAGCCTTCAAGCAGCCACAAGATTAAAGAAATTACTTCCATAAAGCACAATCTGCTCCCTTCCTGGACTTGGCTCAGCCACACAGTCAATCAGGGAAGAATATTTTCTCCTGCTAAAAAGAAACTTTTGCAGTGACACTTCCTTGCAAAAAGACTTTTCAGCGATAACAAAATCCAATTTCCTTTGATCTGGCTCTGCAGAGCAGGGACTGCGGGCTGGGGGTGTAAACCTCTTCCCAAGCCTGCCCAGGCTGAGCTCAGTGCTCCCTGTTCCTGCTGCAGGGTGGGGCAGAGCCCCTCTGCAGGCCCTGGACCTCAGCTCCTGCTCATTCCAGGCTCTGGTGCAAATTCCAACATTTTGGTTTGTGTGAAAGAACAAGGAACCCACCTGGAGATGGTTCCAGGCAGGTCCATCCCTGGAAACATTCCCAGCCAGGCTGGACAGGACTGGAACACCCGAGCCAGGGGAGGATCCTGCTCAGGGCAGGGCATTGGTGACATTCCAGATGCCTTCCCACCCAAACCATTCCACAATTCCACAATTCCAGGATCTCACAGGGTGCTTCCCGCTTTCAGCCCCGTCTGGGAGCGGTCAGGAACCTTCTCCAGAGGCCACCAGGTTCCAGCCAGCTCTGTCCCAGCCCTGGGCACTGTCTGACCACTGCCCAGCATTCCCAGAGCCCAGCGTTCCCAGAGCTCCTCCTGGAGCTTCTGCCCAGCATTCCTGCTGCTCACAGCCCTGCTCAATTAGTGCCCAGGTTAATTGAGGCCCGGGTAATTGCCCAGGTTCTGTGTGCACAGTCAGTGAAGCCAATGAATAAAATAAAAACAGAAGGGAACAGAATTCCTTCTTGTCCTAAGCAGTGCCCGCTGGTGCAGTCCCAGTGCCAAATGTCACCTCCAGCAGGGTCACCCGCTGACCCTCCCGAGGGGGGACAGCCTTGGGCACACAGGGAGCAGGGGTGGGCTCAGCCCTGGCTGTGGCAGGAGCAGGGAAACTGGAATTCCTCCTGGAGAGATGGTCAGAGTCGGGAGGGAGCCCCTGGGCCCCAGGGAGGATCCCCAGGCACGGCCCCAGCCTGGAGGGGGCAGAGGCTGCGGGAGCAGCACATCCCCATCACCCCCACCCCTGCCCCCAGCAGCCAGCCCTGACACGGGTGTCCCTTCCCTTCCCCGGGACACTGCTGTGGCAGCAGCCAGGGAAAAACAGCTCTGCAAGCAACCAGAGGCAAAATTTCATCTGCATTCTGCCTGCCCTGTCCTTCTGCAACAGCTGGGAACTCATCCTCAGCACCCTCTGCCCTGGCACGGAGCCGTTCCCCAGGCAGGAGCCCGGCAGGGGCTGGGGGTGTCCAGGAACGGCTCTGGAAAGGTCCCAGGGGTGCTCAGGGGACACAGAACCCCTGGACAGCAGCACCTGGAGCTCTGCTGCTTGCAAGGAGCAAAAGCAGCTTCAATGGCAGGTTGAGAGGCTTGCTCGTTAAATGGGTTTATTATTTCCTGAGCTCTGGTTAATCACCCTCTTAGAGCCTCTGTTGCTAATTGAATGCTTCCCCTTCCATCAGGAGATGAGGGGAGCAGGAGCTGCTGGAAATGTTGATTATTCACAGGGATAAGGACCCTGGGCTGCTCAATGCCCCCGGGAAATGAGGAATTCCTGTCTGCCCCACGTCAGCCCCGGGCTCTGCTGTCCCTGTGTGGGGCACTGCCACAGCAGGGTGTGGGAAAGGGGCTCCTCAACCCCCAGCCCTGGGGAGGGGGACACAGTGGGCAGGATCCTGGCATGGTTTGGGTGGGAAGGACCCCAAAGCCCCCCAGTGCCCCCCTGCCATGGCAGGGACACCTCCCACTGTCCCAGGCTGCTCCAGCCCCAGTGTCCAGCCTGGCCTTGGGCACTGCCAGGGATCCAGGGGCAGCCACAGCTGCTCTGGGCACCCTGTGCCAGGGCCTGCCCACCCTGCCAGGGAACAATTCCTGATTCCCAGGATCCCATCCAGCCCTGCCCTCTGGCACTGGGAGCCATTCCCTGTGTCCTGTCCCTCCCTGCCTTGTCCCCAGTCCCTCTCCAGCTCTCCTGTGGCTCCTTCAGGCACTGAGGCCACACTGAGGTCACCCCAAACTTCTCCCCTGCAGCTGAGCACCCCCAGCTCTCCCAGCAGAGCTGCTCCATCCCTCTGCCCATCCTGGTGCCTCCTCTGGCCTGGCTCCAGCAGCTCCAGGTCCCTCCTGTGCTGGAGATCCCAGGCTGCAGGCAGAATTCCAGGTGCCTCTCCAGCAGCTGTGGCAGCAGTGTTGGAAGGAGATGGCTTTGCTGAACAGCCAGGCAGGTTTGGAACAAAATCTGCCTTTTTTTATCCCCTGAGCATAAATTATCAGCTATAACACATAATTGTGGGGAGAGAGAGAAATGGTGGGGAGAGAGGCAGGGAAAGAAAAGTTAAATGAGTTAAACTGTAAACACAAACAGGTTTTGAAAATGGTAAGTGTGAAGCAAATGAACCAAAACTGGCTTAAACACTGGGGAGAGTGGATAATGGAGTTCAGGAATTAGAGTGAACAAACAGGAGCTGCAGTTTGGAAGGACATCCACAGAGCAGAACACAAAGAGATCAGCAAAGTCGAGTCAAGGCTGATCCCAGCCCGGCAGGATTTGTGCTCAGTGCTGGGCTCACACCACAGCCCAGCCCTGGGGCCATCCCCCGGTTCTGCCGGGCTGTCCCTGCGTGGGACGGGTCTGGGATGGGCTGTGGGACACAGGGAGCCCCTGCAGGAGCGGCACAGCCCCGGCTGCTCTGGCACTGCTGTGGATGGCACCCAAAGGCGGCTCAGCTCATCCTCCCTGCTCCATTTGGGAGTGATGTCCCTGCACTCCAGCATGTCTGGGGTTTCGGGATCCCCCTGGGCACAAAGCCAGCACAGGGCTGGGCTAATTCCCCTCCCAGACCGTTCCACAAAACCCCTGCATGCAGCACAGAGTGAGGGCTTGTTTCTAGGAGCAGGAGTAAAAGCCCCGCGCCAAACCGCGCTGGTGTCAGCGCTGTCACTGTCACTGTCACTGTCACTGTCACTGCCAGGCTGCCAACACCGCTGGAATTCCCGAGGGCAGCAGCCCCACGGGCTCCCCCAGGTTTGTTTTCCTGGGCTGGCTCTCCTGGGTCGGTACCCGGCTCGGAGCAGAACCTGCCGATCCCCGGGGCTGGGACAGCCCCGAGCCGCGGGTGTCCCCGGCAACCCTCGGGATGCTCTCATGGAAGCGTGGCCGGGCTGCCCCAGCCGGGCTGGTCCCACAACGCGGCCCAGGCAAGGAATCCTCTGACCTTCCCCGTTCCTGAAATTGCAGCTCCCGTGGCTGGGGGAACACTGCTGGATGCACACCCAGGAGCCGCTGGGAGGGAGAGGGGCATTAGCAGGGTAAAGCCCCGCGTTCCTTGCGTTCTGCAGTGAGGAACACTCACTCCAGAGTCTGCTGCTCCAGCACCAACACCTCAGAGCAAACCTCACCCTGCCCAGCCCAGCAGGCTCCGGGGATCCACAGGGGCTTTATCAGCGCCGGGGTTTATCACGCACAGATAATCACAGCTCCTCGCACAGCCCGAGTGCAGCTGACAGCTCCGAGGGAAGGGAATCCTCCCTGCTGCCACAGCCTCAGCAGCAGGGTTACAGGCGTGCAGGAACGAGGATCCCTTCCCAGAGAGCTGGGAACGGGGTTCGGGCACTGAGAACCCCCCAGAGCCCCCGGGGGTGTGAGTGGAGCAGGAGGAGCAGGAGGAGCCGGGGCTGTGGCTGTGCTGGATCGGACCCAGCTCTGCCCTCTGAGCTCTGTCCTGGCGCTCTGCATCACCTCCCTGCCCTTCCCAGGGTGAGGAGCAAGCAGCCCCACAGCTTTTCTCAGTTTGCTTTTGCCCAGGGTCTCCCCTCGGCAAAGCCTTTCTCCAGGCAGAGCACAGGCGTGGAATTGCTACACAGCAATGAGAGGAAAGGGCTGCCCACGTCCCCTGATGCTGGACCCCAGCTCTGGGGTCACCTCTGCCCACGAACAAAACAATTTACAGAAAAACCTGACTCGTGCAGCTCGTGGAAGCAGTGAGCAGGACAGTCCTGCTCTTCACTCCTGCATTGGAATTTGTAGTTTCCTTTGGTTTTTAAATTAAAAACCAAAGTGGATTTTTTTTTTTTTTCAAAAACTGCCCAAGGCAAAGACTTTAATTTTTAAGCAGTCCACTGCTCTGCTTTCCCCAAAGCATCCCAGGGCAATGGAGTTTTTGGTGTAGCAATTTCAGAAGCTGACAAGGAGCAAACTCTCTCTGTTCAGTGCTGGGGCTGGGACTGATGCCCTGAGAAAGCTGAGCTGGAACAGAGACTGGACACAGATAGAGAATAAAATAGAGATTTACTGAAAGGCCTCTGGGACACACCTTGGGCAGGACAGAGCCTGGCCAGGGCTACACCCAGGGTGGACCCAAAATGGACACAAAATGGTCACAAAATGGATTTTGGAGTGCAGCAGGAGAAGGATTTGTTTTGTGTCCCTGCTGTGTGCAGAGCTGAGTGACCCTGGCTGTGAGCTCAGAGCTGCACCCTGGGCACCACAGGGGCTGGGATACAGGGAAGAGAAAACTCAAGGCATCATGACAGCCCTGGGGAGGTGGCCCTTGGGGACACACAGGGCAGGGGTGGCCTGGGCACTGCTGGCTGGCCCCGATGGGCTCCGGGGGCATTTCCAGCCTCCCCATTTCTGTGTGCTCTGAGCAGCTCCAGCCCTGCCCATGTCCAGGTGCTGCTCTGGCCCCACTGCAGCCCCTCCCAAGGGACACTGGAGCTCCTTTTCCCTGGGGAATTCCCAGATGGGCACTGGGATGGGCACTGGGATGGGCACAGGGACGGGCACTGGGATGGGCACTGGGACGGGCACTGGGACGGGCACTGGGATGGGCACTGGGATGGGCACTGGGATGGGCACTGGGAGGGGCACTGGGAGGGGCACTGGGATGGGCAGTGGGATGGGCACTGGGACAGGCACTGGGATGGGCACTGGGACGGGCACTGGGGTGGGCACTGCTCCCTCCACTCTGTGCCCATTCCCACTCTGGGAATGCCCCTCAGCCGTGCAGGAAGAAGATTCCCTCTGTGTTTGTAACATCTCAGCCACACTGGAGATTCCGGGGAATACGGGAGCAGCTTTTGTTCCACAATAAAACCATGAAAACACACAGCTGCAATTTGTGAGATCTGTGCAGAAGATCCAGACACATCAACCTCCAGCTGACTGTGTCTGAATTATTAAATCAATATTTTATTCTTTTAGGAGGAAAAAACATCACATCTGAGGGGAAAAATTATTTTTAATACAAATAAAACACGGGCCTTGAAAGTCTCAGCCTACCGTGCCTACAATCACAGCCCCCTCAGATGGAGAAGGTCTTTATTAAAAATGCCCTTTAAAGTTAAATATATTCTTGTTTTGCAGTCAGTGCCTGTTGCAAGCAGAAGCACAGCTTTGCTGTGATTCCAGGGAAAGGCTTTTCTCTTCAAAGGAGAAAAAGGAGAAATATATTAAATATATATATATTATTTCATGGGTAAAGGCTGATCTAAGAACAGACTGGTTTGGGTTGGAGGGACCCCAAAGCCCACCCAGTGCCACCCCTGCCATGGCAGGGACACCTCCCCTGTCCCAGATGTTCCTCCTTGGACTCTTCCAAGGATCCAGGGGCAGCCAGGGCTGCTCTGGGAATTTCAGTGGTTAATCCCCAGCTGGTGTCATCACTTCAAAACCAGTCATGGCCCAATTGACTCCAACTGGTAAACGTGGAAAAATCCATTTGGAAAGATTCCAGTGAGTCCTTCCAGCTCAGAAACTTCCCAGAAGAACTGGGGACTCCAGCAGCCTTGAAAAGCTGCCTGAAATGTGCACCTCAAGCAAGCAGGACAATTTACAAGGAAAGAGTTTTTTATCTTTAAATAAATAACAAGCTGAGAAAGGAGCGTTCAGAGAATGTTCAGTGCAAGATTTCTTTGCCTTTTTTAATCAAATCTTTCATTTTTATCAGCAGCTAACTCCAAAATGATCAGCTACAGAAGGCACTGGGGGAGGGAGATGATCTTTAAGGTCCCCTCCAAGCCAGACCAGTCAATGATTTACCTTGAAAATTATCCTTGGAGTTAAATATTGGCAAATGATTTATTTATACTAAAGAAGGAGAAGGAAAAGGGATGGGGTTGTGCAGTGAAGGTGAGAGGGCAGGATCAGCTCTGTAAAAAAAAAGAACAGAAACTGAAGCCTTGATTCTCTCCCAAAGCCAAACCCTGCTGAGCACCTGGGTAAGGAAACACAAAGGATCAAAAAGCAGCTGTGGGCTCCTCCCTCCCTCACAGGAGAGGAGGGGAAAAAGTTCAATTTAGAACAATTTTGACAAACATGAAGCATCAGTCAGGGCTGAACCCCATTCACTGAGAGGAAATTCTCACAAACTCCTGGGAGGCTCCCAGCCAGCTCTCTCTCTGCAGAGAGGGGAAACTCCAGCCCCTCTCTAAGGAAAAACCTCATTTCTGCATTCCCAGTTCCTCCCAGTCTCCCTTCCCAGTGTGGAGACTTCAAACACAACACCCTCAAGACAAGCAAATGGAAGAAATCCACGGAAACCTGCCTGGAGCCAAAAGTGAATTCAGTGTGAAGAGCTGGGGGGAGGCAGCAGCCCCAGCGCCAGGGAAATGCAGTGTGTGGATATTCCACTGACACCTGGGGCTGAAATCAGGTGAAATTGCTCACACAAGCCAACCCAGAGCAGCTCGCTCTGAATCCAGGAGAGTAAATTCGGAGTCTCCCGGGAACTTTGCCATCATTTGTTTTCATTTCTCTGACTTCCCTTCATTTCTGCTCGGGATTAGCTCTCCCAGCAATGATCACAGCAGCAGGGAAACCTGCTCCCAGGGCAGTGGCATGAAAGCAATATTTACCAAAGGGAGCCCAAGCGAAGAAATCAAAATATGAAGAACTAAGTTAAAAAAAAACCAGTCACAAAGTATTTCAAAAAGAGAACCAAAATGGCTTTAACTCTTGCTCAGCCACTAAAAAATCTGTAGCCTTGTTGGGAGGCTGAAAAGCAGAGAAAACTTATCCCAAACTCACCAAAACCTCCCAAGCTCACCAAAGGCTCCCCAAATCATCTCTGCACATCTTCACATTGCCCACATTGCCTGTAATTTTTTCCCTAAGGATTTTGCATTTCCTCTAAATAAAGAAAAGCCACACAACATTATCACCTTTGATTTTCTCCTGTTTATCTTGGGTTCAGACCAGTATCATCCAGCCAAGGATGTCAGCACACAAACTGCTCCTCACATTATCCCAGAAAAGTCATTATTAGCATTTTATTGGCAAGTGAAGCCAAAATGAACAAGCTCAAGCCTTTGGCAGCCCATTCCACCTTAATTTAGCTTTTAATTACAACTCCCCTCATTTTCAGTGTCTTGTCCCTGGGGAGGCAAACCCTGAGTTCCATCTGGGTTCATTCTCCTCCCCAGGGATCCAACCAGCTCCAAAGGGAGCTGCTCTCCATGTCCTGGCCTGGGTATCTGGGGAGCCTTCAGGGCTGTCTCTCAATGCTCTTGGTTGAACTGAAAACCATTAAAACCCACTAAAAAACATTAAAAACCATGAAAAATGTTTTGCAATGTTTTTCCACCTTGAAAACTGAAAAAATTGCAGATCTCCAAAAGCCCCAGGGCACTCACCTGAGCAGGAGCAGGTCCAGGAGATCCCTCAGAGCTGAAACCAGGGAGCAGCCGAGACTCCAGCAGGGAGCGGGGCAAGCACAGGGGCCTGGATCAGCCCCTCTCCTTGTCCCTGCCCACCCCACGGCAGGAATTCCTTCCCAATACCCACCAACCCTGCCCTCTGGCACTGGAAGCCATTCCCCCTTGTTCTGGCACTCGGAATTGTTCCCAGCTCATTTTTGCAAGGCAGCAGAGAGTTCCTTTATCTCCTTGATTATAAAAATACCCAGCACACAGCTAAATAAAAATTACTGTGAGTTATGGAAAGTATTCCCCTCACTCCAAGCAAACAGAAATCGATGGATTTATGGAGCAATAACTTAAAATTTAGATCTCCTGAGGAAAAAAATGCAATCAGAGCATCTTTGGAGCAGCACAAAGGCAGAGATGTCCTGAGGCCCCTGCAGCCTCCCTGCATAGCCAGAGTGACTCCTTTGTTCCCAGTATCCCCAGATTTCTGATGGATCTCACTGGAATTTGCACACAAGTCATGACTGGCAGGAGCCCTCTCTGGTTTTCCATCTCTCCAGTAGAAATCACCAGCCCTGTGTTATTTTCCCCATTATTTCCTGGAATCCCAGAGTGTCCTGAGCTGGAAGGGGCCCACAGGGGTCCAGTCCAACCCCTGGCCCTGCACAGACACCCCAACAACCCCTCCCGTCCCTGATGGCATCTTCCATTGAGTTCTGGAAAAAAAAAAGGGACTTCACAAAGTTCCACCCCTGAAAACAGGCTGGAAATGCTCCTTAATTACAAAAGTTAAATATTTATTTATACAAATACGGTGAGAAAAATCTCATGCAGACTCTTCACACACAGGAACAGAACCCAAATCCGACTGGGATGGCTTCACCACAGAACTGGGGGTGGAAGGCTGAGGGGCCCCGGCACGGGGAGCGCTGGGTCGGAGAGTTCTCCTATGGAACATGTGCCAAGATTTCACACTCTTCACCAAGATTGACCACTAATAGCTGATTACTACCACTCAGAGGACTGGACAGAGACGGATGAGCAGCGGGGGCGGGTCCTGCAGACCACCGGGCCCCACACACTTGGTGGAAGTGCAGAGTTGCCAAAAGATTGCTGGAGATAATTCCCCTAAATGATGGAAATGCCTTGAGATTGCTCTGGATGGCATCTGCTTCTGCTTAATTATAAATCTGCATTGGAGTCATAACTTGTGTATATTACAAGTAATTTGCATAATTAAAACAATTAAGGGATCGACACATCATGGCAATTAGAAATGCATCAAACTCGGGAGGTTGTACAAAAGAGAGCTTCAATATGAAACATTAATTCTTGGAGAACAGAGTATCCTTCCCATTCCTGCAGGAGAGCCTTCCCAAGCCCGGTGGAAGCTCCAGGAGCTCCGTCAGGGGCAGTTTTCCCTCAGGATCTCCCGCTCCTGTTGGGCCCCGGGCGTTTCCCCTTCCTTGGGATCCAGCCTGGGCGCGTGTCCTTATTGCCAGCTCCAGCTGCTCTTATCTCATCTTCCGTAGCCTTATCCTGTTTTCCTTGTCCCTCTTTTTGAGAATAAGAATGAACTGGTTGAAGAAGTGCTCCTGGTCCTTCTTCTTCTGCACGAGGCGGAAGCGCTGGTCGCGGCCGTGCTTCTCCGCAAACTCCTTGAAGGTTGTCCTGTGGAAAAGGAGATTTTGGGAGGCTGGGGCTGTGCCGAGCCACCCCCAGGACCTGGATCCACACCGAAAATTGTTCCTGTCAAACATTCCCAGGGCAGTGGGAATGTTTGACAGGAACAGGATGGAAAATCTGGGATGAAGGAAGCCCCACCCTTGGGCTCTGGACACCTGGCGCAGCCTGCAATGAGCACGGATTAACTTTGGGATTTACAAATGGATTGATGATTGGCAGGAGGCTGCTGAACCATTAACACAACGTTCACGAGCAGGGACAAGGAGCTTTTATTGGAACTCCTGCATATTTTGTATTTCCAAGGTGAGCGCTCTCCTAGCAGTTCTCTGCCTTCATTGCCTTTCAGGCTGCATGCCCAGCTCCTTCCCCCAAGGTGACTCTTGGCTTTTTATTGGAAATATTTGGGATTTATTTCTCTCATTGTGCGCCTAAATCAAGGCAGGGAAAGGAGCTTCCTCAGTGCTTTGGTGTCACAGTCAGCTCCCAAAACCCTTCAAGGGTGAAATGCTCCTGGCCTCAGGGCCAGCACAGCTTTTCCCTCGGGGACTGGGAATATCAGTGCTGGAAGCAGAGTCTGGGTGGGACATCAGCCCAGAATATTCCTCATTTTGTTGTAAAACATTTCTTGTAATTACAATTATTACAGCCCCACGCGCTGTTTGGATTCGTGTGCCCACACAGGTCGTGCTGAATAATTATCTGCATATTTTACCAGAGGAAACAGTCATTTCTTTGTTACAGCAATTTAACAATTTTTATAACATAAACCCCCTTATTTTCATGTAATTTACAAATGAGAAAGCACTGCCCTAAGCACTGCCACTGCGTGAGTCTGGATTAGTCACTTGAAAAACAAAGTAAAACATAAATTGTGCCTTGCACGCTGTATTTTAACTGAATCACAGAACTGTGGAGTCACAGAAGGGTTTGGGTTGGGAGGGACCTCACAGATCACCTTCTTCCAACCATTCAGGGACACATTCCATGAATTTAATGGTGTGGCATTAACAGGAGCTTGGTGAAATTCTATTTCTCTTCCACCAAACCCCAAGACTAAATATGATTTCTGAGTAATTACAGCTGCATGTGTAATATAGATGAGACTGAACACTGTGGTACTGATTTTCCATAAGTAATGTGTGTTCTGTAATCACAGCATACACAGGGATAGAAAATAAATGTGCTGTGCAAAGTATTGCATATTCTGAGGGAAGGAGGGAGAGGGGAAGGGACAGAGAGAGGGGGAGATGGAGAAGAAATGTTTCCTCTCCCAGGAATACAACAAAAAACTGGAAAACATCAGGGGAGAAATGCCCTCCCAGCATTGGAACAGGGACCTTCCACCTGCTATGAAGAATTCTGGGCTGAAAAGCTCAGCCTAAATGACAAAGCCGAGCTTCCCAACCCTTCCTAAGGCAACGCCCACCTTGGGGATAACTTGGATTCTTCCAGAAGCTTCCTGAATTCTTCCTTGGCCAACAGCAGCTTG
The DNA here is from genome assembly GCF_021018805.1 of Prinia subflava. Classification (NCBI taxonomy): domain Eukaryota; kingdom Metazoa; phylum Chordata; class Aves; order Passeriformes; family Cisticolidae; genus Prinia; species Prinia subflava. Next base: position 886,958 of record NC_086255.1, on the reverse strand, counting down.
TTCTTCTTCTCCTTGTACTCCTCCCTGACGCGGGTCTTGACAAACTGCTCGAAAATCTGGCCAAGGAAGGGACACAGCACAGGAGTTACTGACAGAGCCTGGGGGCTCTGCAGCCCGGGGGCCTGCAGTCCCCCCTGCCCTCCCCACATGTCCCAGGGGTTTTATTCCATCACCTCAAGGACTGGCCCTTTGTCCCGCTGTAATTGGGTGTTAATTAAAGGGTAGCAGTGTTTATATCAATCCCAGAAGCCCAGACTGCTCAGCCAGTCCCACCCCTGCCATGGCCCAGGTTGCTCCAAGGCTGATAAAATGATTCCATAATTCCCAGGAATGTGTCTTGACTGACTCATCATGGCCCAGGTGTTGTCCTTGCCTGTGCCCTAAAATAAATCCCAAACTCCCTGCTCAGGCTCTTAGCAGCACTTTCCATCCTGGCAGCTCCTCATCCATTTTCATTCCTCTATTTCCTTATTATTTTGTTTCACTTTTTTTTCCTTAGGAAAGGAAATATTGGAAAGGGAGTAAATGAAGATGTATGTGCCCAGTCCTCTGGTAAATACCTAAAGGAAGCTCTCTGGAGAACCAGGGCACAATGTGGAATAAGTTCATTTTTCATCCTGTTTATTTAAAAAATGGACAATTCCATATTCAAAATTTTTCCTTCTGCAGGATGACAAAAGACTTCTAAGGGAGAGAAAGAACCACACAACAGCAGCGTTCACCCCTCTGCCAGATCCCTGCCTCTCCCTGCATTTTGTAGACTCATCTGCAGACTTTGGGATCCCTGCTGAAAATTAATGCCCAAATCACACACTCAAAAGAGAGCACGGAGTATCTCGGGGCATCTTAGCAGGTGTAAGGAGCCTCCCTGCACCTTGCACAGCTTTTACTCTTCTGTTCTGTATGGTTTGTTATCTTCTCTTTAATTAAACCTTTTTGCTTTTCAAACAAAAGACACCTCCCATCAGCCGTCTCACTAATTATTGTTAATCCATTTCTGGGAGGCTGCTGGCAGCCCTCAGACCTTGGTGGGGCTGCAGACCCCCTGTCCCCGGCAGCAAACTCGGGCTCACCTGCCTCCTCTCCTCGGGGTTGAGCAGGAGGTAGCGCGGGTCGAACACCATCTTGTGCAGCTCCTTCTCCCACGTGGAGAACGCCGACACCTGGGGGCACAGGGAGGGTGGGCAGGGGCTGGGGGCTGGCAGGACTGCTGGGGGGCTGGAGGGGGGGCTGAGGCTGGGCACAGCCCTGGTGGCCCCATCGTGACCGTATTGGGGATGGGCAAACAGCGACACACAGGCACAGTCCTCTAGGAGGGCACACAGCAGTGTTTAGTAACAGGCACATCCCCTTAGAGTGTTTGGGTATAATGAAACATGATGGTCATTCAGGCTGCAGCCCTCTAGGAGGGCACACAGCAATGGTCATTGAAAGGCACAGCCCTTTAGAGTGTTCTGGTATAGTCAAACATGATGGTCATTCAGGCTCCAGTCCTCTTGGAAGGCACACAGCAATGGTCATTGAAAGGCACGTCCCTTTAGAGTGTTCTGGTATACTGAAACATGATGGTCATTCAGGCTGCAGCCCTCTTGCAGGGCACACAGCAATGGTCATTGAAAGGCACAGCCCTTCACAGTGTTCTGGTATACTGAAACATGATGGTCATTCAGGCTGCAGCCCTCTTGGAGGGCACATAGCAATGGTCATTGAAAGGCACAGCCCTTTAGAGTGTTTGGGTATACTGAAACATGATGGTCATTCAGGCTCCAGTCCTCTAGGAGGGCACACAGCAGTGTTTAGTAAAAGGCACATCCCCTTAGAGTGTTTGGGTATACTGAAACATGATGGTCATTCAGACCAACACCCTTTCATAAACACCTTGCAAGGGGACAAGCTGCAATAACAGCAGGGGCAGAGATTGGGAATTGTCTGGAATGTCTTCAGAGAGCACTGCCTGGGAAGGTCTGACTTGCTTTCCCAGGTTCTGCTGCCTGATGCCTGGAAATTTCCCTTTGACCACTGCCAGCATCCACAGGCTGCCCCAGCACCAGGGCTGATTTGCTCCTCAGCGGGGCTCTGCGAGATGCTCACACCCCATCCGTGCTGGAAGGGACCTGCAGCAGGCAGGAAAGGCCAATTTGTGCTGCTGTTTGTGCAGCAGAGGCACCAACTGAAAGGGACAATGCTCACTCCAGAGCTGGAACTGTCACCCAGCTGAGGCACACAGGGAAAGCTGGCAGGGAACTTCCTCAGAGCACCACATTCCCACAGCCACTGGGATGGAAAGGTCACATCCTGCAGGGCTGTTTCCAGCCTCATGGAGCCACGGAACTGATACCTGAAGTTTTCTCTTCCCTGTATCCCAGCCCCTGTGCTGCCCAGGGTGCAGCTCTGAGCTCACACTCAGGCTCACTCAGCTCTGCACACAGCAGGGACACAAAACAAATCCTTCTCCTGCTGCACACCAAGGACAACTTTCAGCCCAAAAGCACGAACAAGGGTGGCTGGAGGGAGGAACAAGGATGGGACTGCATAAACTGGAGCTGGAATGGGACAATTAAACCCCAAAATGCAAATGGACCAAAACTTATCAAAGTGTGAGACCTCGTGACTGTTTGTCCATTTTGTGACCATTCTTAGTCCACCCTTGATTTAGCCCTGGCCAGGCTCTTGTCCTGCCCAAGGTGAATCCTTAAAGGCCTTTCAATAAATCTCTACTTTATTCTCCAGCCCTATCCAGTCTCTGTTCCAACTCAGCCTTCCCAAGGCATCAGAATCATGGAGCACTTTGGGTTGGAAGGGTCCTCAAAGGCCACCGAGATCCATCCCCTGCCCGGGCAGGGACAATTCCCACTATTTCAGAACCTTCTAAACATCCCTGGTAATTTGTTGGCTATGGAAAAGTCTGAAGGAAATAAAATATTCTAATCACTCCAAGTAATTACAAAAGAGTGAATTCACAAAAAAAAAAAAAAAAAAAAAAAAAAAAAAAAAAAAAAAAGGATGTGAAGTATAATTAAACAGTAATTAACACTCCAGCAGGAAAGCTCTGATGAAGCAAAGTGGCTTTAAGTGGACTCGTTTTCCTCTCAGAGCGGTTTGAGGTTGGGAAATGCAGAGCTCAGGCTGCCTTTGGGGATGCGAGGCCATTGGAAATCCAGAGTTCCCCAAATGCCTTTGGGGATGTGAGGCCATTGGAAATCCAGAGCTCAGGCTGCCTTTGGGGATGTGAGGCCATTGGAAATCCAGAGCTCAGGCTGCCTTTGGGCATGCGAGGCCATTGGAAATCCAGAGCTCAGGCTGCCTTTGGGGATGTGAGGCCATTGGAAATCCAGAGTTCTCCAAATGCCTTTGGGGATGCGAGGCCATTGGAAATCCAGAGTTCTCCAAATGCCTTTGGGGATCTGAGGCCATTGGAAATCCAGAGCTCAGGCTGCCTTTGGGGATGCGAGGCCATGTCCCCCCAACATCCCCTTCCCCTCCCATGTCCTGAGCTCGGGGTTTCCAGCACCAGGAATCCTCTTTTCCTGGTGTCTTTCACACTGCCCTGGACATCAGCTCTGTTCCCAGCACAGAGCCCACTCTGAGCTCAAAGCTAATTAAGCTCAGACTAATTCATCACGCAATCATTCCAGCTGATGATTTTGTGCTCAGCAATTATTACACCGCACATTTGGCACGAGTCACCTGCAATAACCTGGTATTTCTGATTTAATTCCAGTTACACTCACACACAGACTCCCCTCTCTCCCCAGGATTAAGAAAGAAAAACCCTGAGAAAAAACACCGCGTGGAATCCTTTCAGAAGTCCTGAGAACAGCCCAGCAAGGAGAGGACTTTCCTGGAAATGCTGCCTTAGAACGTGGATATTTTGATGCTGGCTGGGAGAGGGAGCCAGGAAGAACCTTAAATTTTCCTCTTCCCCTTAGAATTTTGTGGAAACTTTGAAACTTCCAGAAGAACATCCAGATTACATTTTGAAAACTCAGCCCAGGCTTCAGAATAAAGAGTGCCTGTGTCTTGGAGCTCCCCCAAAACCCCTCTATTTTTAAAATGTTACAATAAATATTCTTCTGTTGACATAATTTCTGTAGGAAGCTGCAGAACTCCACTGGCAAACTCCATCTGCTTCGAGCTCTTTGTGATTCCATCCAGCATCTCCTTGAGGAGGAGAGGGCAGGGGATGGTCACTAATAATCAGATTTAAATGGCATTAATGGTCTCCCTGTGCTCCAGCCATGCCAAGCAGCTGCTGCTGGGCTGGACGGTTCAAAAATATTCAAGGTAAAAGCAAAGTAACCTCTTCTCATTTTTAGACATTAGCAAATCCAAACAGTGGATTTCCCAAATTACTTAATTTTAGGAGTAAATCTTAAGTAGAAACACCTGAGAATCCTGCTCTAGAACACCCCTCATCCTTCCAAATACTGACTTATTGCCCCCCGAGTTCCAATCTGCCAGCAAAGTCTTCACCCAGGGCTCGTTTATGGCCCCCTGCATTTCTGCAGCATAAATAACAAGCTGTATTAATAAAGCAGCTCTGGCATGGGGATAATTCACTGCTAAGCTGCTGAAGCTCTAATTATCCCCCTTTAAAGCCTGCTGATTACTGGGATAAATTTTACAGGCTTTAGTGCCTGACAACAGCCACCTTGGGCTGTATTTCCTCCAGGAATGACATTTCCTTTATGGGATACACGTGGCAGTGTGGGGGAGGCACAAAATCTGCACCCACTGCTCATTTCACACCTCCCTGTCCCCACTGGGCCCAAACCCAGAGCATTCCCTGCTCCTGCAGCTCAGCACAGCTGGAACTTCTCCAGAACCTCCTTTCCCAAGGATCTGGACAAGAATTAATGGCTTTGTGCTGCCAGAGGGCAGGGCTGTGTGGGATCTTGGGAATCAGGAATTGTTCCCTGGCAGGGTGGGCAGGCCCTGGCACAGGGTGCCCAGAGCAGCTGTGGCTGCCCCTGCATCCCTGGCAGTGCCCAAGGCCAGGCTGGACACGGGGGCTGGAGCAGCCTGGGACAGTGGGAGGTGTCCCTGGATATCCTCTGGATACCCCTGGATATCCTCTGGATACCCCTGGATATCCTCTGGATATCCTCTGGATACCCTCTGGATATCCTCTGGATACCCCTGGCTATCTCTGGATATCCTCTGGATACCCCTGGATATCTCTGGATACCCCTGGATAGCCCTGGATAGCCTCTGGATACCCCTGGATAGCCTCTGGAGATCCCTGGATAGCCCTGGATAGCCCTGGATATCCTCTGGATATCCCTGGATACCCCTGGATAGCCTCTGGATAGCCTCTGGATAGCCTCTGGATAGCCTCTGGATAGCCTCTGGATATCCCTGGATAGCCCTGGATATCCTCTGGATACCCCTGGCTATCTCTGGATATCCTCTGGATACCCCTGGATATCTCTGGATACCCCTGGATATCCTCTGGATATCCCTGGATAGCCCTGGATAGCCCTGGATATCCTCTGGATACCCCTGGCTATCTCTGGATATCCTCTGGATACCCCTGGATATCTCTGGATACCCCTGGATATCCTCTGGATATCCTCTGGATATCCCTGGATAGCCCTGGATAGCCTCTGGATAGCCTCTGGATATCCCTGGATAGCCTCTGGATATCCCTGGATAGCCCTGGATAGCCTCTGGATATCCTCTGGATAGCCCTGGATAGCCTCTGGATAGCCTCTGGATAGCCCTGGATAGCCTCTGGATATCCTCTGGATACCCCTGGATAGCCCTGGATAGCCTCTGGATACCCCTGGATATCCCTGGATACCCCTGGATGTGTCTCTGGGAGTTGCTCTGGAAGGGCCCCAGTGCCCCCAGGGCAGTGCCACGGGCAGTGCCCGAGCACAGGGACAGGGACAGGGACAGACACCCCGGGGTGGCTCCAGGAGCAGGCAGGGCCCCTCCTTACCCCCCTCTCCAGCAGCATGTCCCTGAAGTGGGTGATCCTCTCCTCCAGGGGCGGCGAGATCCGGCTGGCAGAGCCTTCCTCCCCTCCCTGCTCCTCCTCGGCACCGCCCGCAGCCTGGCACTCCTCTGTCCTGAGCAGGGCAAGACAGACAAGGGGTCAGCAGTGCTGGGGGATTCAATCCTCTTCATCCTCCCAGGACAACAGGACATGAATATGGACAGTCCCACATTCAAAATTATTCCTTCTGCAGGAGGACAAAAGACTTTTAAGGGAGAGAAAGAACCACACAACAGCAGCGTTCACCCCTCTGCCAGATCCCTGCCTATCTCTGCATTTTGTAGGCTCATCTGCAGACTTTGGGAGCCCTGCTGAAAATTAATGCCCAAATTATCAAGGCAGCAAAACTCCACATCCCTTTGGAGCTCCCCTGAAAAACCCAACGCTGGCAGAGCCCCTGGGTCAGCCCCAAATCCTGCCAGACTCCTGGGAAATGTCCCAAACCACGCAAATCCAGCAGTGTCTCTACAATATCCCAACAATTCAATTATGAATGAGTTGGACTCTGCCATAATATGTGGAATTAGGGTGTCCTGGAGCCTGTGGGCACTCACAGAGGGGGAGCTCCCCCAGAGCTGCAGCTGGGGCCAGACCTGGGGCCGTGGCAGCTGCAGCAGCTCCTGGGGGCCAGGATGCTCACCCAGGGCCAGCAGAGGCACCTCACACCCACATCCAAGGGGCAGCAAAGTGGCAGCTCCATACAGCCCCTGCCAAGGAGGGGGGACCTTAAAGGGGTCTTTTATTCATGGCAAACACTGCAATAAAGGATTCAGTTCAGCACCTCTGTAATAATCCACCCCAAACCCTGTGCCTGCCCGCTGGGAAGGACACGTGGAGGGGATCTGGGAAGTGTGCACACCTCAGGATTGCCTTTTCCATCCTGACCTGAGGAGAATGAGAAGCACACGAGGGAATAAAGGTCAGGAACAGCAGCACCTGGGGCTGGTTCTGAGCCTGCAAACCCGAGAGCAGGGAAAAAACCCTGCTGCACTTCAGTGAGGGGAAGCTTTTATCCAGTGCCTTTGGAATAACCCTGGCAGCCTGTTTGTAACCAGCTCATAAAGAAAGAGTTCCCCAGACAAAAATGGGAAACAGAGGCTGCAGAGGATCCTGGCTCTGGGGAGGGCTGCACTCCTGGAGAATCCTTTACCCACCCAGAACAAAAACTGCATTTGAACTGCCCTGCTTTGTACCAACCCCTCCCACCATTCAATACAGAGAGGTAAACTTTGGGACTTACTTATTTCTCTTCGTTTTGATGCTCAGATCATCATTTTCATCCCCTGGACAAGAGCTAACACACTTGTCTGCTGAAAAGAAATAAGCCATTATCAGATTTGAAGGAGATGAATGGGAATACAAATTCCTCAGACTGGCTTCTCTGCCCTGCTCTTGGCTGCTCAGGTATTTCCTGGCTTTCACCCCCCACAGAGGGTGTTAAAAATAACAAGTATTTAATAAAATCTTCATCCAAATGGAAGCGACAGCAATAAAGTGACCATTTCCAGTCGGCAAAATTCCTCATTCCTCATTCCTCATTCATGACATGATTGCTTTAAATCTCATTATTGTTTCACCTGATCCTCTCTCCTCCCTTTCCTTCAAAATGCAGCTGCAGACATTCCTGCAAAATCCTTTCCGTGCTGACAGCCCGAGGGATTCACTGGGGTAACCCCCCCAGAGCTTCCCCCTGCCCACCCCTCCTGCTGGGTCAGGCAGCCCCAGGTGCTTTCCCAGGAATTCCAGCAGCGCCCGGCAGGGCTGGGGGCTCCAGCAGCCCCCACCGTGAGCCTGCAGGGCAGCTCCAGGGCCAGGTCACCCTGCTCTGCCTGGACACGGCTCCCTGGGGGACTCAGAGCCTGGGTTTTCACTCACAGACTGCAACAAGGAGAACAAATCCTGAGTCCTGACACGTTTTCTGTTCACCTCTGCCAGCTGCAGTTCTCCCCAGAGCCCAAGGGACACAGTGCCTGAAGTCACCTCCCTGCACTGGGGGTCCCCAGCACAGGGGCTGGGAACACTCCTGGGCTTTAGGATGGGCCCAGATTCCTGCCTGAGTGCCCAAGGCTCCAAACCTCCCTAGGAATTCGGGAAATTGCACCATCCCTGCTTTCCAGGAGGAATTCTGTGTCCAGGGCCAGGCTGGACACTGGGGCTGGAGCAGCCTGGGGCAGTGGGAGGTGTCCCTGCCATGGCAGGGGGGACACTGGGGGGGATTTGGGGTCTCTCCCAACCCAACCATTCCAGGATTTGATGATTCCATAATGCCCATTTCCTATTAATTAGCTGGAACAGCCCGAACCTGGAGCAGCTGAAGGAGATCAAAGCAGGTAAGTGGCTCTGGGCCCTGGCAGGAGCTGCCCTCCTCCCCAGCCCCAGGGATGCCCTGATGGGAACCCCTGAGGGCAGAGCCACATCCATCTCCTGGAACAAACCCTCGGTGGAGGAGGAGAAAGTGAGAAATGAGTAATTTTTCATTGCCCAAATTTAAAAAGCACTTGATCCTTCAGCAGAGACAACCCAGGGCATCCCATGGATAACTTCGCTTGACATCTTTTTTTTTTAAGATGTTTGATATGAAAATTCCAATTAAAACTCAGCAGCAGCCACTCAGCTAAATAAACGTGGGAAGCATTGTTGGGAACACTCAGCTCGTTTGTGTTATTTATTTACTGGAGATTACAAGCTAAGAGAAGAGGTAACAAATAATCCCCCTCACCTCAGAGCTAATCTACACTAATTATAAGCTTGCTCCAACACTGAGCAACCACAAGGCCCAATTATAGCAGGGAAGATTAAAACTGTTTAACAACAATGAAAGTCACAGCCATAAAAAAACAGGAGCATGAATCAAATCTCTGTGGTAGAGATAATACATGAAAAGGATGGAATGCAGCAAAAAACAGATTTTTCAAGTGGCACCTATCAGCCCTGACTTTGGACTCTTTTGTTAATTAATTACAGAGCAGGAACAATGATAGAGACCATGAACAATGACCCTCAGCTTCGTCTCTGGCCGCCCCCTGGCAGGAATTCACTGAGCTTTCAATACATCCTGCAATTAAAAGCTCTGTTTTCCTCCTGAAGAATGAATTGCAGCAGATAGGCTTTGGAGGAATTAGACCCACAGCTAAAGTTCTTGTTAAATTATACAGAAATATATATATACAAGCACCTGCTATGGAAATTCATCGAGAAAAATGTAATTACAGGCTGTGGTGATAAGGAGGACACAGACAGAGAGCCCTCCCTGGAGCTGCCTTTCTGCTGGCAGGAAAACTGATAATGGCTCACTTTTATCTCCCTGCAGGCACGGGGGCTCTTGGTTAGCTGGGGTTTGCTGGGGTTATTTGGGGTTTGCAGTGGTTAATTAGGGGGTTTCCTTTGATTAATTAAGGGTTTGCAGTTGGGGTTTGCAGTGGCTATTTGGGGGTTTGCAGTGATGATTTGGGTTTGCTTTGGTTAATTAAGGGTTTGCAGGGGTTCTTTGGGGGTTTGCAGGGGTTCTTTGGGGGTTTGCAGGGGTTCACTGGCAGCTGTCCCCGTGGGTCAGTGCCCATCCCTGCTGTCCTGGGGCACGGGGCAGGTCCTGCAGCCTGGCAGTGCCACCAGCCCGGGCCAGGTATCAAACAGCACCTGGAAACAATCCCAAAAGTTTCCCTTCCTTCCCCCTCGACTCCCCTCCCTCCCCAGTGAGCAACGAGCAGCAGCTGAAGGATGGTGGCACCACCCAAATCAGAACATTAACAATTCCAAGCAGGCAGTTCCCACGGCTGCTGTCCCCCAGCAAGGGACACCAGTACAGCCAGTGGGGAACCTCGGGAGCACTGGCAGGGCCAGAGCAGCCCCCAGGAGCAGGGGAGCCTTTGCACCCGGGCTCTCAGTGCCCACTGGAGGGTCACTGCTGGGATCCCCCTGCACTGCTGGGCGCTCCTCAGCCGTGCAGGAGCCATGCAGCAATGCATTCCTAATGCACACCCTGAGCTCAGGCAATGAACACACTGCGCCTTCTCAGAGGGGTTCATCCATCACAGAGCCAGCTCCCGTGGGGAGACACCTGCTCCTGCACTGAGGGAGGCTCTGTCCCTCAGCATCCCAGTGAGAACGAGGAGCTTGCAGCCAACACCACCAATTGTTCCTGGGTCGGGAATCTCCCCAGGACGCCCGCTGTAATTCCAGCCCTCAGGCCTCCCCCGAGCACACCCAGCCCCGGGTCCAGGGGCTGCTGGAGCCCGGGGAGGGGGGACAGGGCAGGCTTTAGTTACTTGGTGCAGGCTCCAGCTTGCGCTTGTGCGGGGGGTCCTCGAGCAGGCGCTTGATGTCCCCGCGGTGCCGCAGGTCCAGCGGGCGCTCCCACACCGACAGCTGCATGGCGGGGTTGAAGAAGAACACCCGGTCATCTCCAGTCCAGACCACACACCTGCTCCAAGCACAAAGCAGCCTCAGAGCCTGGCCAGCCACCGGGCACCAGCCCCGAGGGACACCCCAGGGACACCCCGGGGACACCCCAGGGACCCCAGCCCTGCCAGCCCTCCCGGGCAGGGAACCCTGTGCTCACCCCCACACGGGCACAGGGAGGGATGAAACAGCCCCAAAAAGCAGCAGTGAAATGTTCTGTCAGGGAAGGGCAAAAGGAGCAGGTGAGGTCACAGTGCTCCCAGGAAGGGCACTCAGGAAAAGCCATTCCAGGTTCCGTGGCTGGGAGCAGCCAGGGGCAGGAGCCGTGGGGCTGTGTGGGCCTTGCCTTGGTGGCACGGGCTGGCACTGGCCATGGGAGCCTCAGCTGTGTGCTGGGGGGGAGAGGTGCAGCCACGGCATCCCTGTGCCATCCCTGTGCCATCCCAGTGACACCCCCACAGCATCCCTGTGCCATCCTAATGACATCCCCACAGTGTCCCTGTGCCATCCCTGTGCCATCCCTTTGCCATCCCCACAGCATCCCTGTGCTATCCCCATGGCATTCCAATGACATCCCTTTGCCTTGGCCATGCCACTCCCATGCCATCCCAAATGCCACCCAATGGCATCCCTGTGCCATCCCCATGGCATCCTCGTGACATTCCAATGGTATCATCATGACATCCCTGTGCCATCCCCATGGCATCCCAGTGGCATTCCCAGTGGCATCCCTGTGCCCTCCCCAGGCAGCCCCCACCTCCTGCAGGTCCCCACAGCCCAGGCCCTGCCCCACATCCTCAGGATGGAATTAGGGCTCTCTTTGGGATTTTCCAAACGTGACCGAGCTCTGCAGCGCCGGGCACAGCCCTGGCCTTGGCCAGGGAAAACACGCACAGCAGCAGTTCAGCTCCTTGTCCTGACATTCATTTGGAACCAGCCAAGATAATTCAAAAATAACAATTGCACCACCCTTAACAGACGTCCAAAAACCTGAAGGTGTACGTCCCTAAATTTGTATGTAAATAAAAACCAGAATTTCCATCTCGGGCTGGCACCTCCTGAATCCCAGTGAGAGCTGAACCCACTCTGACTGAGACACACACACTGCAGGGAGGAAAGTGTTGCTCTCTGAAGCAAAAATACCTGGAAGGAACAAACCTCATAATTACAGGCTCTGATGCTTAATTGTTATCAAAAGCAGGGAGTAAAGATGGGTTTAAAAGAGTCCAAGTAAAGGACTGGAAATAAGAAAAGTGCTCCCTCAGTGCAGAGTGTTGCCATAAAATAGCCCAACACACCCTGTATAGGACAGGTAAGATCCCAAAAATTGGCTGTACAAACCCATGGAAGTTTGGGCATCCTGGATTCAGTGACATGCAGATGATAAATATCTTTAATAACCTTCCTAACTCAGTATCTATGTAGCTCTATATAATACATAGTACACATACTATAAATACTTCATAAATACTTCATGTTTCTTTTCAAGCACGGTGGTTTGGACCACAAACCACTGGATCTCTCACATGAGAGGTTCTTTCTCTGAGCTGGAATGATTTGGAGGAGTTATGGGACTGTGGGAAGCTCTGCTCTCCCAGAAACCCCGACCCCTCCTGGAGAACACCACGGGACGGGCAGGAACAGCCCCAGCCAAGGCTCTGGAAATACCACAGCTCTTCCAGGAGGAAGGGGAAATCCAGCATTTGGGTACAGACAGACTTGGCTGGCAGGGTTAGGTGGGATCCCTGGAAGTGTCCAAGGCCAGGCAGGACAGGGCTTGGAGCAAAGATCCCATGGGTGTCAGCCCCTAGGTACAACCTAGTTATTACAGGGGGAAAGGAGGTAGAAATCCTCTGTCAACCACTCAGGCCAGGAAGTGCAGAAAGGTTTCTCTATTTAGAAATATCCCAAGAGCTTGACCCCGCTCCTGTTGTCACCTGCCTGGGAATGTGCTCAGGGAATGAGGGCCATGAGCCACAGGCTGTGTCAGACACCCCCTGCACCAACAGCAGCTCTGCAAGGCAGGGAGGGTCCCTCAAGGACTGGGAGAGAGGATCCAGCCCTGGAAAGCAGCAGCACCATTTCCTACAAATGCTGCATCTGCTCTCTGCTCAAGGCAGGCCCCAGGGGAGCTGAGGCACAGCGAGGCAGAGCCCACCTGCAGACCCCAGGGAGCTGCTGCTCCTGCAGACCCCAGGGCACTGCTGCTGCTGCAGACCCCAGGGCACTGCTGCTGCTGCTCCTGCAGACCCCAGGGAGCTGCTGCTGCTCCTGCAGACCCCAGGGCACTGCTGCTCCTGCAGACCCCAGGGCACTGCTGCTGCTGCTCCTGCAGACCCCAGGGCACTGCTGCTGCTGCTCCTGCAGACCCCAGGGCACTGCTGCTGCTCCTGCAGACCCCAGGGCACTGCTGCTGCTGCTCCTGCAGACCCCAGGGCACTGCTGCTGCTGCTCCTGCAGACCCCAGGGCACTGCTGCTGCTGCTCCTGCAGACCCCAGGGCACTGCTGCTGCTCCTGCAGACCCCAGGGCACTGCTGCTGCTGCTCCTGCAGACCCCAGGGCACTGCTGCTGCTCCTGCAGACCCCAGGGCACTGCTGCTGCTGCTGCTGCAGACCCCAGGGCACTGCTGCTGCTCCTGCAGACCCCAGGGCACTGCTGCTGCTGCTCCTGCAGACCCCAGGGCACTGCTGCTGCTCCTGCAGACCCCAGGGCACTGCTGCTCCTGCAGACCCCAGGGCACTGCTGCTGCTCCTGCAGACCCCAGGGCACTGCTGCTGCTGCTCCTGCAGACCCCAGGGCGCTGCTGCTGCTGCTCCTGCAGACCCCAGGGCGCTGCTGCTGCTCGGGGCTCCCTCCCACATCCTTCCCAGGCCATGACTAATGAGGAGAGGCTCTGCCAGAAGCTGCAGCAGGGACCAGCAGTGCTGCTGAGCCCCTGGCAGTGCTGTCCCCGTGTCCCAGCAGTGCTGCTGAGCCCCTGGCAGTGCTGTCCCCATGTCCCAGCAGGGCTGAGCCCCTGGCAGTGCTGTCCCCGTGTCCCAGCAGTGCTGAGCCCCTGGCAGTGCTGTCCCCGTGTCCCAGCAGTGCTGCTGAGCCCCTGGCAGTGCTGTCCCCATGTCCCAGCCATGCTGAGCCCCTGGCAGTGCTGTCCCCGTGTCCCAGCAGTGCTGCTGAGCCCCTGGCAGTGCTGTCCCCGTGTCCCAGCAGTGCTGCTGAGCCCCTGGCAGTGCTGTCCCCGTGTCCCAGCAGTGCTGAGCCCCTGGCAGTGCTGTCCCCGTGTCCCAGCAGTGCTGCTGAGCCCCTGGCAGTGCTGTCCCCGTGTCCCAGCAGTGCTGCTGAGCCCCTGGCAGTGCTGTCCCCGTGTCCCAGCCCAGGTGGGCGCGTTCGGAGGGGGGTGGCACTGGGGAAGGGCTCCTCAGCTCCTCACCACGGGGATCCTGGCACTGGGGTGGATGCCACGGGCTTGTTCCCGCTGGGAGCGCTGTCAGCCTCAGTCACCAGCTTGAAGGAGTGATCCTGGAGAGACACAGAGAGGGGAGTTCACAAATAAAGCAGTGCACAGAGCTCTTCCTGGTGTACTGATCCCCCCTCAGCCTGGAGGGGACCACCCTATGGCCAGAATTCCAGGAGAGGCTTTGTGGACAGCCAGCTGCCTTTGGAACAGCCCAGATAAATGGGAATTACAGAAATGCCTCCCCATGTAGAGCAGCATAAATGAAAAGGCAGCCAAGACGTGCTGTCCATGCCAAGAGCTCCCATGGGGAGTGGGATGAGGATAAATCCAAGTGGCACCAGCCAGGGGAGGACTGAGCTCCCCGAGCCCAGGGAGGCCCTGAGCCAGCACGGGGCTCCCTGAGCTCCTCTGGGCCTGCTCAGGGACATCCCCCTGCAGCAGGGACTCACTGTCCCCTGCTGCTCCTCTGTCCCCTCACACGGTGAAAAATGTTTGGAGCTGCTGGAGAGAGTGTGGAGGAGGCACCAAATGATCCCAGGGCTGGAGCCAGGCTGGGAGAGCTGGGGGGGATCACCTGGAGAGGAGAAGGATCCAGGGAGAGCTCAGAGCCCCTGCCAGGACCTGAAGGGGCTCCAGGAGAGCTGGAGAGGGACTGGGGACAAGGCAGGGAGGGACAGGACACAGGGAATGGCTCCCACTGCCAGAGGGCAGGGCTGGATGGGATCTTGGGAATCAGGAATTGTTCCCTGGCAGGGTGGGCAGGCCCTGGCACAGGTGCCCAGAGCAGCTGTGGCTGCCCCTGCATCCCTGGCAGTGCCCAAGGCCAGGCTGGACACTGGGGCTGGAGCAGCCTGGGACAGTGGGAGGTGTCCCTGCCATGGCAGGGGGGCACTGGGGGGATTTGGGGTTCCTTCCAACCCAAACCAGTCTGGGATTCTGTGGGGAGCAAACCAGCCCTGAGTGTCCCCTCCAATCCTCTGGCAGTGCCAGAGCTCCTGCACAGCTCCACGATAAATTAAATCCATGGCAGGGAAGGATCCTGAGTGTCCAGCACAGCTCTGGCCAGGCCAGTCCTGCCCCGGATTTGTGCAGCTCAGAGGTTCCAGGAGGCTCTGGAAGAGGCTCCAGGACAGACCTTGTCACTGTCACTGCCCGTGGGGACACTCTTCCTCTCCGTGTGCAGAATCAGCGTCGGGGGGCAGGAGGCTCTGCTGGATTCCTTGCCACGATCTGTGAGGGGAAAGGAGCTCTCTTAATGTAAACCAACAAACTCACAACAAACCAAAATTCTGAAGAAAACCCAGACTGCTGCCCGTGGCTCTGAGCCTTCTCCTGCCACCTCCTCCTCCTTTATTCACTCACCCCCCTTGTGCCCAGGATGCACCTCCTCCACAAACACCACATTTTAGCAGAGCACATCCAAGAGCTCTTTATCACACTGAGAGTGATGCAGCAGCCCTCTTGTTAGAGGGAAAAAATGAGCTGAGACACAGACTTCTTGTTAAACACAGCATGAAAAGGGCCCTGGTTTATCCCTCTTTGTGGCTTAGTCATCTTAACTCCAACCATTCCCTGCCTCTGGCTGCAGCAAGATCCTGCTGGGGGTTTCCCTTGCAGCCTCTGACTGCAGGGATTGGTGTGCAGGGTCTGACTGCAGCTTTTACCCAGCCAGACTGTGGCTGCAGGGATTAGTTTGCAGGCTGTGACTGCAGGTTCCACCAGGCTCTGACTGCACTCCCATGCTGACCTCACTGCAGGGATTCTCTCCCCCCAGGAACCCTCTGATTCATGATTCCCCTCCCCAGCTCACCTCCTCTTTAATCTCACTCATCCTTATTGGATGTGGCTGTCACTCATCAGGGGCCAGGCTGTATTGATTAATTAACAGAGCTGTTAATGATCAGGGGTGAGGTCACTGGATTCCCTTCTCCTGCAGAGTGGGGTGTCCTGCCTTCCCTGAGCCCCCAGGGGACCTCCCCAGGGACACGGGCAGGGGTGGCAGGGCAGGGCTGGGTTCAGGGCTGACCTCCAGGATCTCAGAGGGTTTTCCCAACCTAAAGCATTCCCTGATTCTCTGATCCCCTTCCCCCTGGCACCCCCAGCCACCCCCTGTTCCCAGCCTGCAGATCCTGCAGTGCTTGGGTAACCTCTCTGGGAATCCCCAGGGAATGCTGCATTGATTTCCACTGGAAGCAGGGAAATGACATTTCCTTCCCCTTCACAGACAGCTGTCTCCATCCTGAAATCCTAAACCCTGAAACGTCTGCTGCCTACAAAAAGCCACGGCAGAGAGGCATCAAGGGACAGCAGGGGAAGGCAGGGAGCAGGAGTGAGACAGAAACCCAACCACACCAACAGAGGAATGTGCACAGGAAGACGTTAAGAAATACGGGATTGTCTTAATTTGGGGTTTTTTTATTTTGTCTGCTTGCCCTCTTCAAACACGTGTTTGGGCGTGGAGCCAAGGTGAGCTGGCCCATCCCTCCTGCAGCAGGGAGAACAAGGTGTGTGTGACTCCTCTGTACCTTTCCATGGCTGGGGGTGTCCCCAGCCCCCTCCCGCGTGTCCCTGGCTGCCCCTGGGTCCCTGGCAGTGCCCCAGGCCAGGCTGGACACCGGGGCTGGAGCAGCCTGGGACAGTGGGAGGTGTCCCTGCCATGCCAGGGGGGAATGGGATGAGCTTCCAGCCCAAACCAGTCTGGATTCTGTGCTTCTGCGTGGCAGAGTCACCTCTAAATTCTACTCCAATTATTTAAAAATTACTCCAGGTACAGAGCAGGCCCCCATTTGACTCTGCTTCCCTCAGAATATCTCAGAATAATAAAACATTAAATCCATGGCATTTTGCTCAGAAGATGGCTTTATGGGGAGCAAAGAAAGAAGATTTACAAACCAGAGCCATTAATTTCCACATTAAAGGAGCAGGAAGCTGCTGATACTCATCAAAAGGGGCTCTAAATTCATCTTCTTTCTAAATTCTTCTTCCTTCCCTTCCCTGGATATCTGGTAATTTGGAATCAAAGCTTTCCCAGGCACTTTGGTCCTCTGGCACAAAGGAGGGTCAAGGCACAAGGGAGGTCACAGTGGGCAGTGCCCACCCCAGCCTCCTCCTGCCTGGGGAAGGGAAGGGAAGGGAAGGGAAGGGAAGGGAAGGGAAGGGAAGGGAAGGGAAGGGAAGGGAAGGGAAGGGAAGGGAAGGGAAGGGAAGGGAAGGGAAGGGAAGGGAAGGGAAGGGAAGGGAAGGGAAGGGAAGGGAAGGGAAGGGAAGGGAAGGGAAGGGAAGGGAAGGGAAGGGAAGGGAAGGGAAGGGAAGGGAAGGGAAGGGAAGGGAAGGGAAGGGAAGGGAAGGGAAGGGAAGGGAAGGGAAGGGAAGGGAAGGGAAGGGAAGGGAAGGGAAGGGAAGGGAAGGGAAGGGAAGGGAAGGGAAGGGAAGGGAAGGGAAGGGAAGGGAAGGGAAGGGAAGGACATCCCTCCCTCAGCAAGCCTGGCACAGAGGGGTGGCACAGAGCCAGCCCCAGGACCAGCAGTGCCCCAGGGAGACCCTGAGAGGGCACAAGCAGTGCCCAGAGGTGATGTTGGTGCTTTTTATAGTCCCCATTGGCTGCTGATTTGAGAGGTAGCCATGTATTTCATCCATGTACAGGCACAGGCACGTGGGCTTGAGAGACAGGAAAACATTCCCTGGCTCTGGAAGCTTTAACACAAATCCTGGAATGGGTTGGGTTGGAAGGGACACTAAAGCTCATCTCATCCCACCCCTGCCATGGCAGGGACACCTCCCACTGTCCCAGGCTGCTCCAGCCCCAGTGTCCAGCCTGGCCTTGGGCACTGCCAGGGATCCAGGGGCAGCCACAGCCTCACCCTGTGCCAGGGCCTGCCCACCCTGCCAGCCAGGAACACACAGATGCCAACTGGCAGATGGAAACTGGAATAGGAGACCCCAAACCATTCTGGGAGCTCTGGTTTGTGCAAAGGAAAGTCCAGCACAGAGAAATTGCCTTGGACATTAATGGATGAGGATGAGGCTCAGAGCAGGGAGGTGCTGGGGTGGGCACACAGCCACTGCTCCTGAGCCTCCCCCAGCTCCTGAGGGAAACACTCTGGGCTGCAACAGCCCAGGCAGGCTGTTTCCCTCCTGGGAAAGCTCCCCATCCTTTTTCCCTTCTCTGAAATCTCCCCCTCCTTTCCCCCACCCTGGGAAAACTCCCTCCCCTTTTCCCTCCTGGGAAAACTCCCTCCCCTTTTCCCTCCTGGGAAACTTCCTTCTCCTTTTCCCTCCTGGGAAATCTCCTTCTCCTTTTCCCTCCTGGGAAATCTCCTTCTTCTTTTCCCTTCTCTGAAATCTCCTTCTCCTTTTCCCCCCCTGGGAAATCTCCCTCCCAGCACAGCCCAGGCCCTAGGGACACCCTCGGGTGCAGCACCCATGGGTGAGCTCCTGCAGCAGGCAGCTCCTCAAGCATTCCCATGTGGAACACGCTGCCACAGCATTCTGGGCAGTCAGCACATGGAAAAGAAATGGGAATTAACAAAACAACAACAACATCAACCAACAAAACAAACAATAAAATAAAATGAGAAAGGGAAGCCTAAAAGCCCCTGTGCACAGCAGGAGCCATTCAGTTTTACACCTGCAGCTGAACACTGAGTGTCTGCCCTCAGTGCAATGGAAAGAGGAAAATAACCCCAGGCTGTTTCTCTCTCCCCAGGCTCAGGAACCCCGGGTGAGGCCAGGGCAGGAGCACCCTGGAGTGGGGCTGGCTGTGCCATGGGCCAAGGAGCCCCAGGGACCCCTCTGCCTCCCCAGGGACCCCTCTGCCTCCCCAGGGACCCCTCTGCCTCCCCAGGGACCCTCTGCCTCCCCAGGGAATCCCTGCCAGCTCCCCAGGGACCCCTGCCAGCTCCCAGGGACCCCTCTGCCTCCCCAGGGACCCCTGCCAGCTCCCCAGGGACCCTCTGCCTCCCCAGGGACCCCTGCCAGCTCCCCTGGACCCCTCTGCCTCCCCAGGGACCCCTGCCAGCTCCCCTGGACCCCTCTGCCTCCCCAGGGACCCCTGCCAGCTCCTCTCCCAACCCTGGGGACCTCCCCTCCTCTCCCCACGCTGGGAGGGACCAGCCCCCGTGTTCACCTTCACCCAGAGTCACTCCTGGCTCATTAATGAACCTCTCCCCCTCTGAAGTGCACAGACTGAGCTGCAGCCTGGCAGTGAAGCCACCACGACACATTTCCAACCCCTTTCTCACCCCAAACTCAGCAGCACAACCAGCACTGGGGAGTTCCTGCTGGGCTGCTGGAGGATGAGCAGGAGATGGAGATAAATGCTCCTGATTAAAGAGACTTCTCCCAGGCTCCACAGCAGGTACACGGACATGAATAATTCACAGCATGGAAGGAAAGGTGAGGCAGCAAATCTGCCTTGGGTATAGCACAGAGGATGTTGGGTGTGATCACAAACAGCTCATTAAAAGCAGAATTAGACAAGGAGGGGAAGAGGGAAGATGGATGCATGCCATGAGGAGCTGTGGACAAGGCATAATAAAAATTTGTTTTGTAAAAATATGCAGAGGCCAAACCTCCATTAATCTCAAAAAGGTTTAACATTTTGACTCTTAAATGAACTGGGTTTATGAAGCACACACATCCCACACAGAGGGGTTTATCCTCCTCCAGAACCTTCACAGGTCAGTTCTGTCTCTCCCCACAACATCAATGTTCAGCCTAAAACCTTCCCTGGCTGATCCCCAGCTCCTGCTCTGCTGGTTCTTACTGAATCCAAGTGTGGGATCCCAGTTCTGGCCCGATCAGCCAGGTCCCATCAGCCCTGCTCCAGGCACTGGGATCAGTCCTGCTCCCCTCTCCAGGCACTGGGACCAGTCCTGCTCCCCTCTCCAGGCACTGGGACCAGTCCTGCTCCCCTCTCCAGGCACTGGGACCAGTCCTGCTCCCCTCTCCAGGCACTGGGATCAGTTCTGCTCCCCTCTCCAGGCACTGGGATCAGTTCTGCTCCCCTCTCCAGGCACTGGGATCAGTTCTGCTCCCCTCTCCAGGCACTGGGATCAGTCCTGCTCCCCTCTCCAGGCACTGGGACCCCACCCTGCCCCCAGCTCTGCTGCAGGGACACAGCTCCCACTCCAGCTCCCTCCCCATGCTGCTTTCCCCTTTCACTGCTTGGTTTGCTGCTCTGATCACCCTTGCTGTGCCCTCCAAGGGCACCTTTCCCCTCTCAGAACAAATCCTGAGCTGAGCTTTTCTCCTTGCTGCAGCCAACACTCCCCACCCTCCCTGTTGTTCTTCAGGGGATTCGTAATGGGAACAGGAGAATAACACAGACAAATTCTGTTGGTGTGGAGGCCAAGGACAAACTCATTCCATGGCTGGGTTTTCCAGCCAGCACTGCCCACGAGGTGCTGTGTGCCACTGCCCTGGAAATCACGGAACCACAGCCTGGGTGGGTGGGGAGGGACCTCAAAGCCCATCCAGCCCTGTGGGGAATGGGTTTGTAGGGGATTCCCAAAGGCTGCAGAGGGCTCCCACAGCCCTGGGCACTGTGTGCACACTGAGATATCCCAAAGGCTCCCACAGCCCTGGGCACTGTGTGCACACTCAGATATCCCAAAGGCTCCCACAGCCCTGGGCACTGTGTGCACACAGATATCCCAAAGGCTCCCACAGCCCTGGGCACTGTGTGCACACTGAGATATCCCAAAGGCTCCCACAGCCCTGGGCACTGTGTGCACACTCTGGGATATCCCAAAGGCTCCCACAGCCCTGGGCACTGTGTGCACACTCTGGGATATCCCAAAGGCTCCCACAGCCCTGGGCACTGTGTGCACACTCTGGGATAAGGTGTGGGACAGGACAGACACTGCTGAGAGAGAAATGGGACTGGAAACGAGTTTCAAACCATGGCCTTGCAAATAAACACTGGATATTTTGGAGAAATAGAACCGTGAAAGATGTTTTATAGTAGGAGCCACCAGGAGTACTTTAATCAATGATTGGCTTTAAGGCATTAACAGCATGGTGTGGCAAAAGCTGATAGGCAAAAAAAACCACTTATAATGTGTTGGAATTAGGAAATAGTTTGGCTTCTGATTGTGGTGGTGTGAATTGTAACATTTGTACAATCTCACCTTTCACATGGGACTGAAAATGGAATAAAGGTCTTTAAAACACCTCTCAGGAGCCCTGTCTGTACATCACAAAAAGGGTTTTTCTGGCAAAGTCCCACCCTCCCTCTGTCCCAGGCTGCTTCAAGCCCCAGTGTCCAGCCTGGCCTTGGACCCCTCCAGGGCTGGGGCAGCCACAGCCCCCTGGGAACAAGGTGCAGGCCCTGGGGTGAGGGATCAGGCAGGTTCTGTCTGAACTGCTCCCTAGGAGCTCCTGACAAACCCTCCTTTCCCCAGAGCAGTGCTGGGAGGTGCCCTCAGGTGCCCCCAAGGTGAGGAGGGTGGCAGCCCCTCCCTGGCCCGGCAGGTGAGGGAGGGCCAGCCCGAGTCCAGCCCCGCAGATCTGGGCTCCCCTGGCTGGAGGGACAGACAGACACACAG
The DNA here is from genome assembly GCF_021018805.1 of Prinia subflava. NCBI lineage: Eukaryota > Metazoa > Chordata > Aves > Passeriformes > Cisticolidae > Prinia > Prinia subflava. Next base: position 865,556 of record NC_086255.1, on the reverse strand, counting down.
ACAGACACACAGACAGACACACAGTCAGACACACAGACAGACACACAGCACCCACCTGCTCGTGCCTGCTCCACCAGGCTGGTGGCCACGAGGGCCACGGTGGGCGCGGCCACGGCGGTGACACGGGTCACCTGTGCTGGCACCACGGGGCCCACGGCAGCGTCCAGCCGGGACGAGGAACCTGCGAGCAAACCACAAGGGAAGGGTGGAACTTTCCCCTAGGAAACAAGAATTCCCTGTAAAACCCTCGGGTTTCCCCCAGCTCACGGCACTCGGGGTCAGTGGCACTCGGGGTCAGTGGCACTCGGGGTCAGTGGCACTCGGGGGCAGTGGCACTCGGGGGCAGTGGCACTCGGGGGCAGTGGCACTCGGGGTCAGTGGCCCTCGGGGTCAGTGACACTCAGGGTCAGTGGCCAGCACTCGGGCTCAGTGGCCCTCGGGCTCAGAGGCCAGCACAGTGTGACACTCGGGGGCAGTGGCCCTCGGGCTCAGAGGCCAGCACAGTGTGACACTCGGGGTCAGTGGCCCTCGGGCTCAGTGGCCCTCGGGCTCAGAGGCCAGCACAGTGTGACACTCGGGCTCAGTGGCCCTCGGGGTCAGAGGCCAGCACAGTGTGACACTCAGGGTCAGTGGCTCTCGGGCTCAGTGGCCAGCACAGTGTGACACTCGGGGTCAGTGGCACTCGGGGGCAGTGGCCCTCGGGGTCAGAGGCCAGCACAGTGCTGCACTCGGGGATCGCAGGGAGCTCTTCCAGCCCCCGTGGTTCAGTGAATTCCCCTGCTGAACACTGCAGGTGAATTCACTCCTGCCCCCACTGCAGGCTTAGAGCAGGGCTGGTGTTCAGCTCAACTCCTGCCCGTGACACCTGTGGATTCTCAGCCAATAAACAGTGCCAGAAATTCACAACTAATGAAAATGTGGCCCTCAAAGTAGGAATTTGCCAGGATGGATCAATGCCCTCCCAGCAGGTCACAGCAAGATCAGTGTTCTCATTTCAAATAACACTCCTCTGGTTTCCACTGTTACTCATCACAACTGCTTTGTGTCCCGCTATCCACAGAGAATTATTTTGCCAATACTTTAAAGGTGCAGCTTTATGCAGGGATTCCCAGTCTGCTGGGACAAGGCCCAAACCAGAAACTCTCTGATTTGCTCATGTCATTATTCATGAGCAATCAGTAACCCAGGGCTGCTGCTGGAGCCAGCCCAGCCACACCGGGCTCCCCAGTCCTGCAGATTCCTGAGGGCAGACCTGGAGCACTCATTTCCAATTAACTGGGCACAGGGTTTTCAGAAGCTGAGCAGAATTCCTGAGGTCAGATCTGGAGCTCTCATTTCCAGTTAACTGGGCACAGGGTTTTCAGAAGCTGAGCAGAATTCCTGAGGGCAGACCTGGAGCTCTCATTTCCAATTAACTGGGCACAGGGTTTTCAGAAGCTGAGCCACACAGGAGCCACCAGCCCCGTCTCCTGCCAGGGTGAATCCAGGTGTCCCAGCAGCTGTCCCCATGTCCCCTTTACAAGCCACCACTGCCGAACTGCACAGACACATCCCTGCTTTCAGGCAGACTGGGAATAACACAATTCCTAACACAGTCCCAGCTGCAGGATTTCCTGCCCGTTTCTTCACCAGCTACTCAGGGCCCATCCAAGAGTTCCCATCCCAACTTCTCCACGTTCTGGAATAACGGGGATCATTTCTGAGACCCTCAGGCTGCCTTAGGAGCCACTCACACACTCTGAACGCCCTCATGGATCTGTGTCCCTACAGTTCCAGGTGCCACAGCACAATATTCCAGCACAATATTCCAGCACAATATTCCAGCACAGAACATGGAACCTCAGCCTGGCCTGGGCTGGAAGGGTCCCCAAAGCCCACCCAGTGCCACCCCTGCCATGGCAGGGACACCTCCACTGTCCCAGGCTGCTCCAAGCCCTGTCCTTGGCTTCTATGAATTCTCTACACCCCAAACTGGAATAATTTCCATAACTTGCATAATTATCCCCTGCAATTGCAGCCAGCACTGGAGACGAGCTCTGCTCGTTCCCACCTCGGCTTCTGCCGCCTGCTCAAACGTGCCTTGCCATTATATAATTTCAGCTGCTTCTTTATGTTGATTTATTATCCAATCCAGGAACAATATCAGTGCATCTTTTGATGTGATGGAAGCAATTATGCCACGGCTTCCATCCGCACCAGAGTCAAGTATATATAAATATATATTTATACACACATATATATGCATTTCATACATGCAGATGGAGTTCAACTGCTTATTTTAATTATAACTGCTGCTCACCAAATAAGCTGGAATGATTTAGGGCAATCTTAACCTTTAAGGAATAAATATTTATGCTTTGGAGCTCTTTGTGCTTATGAAGAGCAGTCCTTGCAATGGATGGCTTTGGAATACAAATAAAGCCTGGATGGAGTTGAATGTCACGATGCAATATCAGCCCCTGGTCTGAACTGAACATAACCTGGGCTGGAATTACACCTGAATGAGAACCCACACTCCGAGGGCTTCATGATTAAATTTGGGCCAATTGCACTCTAAAACAACCCCGAGGAGGGGGAGGGAGGAGGAAAGTGTTCCTCCCTGTGAAGTTTGGGGTGATTGCAGAGCCAGGGAGGCCTGGAGGTGCCTTTGGAGAACCTCTGCCCGTTCCTGAGACTATCCCAGCCACTTCCCAGCATTTCCCAAACAGAGCCACCCACACTTCCACTGGTGGCAGCAGGGACAGAGGAACCAGGGACAGAAGGGGGAGAGCAAGGAATCTGCTCTTGCAGATGATCCCCTGCCCTGATTTGTGTCTGATGATGGATCCAGAGGGGAGATCTGGGCTGCTGGGGGCTCCGAGGCTGGGCTGGGATCCCCTGGGCTCTGCCCAGGGCTCTGGGGCTCCACAGCCCCACCTGCTCTGTGCCCCTGGCAGCCAAACCTTCCCCAGGGTGGGGGCTCAGCCCAGGGGCTGCCCGAGCCCCAGGGACAGTTCTGGGGTTGAGGGTGTGGAGTGTAAATAGAATTGTGATATTATGGGGTGAGTTCAGGGCACTGCAATGTCTGGGCCCTTCCCCAGCCCCGGGGATGTGAGGAGTGCCTGTGGCTCCCAGCTCTGTGCAGGGAGCTCCAGCACCGGGGTGAGAACCCCTGCCTGGTGCTCCTGCTAAAACCCTGCCAGCATTTCCCCCTTTGCTCACTCCTGCTGCCCCTCCACGGCTCCTGCAGGATCCGGACTGACCTGAGAGCAGAGCCGGGGCTCAGAGCTGCTGCCAGAGGGGACAATAGCCTCAAGCACCGTGTGATGAGAGTGTGGCAGGAGCATCAGCACAGCCCCTGCCCCAGGAGAGCCCAGCCCGCAGAGAAACCAGCCTGGAGCTGCTGAGACCCTGCCAGGCAGGGAGATTGGCATGCAGGGCAGTGTGGGGAGAGGGGACCAGAACAAACCCTCACCTCACCCACCTCTGGCACTATGGAACACCACTCTGGAGGAGCTGGCCCGTTCCCAGCCCCGAGGGGGGGACACCAGCAGCAGCAGGGCTCAGGGAATCACAGAGTCGCTGTGGTTGGAAAGGACCTTTCTGACCATCAGGTCCCACCAGCACCACAATCACCATTAAACCACGTCCCCAAGTGCCACCTCCCCAGGACTCTGAAATCCCTGCAGAGACGGAGATTCCACCATTCCCTGTTCCAGTGCTCCACAACCCCTTCCATGCAAAAAGCCTCCCTAAGATCTGACCCAAACCCCCCCTGCTGCCCCTTGAGAGGAGCCCCAGCGCTCATCCCAGTGCCACCAAAGTGTCCCCAGGCAGGGCAGGAGGAATCTGTGACACCCTGGGACAGGAGCAGGCAGTCCAGCAGGGGAGAGCAGTGCAGTCAGTGCCTGCAGTCCAACAGGCTGGCCCAGAATGCACCCAGGCATTTTTGTTATTGCTGCTGTCACCTCCTGACCCTGGGAGGTTCTGGAGATCAGGGCCCAGGGACCTGCTTCATTTAGAAGCACAGTCTGTCCTGATGAGATAATTTGAGGCAGTCCTGCCTATCTGCAAAGGACAAGAGAAGTCTCTTTGCTTGAAAAAAAGGAACAATTGAGCAGCAATTAAAAAAAAATCGACTTTTTACCAAGCAGGCAGCCTCCAGCTCCACTCAGTCCCTCAGCTCTGCTCCCCCTTCCCCTCAAGGACACAGCAGGCTCCTCCTCCAGGCAGTTCTTGTTGGGTAAACACGAGGCTGCCCAGGAGCCACCTCTGAGGAATCCTCCTTCCTTCCTCTGTTCCTCTGCAAGGCCCAGACACGTTCATTACAAATATTCAGCACTTTCTGAATCCCATTACGCCCTTCCCTGTGCTCAGACCTGGGGACGTGTGGTGTTTCCTGAGCAGCAGCTGCCCTTGGCTGCCTGCACAGGGGCTGCACAGCTGGCACAGCTGGCACAGCTGCTGCAGGGCTGGGCACAGCTGCCCTGCCCTCACTGCCACCCCAAATCCAGCCCTGGGGTGAGCTGGAGCTCAGCCCCTGCAGGGCTTTGGGGTGCTCCCAGCCCAGAGGCACCCAAACAGGGCTGGGAGTGGCAATCCCTGCCTGCCCCTTCTCCTGGGCACAGGGCACTGGGGAGGGTGGGCACGGCTCAGCCCCACCTGGAGCTGCCACAGCCCCCAGTCCCAGCTGGAACAGGGACTGAACAAACCCCACAAGCTGGGCTGGGTGCTTGGAGAGGAGAGAGCAGACACACGGCATTTACACCACAGAGCCCAGAGCCCCACACTCCTGGGGCTGGAGGGGCCTTAAATCCCACCCAGTGCCACAGCAGGGACACTTCCCCTGTCCCAGGGAGCTCCAAGCCCTGTCCAGCCTGGCCTGGGGCACTGCCAGGGGTGGGGAGTCCCCACACAGCCCTCGGGCCACTTCGAAAAAGGATTTGAAATTTATAAATCAAAAATTTTCAGCCCTCTACCCAAACAGAAACAACCCTGGGAATACTGGAGCAAGGCTGGGTTGGGCAGAATCACCCCAGCTGCTTTGCACTCCTTCATCCCTCTTTCCTGTGCTTTCTGTTTGGGTTCTCCCATTTTTAAACTGATAAAAGTTATGGGAATTTCTGCTGAAGAGCTCCTTTTCTGCTGCACTGGAAAGTAACAGAAATAATCCATTCATGACCCAGGGTGGGGCACAGGAGAATGACAAGGAGCTGGAAGGTGAGGGGTGACAGCAGCAGGGATGTCTGGCACAGCCTGGCACTGCCACCACAGGCACTGGGAGAAGCAGGAGCTGCTTCTGGGTTTTGGCACTAAAATGTTTTGGGTTTTTTTACTTTAAAATTGATGGTGCAGAAGCCATGTCACCCCACTGGATTCCATCAGATGAATAAATCGCCCTGGAAGGAGGTCAGAAAATTAGTAAAGGGTCTTCTGTCTTTGGAGAAGTGAAAAGGAAAAGCTTGAGGCACAGAACTACAGCTGGAGAGAGATTCCTGCACAGGTAAATCAGTGTACAGCAGAACAGAAACACGGACAGACATCACCAGTGCCCCACAGGATGCTCCCCAGCCCAGCAGTGCCCCAGGCCAGGCTGGACAGGGCTGGAGCAGCCCGGGACAGTGGCAGTGCCCTGCCCACGGCCCTGGATGGGACTGAAGGTCATCCCAAGCCATCCCATGGCTCTGGATCTCCAGCAGATCCCAACCCCTGCTGGCTCCGAGCCCGGCCCTGCAGCCTCCCCAGCACGAGCAGGAGCTGCACTTCCATTTCTGCAGGATAATTTGGAGCTTTCATTTCAATATGCATTGCCACCACCACTCCAGGAACTGGCGAGGGCTGGAGTAAATTGCTTATTGGAGCGGGAAGGGGAGATGGGAAGTCAGCAAGAATTCCTGAAAATCTGCAGAGTCAGGGCTAAGTGACAATGAGCACCTTCTGCAAGGAGCTGTGCTGGGAAAGCCTCCCTCTCTGCCTTCTTTAACAACCTGGTTTGCTGCAATTTCCACCAAATGAGCAGCGAAACGAGGGGAGGCACAGGGGCTTCAAAAGCAAAGAGAAATCCAAACCAATCAACCCCTCTAAGAACTGGAGAGTCACCTCCAGCCCTGTTCTACAGCTCTGTCCTGTCCTGGGGGTGCTTGGTGCTAAAACCAGGGAATCTCCCTGCCCCGGGGGAGGGGGACACTGCAGGGGCTGGCACAGGATGGCCCTTGCAGGTCCCTCAAAAACCAAGTTTTCAGTGACTCCATGGCAGTGGCAGCACCAGCAGAGCCCCACAGCCCCACCCTGCCGGGCTCAGGGGGTGAAATATCCCCCAAACCCTGTGCAGGGCCCTGCTCCTCTCTGCCACCAGACTGGGTGACCCTGGGGAGCCACAGCCCTGACTGCCCTCAAAGCCCTGCTGCTGCCTTTGGGAAACCAAAAACTCCTCAGAGGTATCAGTTCAGGCAGGGTTTTTCATCCCCATTCCTCCCTTTGGGGGAAATGCTTGCTCAAGCCCCTGTGCCCACCCCAACAAACTCCTGGCCCTTGTGACCCCAGGCAGGAATTCCCCCCTTTGTGCCAAATCCCAACATCACCTTCAATGGGATAAAAACCAAGTTCAGACTGAGGGAAGAGCTCTGTGAGCAGCAGAAGCCAACAGAGAGCATTTCCCACCTCCTAATGAGATTTCTCACCACCAGAGCTGTGAGAACAGGGCTCAGCGTGATGGGATTGAACCCGACACGTTTAATAACAGCAAGAGCAGGATTATTAAACCCCATTCAAGCCTTGCTTAGAAAGCAAATGATGCAAATCCTCGTGTCCCTGGGTGAGTGCTGGGCTGAGCCCTGCTCCAGACTCTGCTGGGCTCACATCCCACAGCTCCAGGCTGCAAAGGCAGCCCCTCCTGGGAGCTTTCTGCCCCGGCTTTTATTCTATAAATAGAATATTTATTCTATTTATATAAATATAAATATTTTATTTATATTTTATATAAACAGTCGGGGGTGTTTGGACAAGGCTCTCGGGCATGGGGGCACTGCTGAGGGGCCTGAGCTGGGCTGGGCCCCTGTGGGTCCCCTCCTGCCCAGGATGCTCTGTGAGCCCCAGGTAAGGTTCACCTTCACCCACTGGTCTGGAACTGCACCCGTGTGAGGCTGAACTGTGGGTCCCCTCCTGCCCAGGATGCTCTGTGACCCCGGGTAAAGCTCACCTTCACCCACTGGTCTGGAACTGCACTGCTGTGAGGCTGAACTGTGACACCCCTCCTGCCCAGGATGCTCTGTGACCCCGGGTAAAGCTCACCTTCACCCACTGGTCTGGAACTGCACTGCTGTGAGGCTGAACTGTGACACCCCTCCTGCCCAGGATGTCCTGTGACCCCGGGTAAAGCTCACCTTCACCCACTGGTCTGAAACTGCACCGGTGTGAGGCTGAACTGTGACACCCCTCCTGCCCAGGGGAAGGAAGGAGCCCCAGGGATGGCTCCTCCTTGAGCTGGGTTTGTGGCAAGAGGGGCTGGAGAGCAAAAGGCACCATAATTTACACGGGGAAGCAGAACCCATTCCTTTGGGGACACTTGTGGGATTATCTGGAATGATGACAAGTTGCTCTGAGCTGCTGAGCTGTCCTGGCAAGCTGAACTGTTCTGGATCCTTCAGTGGGATCCATCACCTCCCAGTACAAACCAGTCATCACCAGTTGTCATCCCCACAGCCCCTGTCTCAGACATTCCACTTGCATCAACACCTCTCAAGTGAATGTTCCCCTGGTTCTCAAACCTCTGCACTGGGATGAGCTATCAGGCTGGCTTCACTCATCAAAAGGAAATCTTGGCAGAACTGTGCCCAAAACTGGGACAAATCTCTGCACCTGAGAGACCCCAATGCCAAATGAGAGTGACAGTGACATTTTACACACTGGGAACCACTGCTGAAACAAAAATCTTCCTTGCCTGAACAGGGCTGAGAGGGCAAGGGCACGAGAAAATGATTCTCTGGAGAGAATCATTTCTCTCTGGCAGTGCCAGCACCTCTGGGGATGAACCTTTCCCTAAATCCAACCTAACCCTGCCCTGGCCCAGCTCCAGCCCTGCCCTGGGTCCTGTCCCAGGGAGCAGAGCAGTACAAATCATTATTAACATTGGCATTAAAGCCCCCACAATCGGAATTTTTTTGGCATCTCTTTCAGGGGATCCCTTGCTGTGGCATTCCCTGGGCAGTGAATCCAAAGAGGCACAGCCCAGGGTCCTCGCAGTGACTGCAGAGCTTCTGCAGCCCTGGGTCCTGGGTGAGTAAAACCCCACTGAGACCCCCCCAGCCCCGCTGCTCCTCTGCATTACAGACCTTCATGGACTCCAAACTGGGCAAAAAAAGCTTGTATTGGATTTTTGGGCCGTTCCTGAGAGCAGCAGCTCTGACCCGGGTGACCTCCCTGCACACGGGGACCTCCTGAGCAGGAGGAAAGACTCCTCCTGAATTATTCATGGAGCCACGGCAGAAAATGGGAAAATGAGGCTGGAGGTGCCCAAGGGCACAGCAGGGATTAGTGCTGGGTGTGGCTGGGCAGGGCTGGGCTCTCCTGGGCTGTACAGAGCCTTTCCCAGCCCGGGGAGGGGAGGTGGGACCACCCCGCACCCGAGGGTGCCACGGGGCCACAGCAGAGCCCAGGGGTGATGGTGGTGAGGAGGAGGAGGAGGATGGTCACCCCACAGCCTTCACCTCCCACAGCCCCTCTCACTGCTCCGTCCAGCCCCAAAAACTCTTCTGGTTCTTTCCCAGCCTCACACAAACTCCAGCAGCGATTTTGCATCTCCTCCCTGGAGGGGAGGTAATTCTGAGAGGACTCTGAACTCTGCAGCACCAACCCTCCCAGCCTGCCCTCGCTGTCCCACAGCAGTCATTTCTGCACGAACCAGTCCTTTTGTTTCAGAGGGAAACCTTCAAGCAGACATTTCTGGGGGGATTTGGGTCAGAAGTTAGGTCTGGAATTCTGAACCCAGCAGGCAGGAATCAGCAACGTGGCTCTGGTGCTCCATTTTTTATGGTGGTTCCTGAGTGAGGTTTAAGGTCCCAGGTTCTGGAGGTCCCAGAGGGAGCTCAGAGTGGAACAGGGGCTGGCAGCAGGGATTTTCTGGGAATGACAGAAGCCCGGGCTGGTTTGTGTGGGAAGGACTGGGATCCCCTCCCATCCCCTCCCTGTCCTGGCAGGGACAGCTCCACTGTTCAGGCTGCTCCGGGCTGGCCTTGGGCACTGCCAGGACCCAGGGCAGCCCCCACACCCCCAGGTCCTTCTCCTTTTCCCCCTCCACCATCACTACATCCTGCACGTGCAACAAAATCCATGAAATTCCATTTAGCACTCTGGGGAAGCTCCTATGGCACACTCCAAGATGGGAAATGTAATTAATTTCCCTTATTTATATTCTGGCCAAGAAGGAAGATTCATTTTACCTCGTTACATTTCCTCACACTTTAGTGAGGCCTGATTGAGGGACAGGGGGAGTCACCCAGGAAACATCCACAGCTCCAGAGCAAAACTGGGTGCAAACAGCAGGGAAATCCCTGAGCATTTGGTTCCCACCTTCCAAGGGGCTGAACAGGAATGGCTGTTTGATTTGAATAATAATAATAATGGAAATAATAATAATAATAATGGAAGTAATAGTGTAAATAATAGTGGAAGTAATAGTGGAAATAATAATATTGATGATAATAACAATAATACTACAAACCCTGAACCCTCAGCCTTCCAGGGCCCCCTTCTCTTCCAGGGAATGCTGAGATTATTCCCTAGCCTAACGTACCATGCTGAGAATTACACCAGGAGGTAAAAGACCCTGCAGATGCAAATGCTAAAAGTGGAGCTGAATCCACTGAGATTGGGGAATTCCTGCCTCCATCGGGTGTAGTTTTGCACTGGGTCTGCCCCACATCCAGCCCTGATTCAGGCCAAACATAGGGAATATATTAACTGAAATCCACTCTGTACTGTCATTTTACAGCATCAAAACCAGCCCCCAAATTGCTGGAAAACACATAAAAACTAATTTTTTAAAAATGCTCTTTTTCTCTCACCAATAAGCAAGACAAAAGCACACAAAGCAACTCTCATCTTCTACAGGGACCTCAGCAGGATCTGCTCCCTTGCTTCTCTCTCCAAACCCCAGTATTCCTGGGGAATTCCTTGGAGAATATTCCCCCAAGCAGCACACAAAAGCTGGGCCTGAGCATCCCCTGGGAATTATTTTGTATCCCAGCACCATCCCCCTCAGCCCTGGCCACACCTCAGAGCTCCCAATGGTTTTATTGCATAAATACATTTAAGGACATGCAGCAGCCACCAGAGCAAGGTGTTCCCTCAGCTCTGATTTCAAACTGGTGGGATTCTCCCAGGAATTCTCATTCATTCCTCTTCTCCAGACAGGGACAAGCAAGGACTCCTCTTGGAATGATCCCATTTGTTTTTTCCTGCTAAGACTTCTGCTCCATTTATAACGAACACATCCAGTTTAGTGAGGGCTTTTTAAGCCACACAAATCTCAATTAATTCAATTCTGCAGCAGGAAGAGGAAGAGCCCAGTGCAGCTCCTCAGAGGGACACGGGGCAAAGGACAAGCTGCTGTCCCAGTGCCACCCCAGCAGTGCTGCCAGCCCAGCCTGCACCTGGCTGGGGAAAACCCCCCCGGCAGGGATGAGAGCAGAGGAACTGCTGCTCCTGAGAGTGAAACCCGATTTAAACAGTGCCCTTCCCGCAGACAAAGGCAGCTCGGTGTTTTAACAAGCACTTACAGATACAGTAAATTAACTCTGGCTTTCATTCATGACATTTACCAAGAGCTGGGCATGACTGAGGGGATTTGGGCTGTTTGTCTTTTGTAACTGCCACTGGAGTATCGATATTTTTCCTTTTGTCAATACCCTGCTATTACGTCCCAGCACTGAGAGCCTCTTCTGGAGCAGCTGCTTAACCACGAGCCTGGCCTAAGCAAGCCTGGGCTGTGACCTTCTCCTGATGTCCAGCCTTGCCCTCAGGGGCTGTCCCTGCCCCCAGACATCCCAAAGCCTTGGGAATCCCCCTGTGTACGAGGTGCAGTGTGATCCATAAATCCAGCCTGGTCTGTGCATGTATTTCCATCAATAAACCCCCCGTGACTGCCCCAGCAGGGATGGTGCAAAAATGTTCAATATCCCAGGGCTGTGCCTGCCCTGGCCCTGCCCCTGCTCCTGCTGCAGATTGCCCTGGGAGCCCCAAAGAGCTGAATTTCCACACTCCAAGGGCCATCCCCCATTTCTTACAGGGGTTTATTGGGCTCTCCCAGCCTCTAGCAGGGGTTCCTGTGCAGGGAGCAGGGAACTGGACCCATTTCAGTGATCCTGGGCACTGTTTGAGCCCTGTGCCAGCTCACCTTCCCTCTGGTGTGCCAGCACAGACAGGGACCCACACGGCATTTTGTGCTGAATATTAGCCAGGGTAGGAAGTGATCACTTTAATACCTATAAACATTCATTTGCTTGCTTCGTTACCCAGCATTAGGGCTGGGCAGACCATTCCCAACGAGCTCAGTGGAGGCACTGAGCACTCCCAGCCCAGCCTGCTCCAGGCCAGGCGTGGGGGACACCCAGGGAGGCTCCCCAGGAGAGGAACACCACCTTCCTGCTGGGAACACTGCTCCCAAAATTGCTCCGTTCTGCTGACCTAATGCCTCGGAACTCTGGTGCAGAGGAGGGCTGGACTAGTCTGAAGTGAGAAGGGCGCAGGGGGAATTGCCAGGAGTGGAGCCCTGAGGATGGGAGGGAGCCCAGCAGAGGGACCCAGCCTGGCAGGAGCCACCCCAGGGCTGCAGGGGCTGCCCAACACTCCCTCATGGGCTGCAGCTGGCAATTAATCTCATTAGGAGGAGGAAGGAGGGAGTTTGGAGCTTGCACAGAGGTTGGACAGAGGTCTCAGCCCATCCCTCCCAGTAAGGAACTGGGAGGGAAGAGGCTGGCAAGGAAACATCTTGGAAAATGCTGGAACATCCAGGCCAGGCTGGGCACTGGGAGCAGCCTGGGACAGCAGGAGGTGTCCCTGCCATGGCAGGGCTGGCACTGGGTGGGCTCTGAGCCCCCTCAAACCCATCCACACTGGGGTTCTGTGATTCCCTGAGGATCTTAGGCTGAGCTCAAGGGTTTAGCAGGAGGAACTCCAGAGCCCCATCACCTTCCCAGGTTCTGTGGCCACTCCGGGCCAGTCTGTGCCTCTTTGCTGGGAGCAGGAGCTGTTCCTCCCACCCCACCCTGGAGCATCCCTGGTTGTGCCCTGGAGCTCAATCAGCAGCCCCTGCTAACGAGGGACTGGCAGAGCTCGGACTCAAACCTGGCACAAAGCTGGGCGTGACACTCAGCATCAAGGTGCTGAGAGGAAAAAGGCTCAGTCACTTCCCAGCTGTTCCGTGGCAGCCTAAACCACCACGTTTAAACCCTTAAATAATGCTGAGAGCCAGGGAACAGGTGGCAAATGGATTATATGGCAGATGGTGCCTTTTTTAATATTTGTGCTGGCTGCTAATTTACAGAGTCCATAAGCACAGACTCATCTCTTACCTTCTTCACTCCTACCATTAAAAACCTGCATGTGAGGGAAATAAAAGCCCACTTCTTGATGCAGTAGCTGCAGAGGGGTCTTAGAGATTACCAGACACCCCATTCCTTAATCGCTGCAGGGAAGTGCTGGTGTTTGCAAGGTTTAATGCATTCAGGGTTTCCTTGGGACAGATTTCAGAGCCTTGGCGTGGCAGTGCTGGGAAATGCAGTTTCCTCCCCCAGCAGAGCACAGGAAGAGGCAGCACAGCGAGGAGCTGCATCTCCACAAGCTCCTGTTTAGTCTTTATGTTAAACCTGGCACAAAACCCACACTCCCAGCCAGGCTGCCATGAAATATTTAAGGGAACATTTGCCTGGGAGACGCACGAGCAGCACCACCGGTGGATGCAAAATGAAGAAAGGCAATAAAAGCAATACCAGCCCAAAATGGGGCTGAAATTGCAGTGCTGGAACCTCTCCTGTTCCCCTCCCTGGCGTGGGAGCAGAGAGCACAGAAATGTGGGGCCAAGGCCCTGTCACTGCACAGAGCTGAGCTGCAGCCTCTCCAGCCGTGGATCACTCCATGGACAGGTTCCTCAAGCTCCAGTATTTTATTCCATATAAACCAGGATTTTATGCTGCTATTAAACCCAGGAGTTTTATGCTGCTTCTCTCCCATACGTTTATTTCATCATTACAAGTTTTTCTAAGCTCAGCGCAGCGACAGAATAATCCCCAAGAGCACCAGGGACTGCAGAGCAACCTGCACCAGGCAGCACCTCCCACCCTGCCTGCTCAGCCCCATTCCCAGGGATCCAGCTGGGATCCTGCACACATCCTGCAGGGAAGGGCACCACGTGCCTTTAAATGCCCTGAATACCCTGTGTTCCCTCCTGGCTTTGCCTGATTTTCCTTCACAAAATGTAAAATAAATGGTATTAAAAATGAATTTTAAAAAATGCCCGCTGCATTGTGCACACTCAGTTCCTCCCCTAAATTCCTGGTGATTTACTTCAAGGGAATTCCAAGGAATTCCCCCTGTGAGGGTGGAAAAGCAGCAGAGCCTGGATCCTCACCTGCCCTGTGCCCTCCCCACACCTCCCACCCTGCTATTCCCAAAGGTACTAATTAGGCTGCCAGGAATTAATTGCAAGGCTGCAAAACCAACCACAATCAAAGGTCTAAAACAACAAATATTCACTCCTAAGGCTATTGATTGAACAAATCCCTGTGACTGGAGACACAGGACTGCACAAGGTAGGAATAGGACACTGATCTCTAACAGAATCAATTAGCAGGGTATAATCAATTAACTGGGGTAATCACACACACACACACAATGTTCAGCCTCCCAGGCACCAATAAACACGGAAATTGAGGTTGGAAATAACTTAATGTGGGGGTTTTTAAGTTCATTGCTACTGTGTGCCCGTGGCCTTTCATAAACTTTAGACAAGGGGAAGGGGGGCAGGTCCTTAACCACAAGGTCATTAACCCCAAGGTCATTAACCTCAATGTCACAGGTAATTTAACCACAAGGTCACAGGTCTTTAACCCCAGGGTCACTTTTTAGCTCAGCCTGGATCAGGAATGACACCCTTGACTCCTCACAGGAGTTCCCTCCCCGTGTCCCTCTGAAGGGACCATCCTGCAGCCCCGAGCATCCCAAGTGCAGTTCCCAGCACTGCCCTAAAGCCAGAGCCGCCCCGCCAGGCAGGGATGCCCCAGTGCCTCCCCAGCTGCCACCCCCAGAAGGTTTCACTCCACACCCAGAAAGGAGATTTTCCCTTTTTCCAGGCAGTGAGCCCACCTCAGCCTCTGGGAAAAGCCCCAGGCTGCCTCTCCCAGCAGTTTGTAGCTCTGAACACCCAGAGATTCAGCTCAGGGCTCCAGCAGAGGCTGCCCCACGCTGAGCAGGCACTGGAGTGCCCTGGGCTCACAGGTTTGCCCTGAGGTGAGGCAGGAACCAGCCCTGGAGTGCCCCACAGTGTCCCGGGGACAGAGCTGTGACACAGCCTGGCACTCAGGGGATGTCCCCACGCTGCTCCAGATGCCACCCAGCAGTGCCAGCCGTGCCAGCGTTCACAGCACCCCCCACGCCCCGCAAGCCACCCGGAGCAGGGACCTTACCTGGGAAGGGCGAGGCCAGCAGGGGGACCTTGATGGGGGACACGGCCAGGAGGTGGCAGGGCGGCAGCCCCGGGGGGCCCTGCGGGGGCTCGGGCTCCAGGGACACCAGGGCCAGGCTCTGGGTGCCACCCACGGCTTTAAGGCTGTTCTGGCAACCACCTGTGGGAGACAGAGACACCGGGGTGAGCCCAGGGGAGGGCAGAGGGTGCTCAGCACCCCTGGCACGGGATGGGGCAAGGGCAGCACGCCCCAGCTGGCCCTGGGTGCCCCCCAGAGACACCAGGGCCTGGGCAGCTGCTCTGAGCCTGTTCCTTGTGTTCAATTCTGGTCTCCAGGGCTCAGCAATCACAGAATCATTCACACTGGACAGGACCTGCAGGGTCACCGAGCCTAAATCCTGACCAGCCCCACCCTGTCCCAAGCCCAGGGCACTCAGTGCCACCTCCAGGAATTCCTGGGGCACCTCCAGGGATGGGCACTCCAACCCTCCCTGGGCAGTTCCCATCCCTGAGCCCCCTTTCCATGGGGAAATTCCTGCTGCTGCCCACCCTGAGCCTGCCCTGGCCCAGCCTGAGGCTGTTCCCTCTCCTCCTGTCCCTGTTCCTGGGAGCAGAGACAAAGCAGCAAAGCCAAGGAGCCACTGGAGAGGGTCCAGCAGAGGCCACAGAGCTCATTTTGGTTCTGGAGCATCCCTGAGATGAGGAGAGCCTGTGGGAGCTGGGCCTGCTCAGTCTGGAGAAGGGAAGGCTGAGAGGGGATCCCATCAATCCACACAAATCTCCCCAGGGGCTGTCAGAGGCCGGTGCCAGGCTCTGCTCAGTGGTGCCAGAGACAGGACACGGAGCAGTGCCCAGAAACTAAAGCACAGCAAGAGCCAGCCCAACGTGAGAAAGAACTTCTTTGCATGGAGCAGCTGCCCGAGGAGGGGCTGGGCTCTCCCTCTCCAGAGCCATTCCAAACCCTCCTGGACACGGTCCCTGTCACCTGCTGCAGGTGACCCTGCCTGGGCAGGGCCCTGAGCTGGATCATCTCCAGAGGCCCCTCCAAGCCTGGTGTTCTGTGACTGGGACGTTTCCAGAGGACCCCCAGAGTCCCTTGGCTCATGGTGGCTCCAAAGCCCAGCTCGTGGCTTTTTTAGCCACTAAAGCCCCCAGATGTGAACACATCACCACAATTCAGAGGGACAAGGCAGCAGTGACTCACACACCATGCGGAGTTATTAAATTTAAATGAAAAAACCTAATAAAAAAGTCAAATATTTGAACACAAGGAACACAATTATTCTCAACTTTCCTAAGTGTAACTGTCTGATGCCAAATTTGAATTTATTCCTTGCTATATTAATCACCCACTGCTGCCTCACCTGCCTGGCTGCTCTTCTGTGTCCTGCACACAAATCCCTGAGTTTGACAAGCTCTGCATCTCATCTCCTTCATCCCAAAAACCCAGAGGGACACTTCATGGAATCCCTGAGGCTGGAAAAGCCCTCCCAGCCCGGGGAGTCCCCCCTGTGCCCTGTCCCCAGAGCTCTGAGTGCCACCTCCAGGAATTCCCAGACACCTCCAGGGATGGGCACTCCAACCCTCCCCGGGCAGCCCCTGCCAGTGGGACCCAGGAATGCCCCAAATCACAGCTCAGACCCCCTTTAGCCCCTGCACAGTCACCCCCCAGCCTGACAGAGGCAGGGAGGAGCTTCAGAGCTCAATCTTGGCTAATTATGTTAAATAAACAAGAACAGGAGCCATAAAACTCCTGAGGAGCAAAGCAGATCTGACAAACAGCAGCTGTTCCTCCCTCCACGCTGAGCTCGGGATTCAAAAATTAAGCAATCATCAGCTTATTATGGCATCCAGCAAAGCTCTCAGCTCCCAGATCCTGCAGGCAGTGGGAGACACAAATCCCCCTCTGATCCCCCTCCTCACTGCAGCCTTTCTCACCCTGGGGTTTCTCTTTCTGTGAATATCCCAGCAGGGAAAACAGGGAATGGGTGTTTGGGAAGGGGATGCAGCCCCCTGCAACAGCTCCAGGCAGGAGAACCCCAGCAGGAGCCTTGGATGAGATCACAGGGTCACGGAATGGTCTCTCCCAGCTTTGTCCCAGCCCTTTACAAACAACTGTTTCCCAACAAAATAAGCAAAACCTGCATTAGCAAAACAGAATTTTAACATTTTCACCCATTTTAACAGTGTCACCCAAAAAAGTCCATTATCTCTACAGTCAGTGTTCCTGCATGCCAAGGAACACCTGCAGATGCACTAAGCAACAGGAACACAGGCCAAAAAACTCACAAATATTGAAGTGTTGACCATTCAGCAGTGGATAAATGAAAACAGATGGAAACAATGGAAAGTAAAAAACAAAATAAAAAAGCATCAGTGTTCAAGCAATCCAAGTGTTAACTACAAGCTCATTGTTGCTTCACCTGGGAAGTTGAACAATCCTTCAGCAAGGCCAAACGCCTGCCCTCCACGAGCCTGTGCTCATTCCCAATCCCAGCTGTCTGCTGCTGGGAAAAGCCTGCACAGATCCCCTGCAGCTCCTGTGGAAACCAAAGCTGTCTGCAAACACGACTTTTCTGTGGCGTCCTGCAGGGCACATGAGCAGGAAGGTTGTTTACTTCTCATTTGATTCTTTTCTTCTGGAGAGGAGGATGTGATTTCCCCAAAGAGGGCAGGGAAACAGGAAAATAACGTGAGCCTGTCTGGGCAGCAGAGCCCGCCAGCCCCGGAGCTGCCCTGCCTCATTAAACTTTCATCAGTGCCCTCATCAAAGTTTCATCACTCGGTTGAAAGAGAAGTTGGGGTGGTTTCCCCTGCTTTGATGAAGTTCTCTCTCCTTGTCTCCTGCTGAATAATTCCATGGAGGAAGGGCCATCCCTGCGGTTCCAGTGCTGGAGGGAGAGCAGGGGCAGGGGCAGGGGCAGCGGGTCCTGCTCTGCCTCAGCTCAGCAGCACCCACAGCTCATCCCCCAAACACAGCCCTGGCCTTGCCAAGGCCTCTGCAGGCTGGCCCAGGGTCCCTGAGGGGCTTCCAGCTGAGACCTCCTCACAAACAAACCAGAGCTTGCTGTAAGTTTTTCTCAAAAAGCCCTGGAAGAGGTTTTAGAGTTCCCATTAATCACCCTGCATTCACAGGGGGATTTCACAAGTCAGAGGCCATGAGAAGAGGAGTGAAACGCCATCACTGATATTCCAGTGAGGGGGAAATGCAGGGGGCTTTTCTAGCAATGGAGTTTTCCCTAGACCTGTTTTTGTCAGGTACACCCTGGCAGGGAGGTGAAAACTTGTCCTGGGAATCCACCAAGGCTGGAAAAGCCCTCCAGGATGGTCCAGTCCCCCTGTGCCCATCCCCACCCTGTCCCCAGCCCAGGGCACTCAGTGCCACCTCCAGGAATTCCTGGGGCACCTCCAGGGATGGGCACTGCAAACCTCCCTGGGCACTTCCAGGGTTCCTGAGCCAATCACCATCATCATCATCCTCATCATCATCATCACGTGGCACCAGTCCTGCTGTAACAGGAGCTCCAAAGTCTCCTGGAGGGAACTCTGTGCTTGCATCCAGCCCAGCCATTCACAGCCCCCAGCCCAGCTGATGGCTTTAAGCAGAATTTCCTGTATTTTTAAGAAGGATTCTCTGCATCTTTAAGCCCTGATGTCTTTAAGTAGAATTTTCTGTATTTTTAAGAAGGATTCTCTGCATCTTTAAGCCCTGATGTCTTTAGGCAGCATTTTCACCATTTTTAATGTGATTCTCTGCATTTTTAAGCTGCAGGACTTCAAGCAGAATTCGCTGTCCCTTCCTTTGCCCTCAGTTGCAGACGAGCCCGACGGTGCCATTGTCACCCTCAGGCCCCTCTGAATGCAGACAGATGTTCCCAGATGTGCCAAACAGCTGCTGCCCCATGGCTGCTGAGAGCTTTTGTGCCTCACACCCCCCTGGCAGTGCCCTGAGGGGAGGGGGCACCTCCTCCTTGCACTGACCCGGGCTGAACCCAGGTCTGAGGGGGGGCACCTCCCCAGAGACCCCCCAAGGGCCCCGGCAGGGACAGGGACAGGGTCGGGGGGAGGGACAGGAGGGGGGGATGTGGGGACAGGGTGGGAGGATGTGGGGACAGGTATGAGACACGAGGGGTGGGCAGATCTCCGTGGGGAAATTGGGATTTGTGGAAAGCTTTCACCTCGTGTGGAATAAAGGTCTCCTTTCTCAGCCTGAGCCTCTGTGTGTTTAGAGACCCTAAAAAACTCCAGATATCTTGATATCCCTGCAAAGGGAATCACAGGGATATCCCAGAAAGGGGAACACAGGGATATCCCACAAAGGGAACACAGGGATATCCCACAGAGGGAACACAGGGATATCCCACAGAGGGAAACACAGGGATATCCCACAGAGGGGAACACAGGGATATCCCACAGAGGGGAACACAGGGATATCCCACAGAGGGAAACACAGAGATATCCCACAAAGGGAACACAGGGATATCCCACAGAGGGGAACACAGGGATATCCCACAAAGGGAACACAGGGATATCCCACAGAGGGGAACACAGGGATATCCCACAGAGGGGAACACAGGGATATCCCACAGAGGGGAACACAGGGATATCCCACAGAGGGGAACACAGGGATATCCTTGCAAAAGGAAACAAACACACCAATAGCCCTGCAAAGACAAGCACACCTATCTGCAAAGGGAAAACAAACACATCAATACTGGAAAGGCTACACACCTGGAAAGGCTACACGGATAGCCCTGGAAAGGAAAACAGGCACGGGGATGTCCCTGCCCTCCCCTGCTTTCCGAGGGAGCAAACAGCTGCTGGCACTGCCATTGTCACCCCCAGTGACTGCCACGAGCAGCCCCGCTCACTCTCCTGCTCTTGTGCAATAAATACAAATCCCCTGGTGCTCCCGAGCAGCCCTGGAAGCACCGGCAGAGCTGGGTTTATCCACCGGGAGCCCTCGGGTCAGGCAGGACGATGTCATGGCAAGGTCAGAACCACCAGCCTGCCCATAGAGACATTGCTCGTGGGGTTATTTCTGTAATTTAATTGGGGAAACAAACTCCACTCAGAGGTTCTCTTGATTTGGGGAGATAACAGGAAAAGCACCAAAGAAACACAGACTTAATGAGCAAAACAAAAACTTTGTGAGGGCTGTGGTTAAAGCCGAGCATTGCCAGAGCTAATAAAGCAGCTTGGCAGTGCTTGAATGCTCCACAAACAAGGAGAGGTTTGATGGCTTTTCAGGGACGTGAAAGGGGTCCTGCTGTGCCATTCTCTGTCCCCAAACAGGGAGCCCCAGCACGAGCACTTAAATACGAGATAATCCAATTTGGGAAGCCAAAACCTGAGTGCCTGTAAATGGAGATGAGCTTCCAACACAGAGCTGGTGCTTAGGAAATACAGGAGGTCAGAGGCCCTGGGTCGTGTATTTCATGAGAAAATAGAACCATACTGAACAGAGAGCAGCCCCATTTAATTCATGATCTGTAAACTGGAATTGCCGAGCAGACTGGAGCTGTGCTGGGAGGTGTGGCTGTGTGTGTGCTGACACTGCCCTGCTTCTGCAAAGGGCACTGGCACTAGGAGAAGACACAAATGAGAAGGATGGAGATGTTCATCTCCTTGGGATGTCCCCCACACATCCTCGTCTCTGAGCAGGACACACCTGGGGCAGGATGAGCTGTAAGGCCCATTCCAACCCCGCCATCCCACGGCTCCACGCAAACCTTCCCAAACACAGGCAGAGGGACACCCCTCAGCCAGGGAGCACTGCTGGTCCTGAGAGCCAGGAGTGCCAGAGTGCCCCACGCAGCTCCAAATGCCACCAGTCAATGCCACAGGGCTCAGCTGCCACCTGACAGGGCCACCACGGTCCTGCCAGCGTTGCCCCCCCGAGCCGAGCTCACAGGGAGGTGCAGGACACTCCCAGCTGGGTGAGAGCCTGGGTCCACCTCATTTTTATCTCAAATAGGAAGATCTCATTTTGTTCTCCAGCTACACTGTGCATTTCTCCAATTAAGCTCTTCAATTTGTCCTTACACTTTCTATATGAGTGGATCCATGGCTCTTTCTTAACTCTCAACTATTTTCTAGGATTCCAGAAAAAGATATCTGACTCTCACTGACATCTTCCTATGAATTGACAGTCTTGTGACTCCTCCCAGTCAGGATTTTTATCCTGAAAGGAGCCTCAGAGCTCCTACAGATGTGTTCTAGTGCTTTGCTCGGGGGGCACCTGGCCAGCCCTGGGCTCACCTGCACACTGAGAGCACGGAACACTGACCCTTCCTTCAGACACACCAGAGCTCTCGTGGGACAAACACGGGGATCCTTCCTCCCCAGACAGGGCACAGGCCACCCCTCCCCTCAGAAACACAACACAGCACATCACTCACGGTCTGCACCCTGAGACAGAGCAGAACTGCTGCTCCTCAGGCAAGGAACACCTCGCAGGAGCTGCAGCTGTTAAATTCTGCACATTAGCCTTGGCCAGCCCCCTGCTCACTGCTTTGTCTGAGGAAGGCTGCAGGCCCATTGAGAAAACAATTATATCATTACTGATAGCCGGGGAAGGCTCCCGGAATGAATCCTGCTCAGGAACCCGATTAACTTCCCTTTATCCCACTGAGCCCAGCAATTTGCGCCCAGGGTTTTTATCACTCTTCACATTAAGTGCAGATATTGCACAGGAAACGCTTCCAGCGCTGCCACAGCCCCTGGAGCAGCAGCTGCTGTCCCTGGCTGCAGGACAGGGACGGGGCCACCCTGCAGGAACGGCCACACGTCCCTGAACAGCCTGGGGGGATTGGCACCGACCTCAGCAACATCTCAGGCATGGGAAGGAATTCTTGACTGGCCCTGGCACAGGTACCCCGAGCAGCTGTGGCTGCCCCTGCATCCCTGGCAGTGCCCAAGGCCAGGCTGGGCACTGGGGCTGGAGCAGCCTGGGACAGTGGGAGGTGTCCCTGCCATGGCAGGGGGGCACTGGGGGGATTTGGGGTCCCTTTCCACCCAAACCATGCCAGGATTCTGTGATCCCATTATTTACAGAGATGGCTGGGGGGGTTCAGCTCCTCCCTGCTCCTGTCCCACCCCGAGGGAGCTCAGCTGGCAGCCGGCCCTGGAGCTGTGCTGGAGGAGAAGCAGGCTCAGCTGCAGGGCCCTGGCCAGGGCGGGGAAACCCTTCCCCTCCCGGGTTCCTGCAGCCCACAGAGGTGGCACCAGGCTGGCAGGGTCCCTGTTCTGCCTGGCACTGCCCCGAGCTGCTCCCAGGAGTGCTCTTGCCTTGTATCTGCAATTTTGCATGTGAGAAAATAGGCTTGTGCACGTTTAAAATACTGAAATATTTTAAAATACTGAAATATTTTAAAACACTGAAGACTTCTAAACCTGCAGAGACAGGAGGGGCTGTGGCTGCCCTGCCCAGACCCCCTCCCTCAGCAGCACACCCACCCTGTGACTGCCCAGGCAGCCCAGGCATGCAGCTGCTTTTCTGTGTAATAAATACCAACAACTCCTCTAATAAATAGAAATTAATTGATACCAGGGTTCCCCCACAGCAGTGACTCCTGCAGCTGAGCCCTGGGCAGTGCTGGCAGGAGGAGAGGACAGCTGAGCCACAGCTCTGCTAAAACACCAGAACACAGCCCCAGCCTGAAGGGGCCAACACGTGCCAGGACATTCCCTGCTAATTAATGAGGCTGGCAAACGAGCCCAGGGCCAGGGGCTCCTCCAGCACGCTCTGAACCTCAGCTCTGGTGGCAAACACAACGTGCTGGTGCTGCACAGCTCTGAAATACAAACTGCTTTGGGGAGAGCCCAAAAAGGGGAAAGGGGAGCTCTGCTCAGCCCCAGGGGCAGCAGCTGGGCTCTGAGGAAGGCAGGGACAGCTGGCAGCAAGGCAGTGACTCTAATTCCCACTTCAGGAGTGTGTTTAGGGCCTGAAACATCAATGGCACTTTTCTCCTCATTCTCCTGTATAGAAGTGCTATTTTAATTGACTCCTGCAGTGACAAAACAGAGATCCAGCCCTGCTGGAATGCATGGTCTGCTCTTGTCCAAGGATAAATGTTCTTTTCCAGGTATAAATCCTAGTTACCTAAAGCATCACAGAATATTTACACAGCTAATATTTGTATTTATAACTTTTGGTTCTTCTGTTCAGTTATGCAGATTAATGGAATTTATTTCACAAATGACTGAGCCTTAATGAGATGATGGATCCACCGCTCCTCTCTGCTGCTGGCTGTCTGCAAAAACCCCACCAAACTCTGGAAATGAGCAGCCAGCAGAATCCTGCGCCACAGAATCATAGAATCATTTCGGCTGTCAGCGATTTCTTGTTCGAAAAATAAACTCAGTAGGTGGGGAGTGGATGGTCCCTTCCCTGCAGAGGTCACCAAGCAGCTCCAGAACAGCCTGGCACAATCTGCTGTAATCACACACGGCCTTTTCCTCCTCTCAGAGCCGTTCAGAGGCCGAACTGCGCTTGGCCATCGAGGCTCTGCTCAGGCAGGGGACCCGCAGCTGAGGGGAAGCGAGCCCGAGCTCCAGAGAGCAGCTCTGCTCCAGAGAGCTCTGCCCCGACCCAAAGAGCAGCTGTGCCCCAGAGAGCGGCTGTGCCCAAGCTCCAGAGAGCAGCTCTGCCCCAGAGAGCGGCTCTGCCCCGGCTCCAGAGAGCAGCTCTGCCCCAGCTCCAGAGAGCAGATCTGCCCCAGCTCCAGAGAGCGGCTCTGCCCCAGCTCCAGAGAGCGGCTCTGCCCCAGCTCCAGAGAGCGGCTCTGCCCCAGCTCCAGAGAGCAGCTCTGCCCCAGAGAGCGGCTCTGCCCCGGCTCCGGAGAGCGGCTCTGCCCCGGCTCCGGAGAGCGGCTCTGCCCCTGCCCCGGCTCCGGAGAGCGGCTCTGCCCCTGCCCCGGCTCCAGAGAGCGGCTCTGCCCCGGCTCCAGAGAGCGGCTCTGCCCCGGCTCCAGAGAGCGGCTCTGCCCCGGCTCCAGAGAGCGGCTCTGCCCCGGCTCCAGAGAGCGGCTCTGCCCCAGAGAGCAGCTCTGCCCCGGCTCCAGAGAGCGGCTCTGCCCCGGCTCCAGAGAGCGGCTCTGCCCCAGAGAGCAGCTCTGCCCCGGCTCCAGAGAGCGGCTCTGCCCCGGCTCCGGAGAGCGGCTCTGCCCCAGAGAGCAGCTCTGCCCCGGCTCCAGAGAGCGGCTCTGCCCCAGAGAGCAGCTCTGCCCCGGCTCCGGAGAGCGGCTCTGCCCCAGAGAGCAGCTCTGCCCCGGCTCCAGAGAGCAGCTCTGCCCCGGCTCCAGAGAGCGGCTCTGCCCCAGCTCCGGAGAGCGGCCCTGCCCCTGCCCCGGCTCCGGAGAGCGGCTCTGCCTCTCCGGGGGATGCATTCAGGGAAAACCACCGAGAAACAGGCAAGCATTTCATTATTGATGCACTTGTTTCCTGACCTGGGATCAGCTGAGGGGCCAAGACGAGCGTGGGCAGCGGCCTGGAGGCAGCGGCCGGCCTGGCCACAGCCACGGCCACTTGATTGCTCAGCAGCAGAGGCTTCTCAGCCCCCTGGAACAGCCGCGACTCCTCCGGCTGCAGCCAGGCCGAGTCCAGGGCAAAGGCGTTGTTCAGGTAGATCTGTGCAACAGAAAGAGAGAGAAGGGTCACAGCCTGAGATCCAAAATTCAGGAACACGAGTGAGAATGAGCATCTCCAGCTCGGTATTTCAGCAGGCAGAGCTTTCTGCTCCCCCAGGGCTGGGGCTGGAGTGACCACTTAAAAATTAATTGGCTTTGACATGACCCATCAGCTGCTGCAGCAGCACGGGGGGCAAGGAATCCCTGGGGCAGCCTTGTCGTGGCACAGCCACCCCGAGGGACCCCCGGAGCACCAGGGACTGCGGCCACCACCCCAAAAACGGGGCTGAGGGACTGCAGGGGACAAACCCAACCGAGGGACTGGGGGGACAGAGGGACAAACCCAGCTGAGGGACAGGCAGGGGTCAGAGGGACAAACCCAGCTGAGGGACAGAGGCACAAACGCAGGTGTTCAGCACTCAGCTGGCAAAGGGGCAGATGTGGGGCACAGAGGTGGGATGGGGACACGGCCCCCGAGGGCCAGCCTGGCACTGGGGACGTGGCAGTGCCCGCAGTGACACCGCTCTGCCAACACTGCACTGTGGCACCTCTGGGACAGACGGTGGGAGAACGGGGAGAGAGGGAAGATGGAAAACCCCCATAATCACATCTCGTGGGAAGATGAGGACATTCTACCCAAAGGAATAAATCTTAAAGACATTTTAGTGTCATTGGAACTTGTGCAGCTGTGAGCGCTGCTCCATCACCCGCCCTTCCCGCATTCCTCCTCCGCAGGGTTTTCCTGACAAGCACCGACCTCTCCCAGCCCGGTACCCGCGCCACTGTTCCCGCGGTGTCCCGGGTGTGCTCAGCCCCCTCGGCACGCCGGGACCGCCCTCACCTTGCAGCTGGGCAGCCTCTTGTCCATCCAGCCCTTCCCGGGAGGCGGCACCGCGGCCGTGTACGCGGGCGGCAGCACCGGAACGAACTCCACGCTGGAGGACGGGGGAAATCCAACCACGGGGGAATGCGCTCCGAATATCCACTGCCGAGGGGCGAGGACGAACAACAAACAGCAGAGGAGCAGTTAGCAAAAGGATTTTCCCCCGAGTACCCGATACTTCCCGTGATTTCTTAAGGACGCGACAGAAGAGCAGGGAAAGGTCAGGAATGTCCCTCCAGCCCGGCACGGGTTTGTGTTTCCCTGGGCACGGCGGGGCGAGCGGCAAACGGCGCTGGCAGCACACGGAGCTTCGGCAGCTCCGGAGCAGCAGCCTGGAGCCGGGCAGTGGCTGCAGAACGCCTTTCCCTGCCCGCACCGAGCCTTTCCCGAGCCTTTCCCTGCCCGCACCGAGCCTTTCCCGGCCCGCGCCGAGCCTTTCCCGAGCCTTTCCCGGCCCGCACCGAGCCTTTCCTGAGCCTTTCCCTGCCCGCACCGAGCCTTTCCTGAGCCTTTCCCGAGCCTTTCCCGGCCCGCGCCGAGCCTTTCCCGAGCCTTTCCCTGCCCGCACCGAGCCTTTCCTGAGCCTTTCCCTGCCCGCACCGAGCCTTTCCCGGCCCGCGCCGAGCCTTTCCCGGCCCGCACCGAGCCTTTCCCGAGCCTTTCCCTGCCCGCACCGAGCCTTTCCCTGCCCGCACCGAGCCTTTCCCTGCCCGCACCGAGCCTTTCCCGAGCCTTTCCCGAGCCTCTCCCGGCCCTTCCGACGCGCCGGGAGCGCGGGCGGGAGCGGCAGCGATGCCTCTGTGTTCCCGGCTGGAATCGGCCCGCCAAACGGGCTCCACAGCACAGGCACCTCCGCGGCTCCGCCGAGCTCTCCCGCTGGGCAGTAATTGCTGTTCCCGTTTCATTAGAGCAGCCCCGGCTGTTTTCTGCCGAGCCGCAAGAGACGCTCGAGCTCGACAAGGCTGGAAATCATCACACGGAACCGAGCGGGCGCCACAGCGCTCGCGGCTCGCGTTTATTTTTACTTCTGTCTACCCAAAAACACAAAGCCGAGGAAAACTGCGCGCACGGCTCCGACCCCGCCGCTGTGAGGGGCGGGCACCCGGCCGAGGCTCCGCTGCTGCGAGCAGCTCACGGCAGCAATTAATAATTGAAATATTCATCAGGGAGAGCGCTGGCGCGACACGCCGGTTCCAGTGACACGGCTCAAAACTTTCGTCTTTATAAATATTCACAGAACGCTCGGCGGCGATGCTGCCCCGGCTGCCGGGGCGCGCCTGGAGCATCGCTCCCGTGCCGGCTGCATCTGCGGAGAGCGCATCGTGCGGCCGGCGGGGAGCCCAGCCCGGGCCCCCGGAGCGACCCCAGCCCCGCCGGAGCCACCCCAGCGCCTTCGGCAGCCCCTCTGCCCCCGCAGAAATCCCCGCCGCACCTTTCCAGAGCCGCTGGAAGTGCCGCGCTCCAGCACACGCGGGGCCGCCACCGAGCCCGCGGGGCGCGGAGCGTCGGGAAGGGGGCGCAGGGCTTGGGAACGGGGGGCGCGGGGCTTGGGAACGGGGGGTGCGGGGCTTGGGAACGGGGGGTGCAGGGCTTGGGAACGGGGGGTGCAGAACACAGGGGAGGGGGGGATGCAGCGCCCCGAGGGAGGGGATGAAAAACCCAGGAAGAGGGGATGCAGAGCTCGGGCAAACGGGGGATGTAGAGCCCGGGGAAGAGGAGATGCAGAGCTTGGGAAGGGGGCTGCTGCAGAGCGCGGGGAAGGGAGATGTGGAACCCGGGAAAAGCGGGATGCAGCGCCCCGGGAAGCGGGGATGCAGAGCTCGGAAAGGGGAGGATGCCGAGCTCGGAGAAGGAGGGTGCGGAGCCCCCGCCGCCCCGCGGGGTCTGTCCCGCCGCCGCGTCCCCCCCCGGGCGGGGGTCTCGGCGCCGGGCAGCGGCTCTGGCAAAGTTGTGTCCCCGCACGGCGGCTCCGCCCTTACCTGGCCGTGCAGCAGCGGCTCCGCGGGCAGCAGCGGCAGCAGCGGGGGCTCGGCGGGGCCGCGCCAGCCCGGCCCGGCCCGCACCAGCGCCGGGGGCGGCAGCAGCAGCGGCGGCGGCGGCGGAGGGGGGGCCCCGGCGGCGGCAGCGCCCACCCGGAGCAGCCCCGCGGCCGCGGGCAGCACCCAGGCCCAGGGGGGAGCGGAGGGCTCGGCAGGCGGCGGCCACAGCAGCGGCGGCGGGCGCGGGGCGGCGGCCGGGAGCATCCTGCATGGCCCGGGCCGGGCCCGGGGCCGGGAGCGCCGCGCTCCGCTCGCCTCCGCCGCCCGGCGCAACTCCGAGCCCGCGGCAGCGCGGGAGGCTCCGCCCGGCGCGGGGAGCGGGGCGGGGGCGCGGCGGGGCCGCCCCGGGAGGGGGAGGGTGGGGAGGGACGGACGGACGGACAGGAGGAGGGAGGGGCGCCGGTGCAGCCCCCGCCGGAGCGCGGCTCGTCCCCGCCGGTTTCGGCCGCCGGTGCGGGGGCAGCCCCTGCCCGCGGGCTGTGGCAGGGATCGGGCTGTGCCGGCACCCCCGACACCCCCAGCTCCCTGAGCCCCCCTCAGCACTGAAATCCCCCAGACCCCCAGAGGGGCCCAAGCTCCTCGCCATCCTCCAGAAGCCTCAGCCCCAAAACCTTCCCCCGGTGTCCCCTTCCCCAGCCGTGCGAGTGCCACGGCAGCAGAGCAGCAGCGAGCTCAGGTGTCCCACGGCTGGGATAAAATGGATTTAAACTGCCAGAGGACAGGGTCAGGTGGGATATTGGGATGGAAATTCATCCCCATGAGCGGGGGAACAGAGTGCCCAGAGCAGCTGTGGCTACCCCTGCATCCCTGGCAGTGCCCAAGGCCAGGCTGGACACTGGGGCTGGAGCAGCCTGGGACAGTGGGAGGTGTCCCTGCCATGGCAGCAGTGACACTGGGTGGGATTTGGGATCCTTTCCAACCCAAACCAGTCTGGGATCCCATGAATTTCCTGGCAGACAAGAGGAGAGGAGCCTGGTGCCACTGCTGCTGCCCGAGAGCAGCTCCCTTGTCCAGCCCAGGCCTCCCCAGGGCTGTCAATGTTGCCTTACAACCTGTGGGTTTATCCTTTACAACCTGTGGGTTTGTCCCTATAGCCCGTGGGTTTTCCCCTACAGCCCATGGGGTTTCCCCTATATCCTGTGGGTTTGTCCCTATAGCCTGTGGGTTTGTCCCTATAGCCCATGGGTTTTCCCCTATAGCCCGTGGGTTTTCCCCTATAACCCGTGGGTTTGTCCCTATAGCACATGGGTTTGTCCCTATAGCCCGTGGGTTTGTCCCTATAGCCCGTGGGTTTCTCCCTGTATCCCGTGGGTTTTCCCCTATAGCCCGTGGGTTTTCCCCTATAGCCCGTGGGTTTTCCCCTATAGCCCATGGGGTTTGTCCCTATATCCCATGGGTTTGTCCCTATAGCCCATGAGTTTTCCCCTATAGCCCATGGGTTTTCCCCTATAACCCGTGGATTTGTTTCTCCTGCCGTCTCCTCCCTGCTGTGAAACGAAGGAGCTGAGCAAGCCTCTGTGATGGCATCACAGCTTCCAGCAGCTCCAGCAAAAATTAAAGGAATGAATAACGTCAAAACGGGCCAAGCCTGAATTCACAGAACACACGAATGTTTCAGCTTCACAGTTTAAAATCGCTGCAGAGGAGTTTGATTCCCCCGACAGCAAATAACCTTAGTAAAGGCAATACCCGAGAATTTGGAATCAAATGATGATCTGTGGCTAAACACGAGACCAGGGAAACACATTGCTCATAATTACCCTGAGAGGCACTGGGAGATGGAGAGCGGAGTAACGCACACAGGGACAGAAATCAGGCAAACAGGATCACTGCTGAATGTCTGTGTGTGTGCCTGTTTGTAAAACTCAAAACCACGTCCTGGTAATTGGGACTGAGCAGAGGAACAGAAACACAGTGACAAAATCAACAGCAAAAAACAACAAACAGGAAAAAGGCTGTTTCCTGTGAAATGCAGTGGTGCCCGAGGAGCTGGGTTAGAATGCAGCGAGGGGAAAAAGGCACCTGAGAGTTCATCAGAGTCACCTCTGGTGCACACCTTGGCCCTTGAAAACTGCAGAGAGCACTTCAGGCAGCCAAAAAGCCAATTTAGCACTGAAATAAAATGTTTAGACCCATCATCTTCATTTTTAAGTCTGAAAAATGAGTCTGAGCACTTCAAAGAGACATCCCTTTTGTTAATATCTACATTATGGATTTCTCTCCCCGAGGACATTCTTAACCACTTTTCCTCTTGCCGGGGCTGTCTGGCGAGACAACACCGGGTAATGACCGAACTCCCTGATGCTGAGCCCGGAATGGCTCAAGGAGGGGGGGCTGCAGCTCAGCAGCATCCGCGGGATCCGTTTCGTTTGGAGGGGTGACCGCAGACAGCGCAGACCCCGCACCGCCCTCCAAAGGCATCCCGGGGAACGCCCGAGGGCACCGGGAACCTCCGAGCCTCTCGGGGGGCCGGCAGCGCCCGGAACCCCGGCACAAACCCACCCTCATCCTCATTTACAGGATGAACCCCTGTAAATCCCACTTAGCCAATTCCCGGGGATGAACCCCTGCACAATCCCACACTCATCCTCATTTACAGGATGAGCCCCTGTAAATCCCCACTCGGGCAGGTCCCAGGGGATGAACTCCTGCACAACCCCACACTCAGCCAATTCCCCAGGGGATGAACCCCTGCACAATCCCACCCTCGGGCAGTTTCCAGGGATGAGCCCCTTCCTGCCTGAGCTCCGAGCTCGCAGTCCGGGGCAGCAGCAGGGACAGGGATCTGCCCCGCCGGTGCTGTGCGGGTCACATCCAGTTCCCCCTGAGGCACCACCCCGAGCCATCCCTCGGGGCAGGGCAGATCCGGAGCTCCCGTCCGTGCCAGGCAGGGCGGGCACCGCTCCCGGCGGACAAACGACCCTGCCGGGGCACTGGGGGGATTATTGAGGGGAGTTCGCCCAGCCCAGCCTGACGGGCTGATCCTGATCCCTGCCTCACTCCCTCGTTCCCAGCAGATTCCAGAAGGGACCAAACCAAGGCGCACTGCCCACCCTGTGCCCGCCATCCCGGGAATGAGCTCCGGGATGGCTCCGAGGCGTGGAATTCCCTGTCCCCACGGCTCCCACTGCAGTGCAGGGGCTGCTTCATTCTCCTGCCCAGCTCGGCAGAATCCGTGATAAATTCCCTCCTTTTGCTTTTGGGATTAACCCCCAAATCCCAGACCACAGCAGGTCCCCATGAGATTTTGGAGTCTCCCGTGGGATTTTGGGGTTCCCATGGGGCTTCGGGGTCTCCCATGGGATTTTGGGGTTCCCATGGGATTTGGGGGCTCCCTTGGGATTTGGGGGTCTCCCATGGGATTTTGGGGTTCACATGGGATTTTGGGGCTCCCATGGGATTTTGAGGTCTCCCATGGGGTTCCGTGGCTGCCGAGGGTGTCCCTGGTGGGTGCTGGGGCAGCTCCCACTGCTCCTCCGAGCACAAGCCAAGCCTGCACTGAGCAGAGCCCCAGGCAAACACACCGATTCAAGGAGTGACATAAAATGACCCCTTGTTTCAGCTCCTGGCACGTGAAATACCCGGTCTTTGATGTGATTTTCGCTGAATTCCATCGATTTCCATGAGCCTCGATAGAAGCCCATTAAGGATATCAAAAAAAGAGGAGGTAAGTGAAGAGTAGCTTCAGTGGAATAAAAATCGCAGCAGGAATAGCTGTGTGATGCAGGACTCCAGCCTCCCCAGGAGCCCCTTTTCAGTCTCTGGGGTGGTGGGAATTGCCATGGGCTCCTCGGGAGGCTCTCCCAGCTCTCTGGCAGACTGGGTGGAGAAAAGGAGCGAGCAGCATTCCTCCTGTAAAATTCCCTCTGTAGAATATCAGTTCCCTTTCTACTGGACTCAGTCAATTTGTTTTCTGGTATTTATACAATATTCACAAGTTGGTTTTATCCAAAGTCAGAGTTATTGACACCAAAAACTCTGGTGATTCGGGAAGGAAAAACCAACAAGGGCTCACTG
Source organism: Prinia subflava (assembly GCF_021018805.1). Taxonomy (NCBI): domain Eukaryota; kingdom Metazoa; phylum Chordata; class Aves; order Passeriformes; family Cisticolidae; genus Prinia; species Prinia subflava. Next base: position 834,332 of record NC_086255.1, on the reverse strand, counting down.
CTCTTCAGTTCTTGGTCAGCTGAAAGCAGAACCAGAGGGCACAGGCAAATGCAGAATCCCAGATTTGGGAAAGACCCTAAATCCCCCCCCAGTGCCACCCCTGCCATGGCAGGGACACCTCCCACTGTCCCAGGCTGCTCCAGCCCCAGGGTCCAGCCTGGCCTTGGGCACTGCCAGGGATCCAGGGGCAGCCACAGCCTCCTGGGGTAACATTTGAATTCATTCACTCAGATCCTGAATTTCTTCTAATCCCACTGGAAGCAGAATTCAGAGACACTTTTCTCCTTTAAAACGAGCCCAGATACAAGGTAAGGCTTGGCAGGGTTTGCACGCAGAAAGATCACTTCAGGTAGCTGTGAGAAGAAACAGAAAACATTCAAACCAAGAGAAATACAAAAACCCCCACAAAAACCGGCATCTTTTGTGTGTACTTGAGAGAGAGACAGAGAGGCTGGAAACATTCTCTTTGTGAATTGCAGAATAAAGAGCACAGTCAATCCGGGGAGGGTTTGCTTTGTACCAGCTCCTTGGAATACACCTCCAGTGCAGGGATTTAACCCTTCTGGGACTCAGCCCCAGTGCCACTCCACAGCAGAACAAAGATAAAAGGAAACCAGGATAAAGATATCTGCCTCTGCCCCCCTTTGTGCCAGAGCTCTCCTGAGAGCACACACAGCTCTCTTGGATCCAGGCATCCAAGAGTTTCAAAGCCTCCAAAAAAGTTTCCGTGCTCATCTGGGTGCTGAGGAATGGGCAGGTGCAGCACTCAGCTCCCTCCACGTCCAGGAAAAGGGAGGATGGCTAAACCCACCCTAGTGGAGTTCCAACCCACCTGGAACTGCCAAAATACACCCAGGGATGCCTGGAGGTGGGGGCTCCCCCAAACACCGGCACTGCTGTGCCAGTGACCCTGGCACAGGGTGCCCAGAGCAGCTGTGGCTGCCCCTGCATCCCTGGCAGTGCCCAAGGCCAGGCTGGACACTGGGGCTGGAGCAGTCTGGGACAGTGGGAGGTGTCCCTGCCACGGCAGGGGTGGCACTGGGTGGGATTTAGGGTCCTTCCCAACCCAAACCAGTCTGGGGCTCCCTCATTCATGGATCTGCTGCCCTGGAGCTGCTCCAGAAGGGCCCTCAGGGCAGACACTCTTGGCAGGCTCTGCTGGCCACAGGAGAAAGAGACAAATTTCCTCCTTCCCTCGCAGCTCTCCAGAGCCCGCAGATTGTCTGGAGGACTCTGTGGATCTCCAAGGAGACACTGCAGAAACGCAGCACTCTCAGACTTGCACCTTTGAGCCCTCCAAAACAGCGAGGCACAAGTGTGGCATCACGGGTGTGAGGAGAGGGTTTGCAGCTGCTCCAGCCCCGGCTGTTTCCAGGGGTGCTTCCCTCGTTTACATTCTTCAGCCGTCCCTGGAAGCCTGGAGAACTGGTCCTCTGCACCACCACTCATCTCATAAGCATTCCAGGAACCTCAGGGAGCTAAGGAACAAATTCTGAGCATTGCAGCTTCTCAGTGGAGTCAGATCAATGAGTTCACTCCAAATAACGTGTCTGGAAATTAACTCCTTCATGAACTTCAGCAGAGTATTTGTGTGAGGAGCTCCAGACACGCTGCTGTTCCCAGTATGGACAGGGACTGCTGGTGCCTGAGGGATGCTCATGTGAGCACAGTTCTGGAGTCACTGAGGTTGGAAAAGCCCACCAGGATCATCGAGTCCCCCTGTGCCCCATGCCCAGCCCAGAGCCCTGAGTGCCACCTCCAGGAATTCCTGGGGCACCTCCAGGGATGGGCACTCCAAACCTCCCTGGGCAGTTCCCATCCCTGAGCCCCCTTTCCATGGGGAAATTCCTGCTGCTGCCCACCCTGAGCCTGCCCTGGCCCAGCCTGAGGCCGTTCCCTCTCCTCCTGTCCCTGTTCCTGGAGCACAGCCCGACCCCCCCGGCTGTCCCCTCCTGTCAGGAGCTGTGCAGAGCCACAAGGTCCCCCTGAGCCTCCTTTGCTCCAGGCTGAGCCCCTTCCCAGCTCCCTCAGGAATCCTCCAGCCCCTTCCCAGCTCCCTCAGCCCCTCCTGGGGTTCCATTCCCTTCCCAGCTCCCTCAGCCCCTCCTGGGGCTCCAGACCCTTCCCAGCTCCGTTCCCTGCCCTGGACATCTCCAGCCCCTCCAGGGCTCTCCGGGATCCCAGCCCCAGCAGTGAAATCCAGCGTGCAGGGAGAGGGTTCATGAGGCACTGGTGTCTCACACGGAAGAAATCGTCACCACGTCTGCATTTCATCCATTATCCCAAGGTAAAACACATGGCCTTGGCTCCCTAATTAGGTGTTTTTACCTCCCCACATTAACACAATTATGTCAAAGCTGATTGCAAGTTTTAAATTTCACTTTATCAGCCGAGCAATTACAGTTTTATGGGCTTTATCCTCTTCGCATAACTTTAATACACTTTTGTTTCCTAATTATTTCCCTTCCCAGCTTATTACTCTTAAGTAACATCCGCATTACCCCGGGCTCGGCGCTGGAGACAGCCCCGAATCAGCACCGCCCTCCCTCCAGAGCCCACGGGAACCAAACGCGGCCCCGGCGGTGTCAGGGTACAGAAAAGGAACCCGGAGCCAACCCCTCCATCGGGGCTGTCCCGTTCCATCTCCCGGAGCCAGTCCCTCCATCGGGGCCGTCCCGTTCCATCTCCCGGAGCCAGTCCCTCCATCGGGGCCGTCCCGTTCCATCTCCCGGAGCCAACCCCTCCATCGGGGCCGTCCCGTTCCATCTCCCGGAGCCAGTCCCTCCATCGGGGCCGTCCCGTTCCATCTCCCGGAGCCAGTCCCTCCATCGGGGCTGTCCCGTTCCATCTCCCGGAGCCAACCCCTCCATCGGGGCTGTCCCGTTCCATCTCCCGGAGCCAGTCCCTCCATCGGGGCTGTCCCGTTCCATCTCCCGGAGCCAGTCCCTCCATCGGGGCTGTCCCGTTCCATCTCCCGGAGCCAGTCCCTCCATCGGGGCTGTCCCGTTCCATCGCCCGGCGCTGGGGCCCGGGGTGCCCGCACTGCGCTCCCTCCGCCGGCTCTGCCCATCCCGCAGGATTCCCGGACGGAGCTCCCCGGCTCTCCTCACTCCTCCCCTCCCCTCACTCACCGCAGGGGGATCCTCCGTGCAGCCCGCCCTGCCCGGCCCGTCCGACCCGCCCCGGGCCCGCTCCTCAGCCAGGCCCGGGCAGGGCTGCGACCCCTGTGGAACCCCGGGACACCGGGACACGGGGACACGGGGACACCGGGACATGGGGACACGGGGACACAGGGACATGGGGACACGGGGACACCGGGACATGGGGACACGGGGACACAGGGACACCGGGACATGGGGACACGGGGACACAGGGACACCGGGACATGGGGACATGGGGACACGGGGACACGGGGACACAGGGACACAGGGACATGGGGACACAGGGACACCGGGACATGGGGACACGGGGACACGGGGACATGGGGACACAGGGACATGGGGACACAGGGACACAGGGACACGGGGACACAGGGACACAGGGACACACTGGTACACGGGCACATGGGCACAGGGACACGGGGACACAGGGGCACAGCCACTGCCTTGCCCCAGCCCAGGGCTGCACACCCGGGAAGCGCTCAGCCATCCACTGAGAAATTAGGAAGGACACAGAGCTCTCCTGGAAACAAACACATCCAAATCCCGGCTCCAGTTGTGGGACTGGGAAGAGCCTTGGGCAGGGCACAGCCTGAGCCGGGCAGAGGAAATGGGTCCAGAGGAGCTGGAGCTCAGCCACGAGGAGAAGGGACTCCAGCCTGGAGAGGAGAAGCTCCAGGGAGAGCTCAGAGTGCCTGAAGGGGCTCCAGGAGAGCTGGAGAGGGGCTGGGGACAAGGCAGGGAGGGACAGGACACAGGGAATGGCTCCCACTGCCAGAGGGCAGGGCTGGATGGGATCTTGGGAATCAGGAATTGTTCCTGGCAGGGTGCTGAAGGTCTGGGACGGAATTCCCAGAGCAGCTGGGGCTGCCCCTGGATCCCTGGACATTCCAAGCCCCATGGCTGGAATGAGATGATGTTTAAGGTCCATTCCAACCCAAATCATCCTCGGATTCAGCGATTTTTAAAAAAAACAATTACTGCCTGTTTGTTTGTGTTTGTTTGTTTAAGAAATACTCTTAAAGCCACTAAAATGTCGCTATTACTGCTCAGCAAAGGCTCATGATTGACCTCAAGCATTGCATTCTCTAGACCTGAACACTGCAAATTTAAGACAGAAGCTTTTCAACCAAAAATCCCAACCCCCAAACCATCCCCAGGCCTGGTGTGACAGACTCGTTCCTCCCTCTCCAAATGGAACAGCTGGGGATGGGGAGAGCTCCTGCTTTGGGCTCAGGCTTTAAGGAGGACTAATAATGACTGAAATCCTCCCTTCCTATTAGAAAATTCCTCTGCTCTGTTTGATTTAAAAATACCCTGAGCAACTGCTGGTAGTGCCATTCTACTAGAGAGGAAAAAAAACAGCTCCGTTTCTTTTTAGGATATTTTGGAGCAGATGAAAATTGAAAGAAAAAAGAAGTGTTTCAATGCAGGCAAAGCTCAATCGACAAGCGAGGCCCTAAAGGGAAAAGGGAATCAATTCCAGAGGGTCCTGCTGGCAGATGACAATTCCATCTGCCACGGGAATTCTTCCTGGCAATGAAGTTCTGTGTCTCTTGTTGTGACCCTTGAGAAGCTGGGGGAAGGTCCCTGAGGTATCACAGATTTCTGTGGGCTCTTTGGGGCTGTGCCTTGGGCTTTTTGCTTGCTTTCTTTAAGGTTTTTCGTGGGTATTTTCCAGAGAAAACTCAATATGAAAAATACCCAAACATTTAACCACAGTGGGGTTTGGTTCCCCAAATCCCTCAGGTGTCACCACGAGGGGCAGTTCTGTCACCCACATCCCTCAGGTGTCACTGTGAGGGGCAGTTCCTGTCACCCACATCCCTCAGGTGTCACCACGACGGGCAGTTCCTGTCACCCACATCCCTCAGGTGTCACTGTGAGGGGCAGTTCCTGTCACCCACATCCCTCAGGTGTCACCACCAGGGGCAGTTCCTGTCCCCCAGACCCCTCAGGTGTCACCATGAGGGGCAGTTCTGTCACCCAGACCCCTCAGGTGTCACCGTGAGGGGCAGTTCTGTCACCCAGACCCCTCAGGTGCCACCACGAGGGGCAGTTCCTGTCACCCAGACTCCTCAGGTGTCACCACGAGGGGCAGTTCCTGTCCCCCAGACCCCTCAGGTGCCACCACGAGGTGCAGTTCCTGCACCTGCCCAGGCTGAGGGTGGGGCTCAGCCTGCCCCAGGCAGGACAGGGACCAGGGGGTGCTCCTGCCCTGCTGGGAACGTGCAGGGCTTTGTGGCAGGGCTGACAGTGCTGGTCAGAGACAGGAGGGGAAACCCCAACACATCCAAGGACAGGAAACCCCCCCTGTGCTCCTGTGACAGGGAAATGTGGCATTTCAGGCAGCTCCTCTTAAAACCAGTGCCATTAATGCATTATCAAGCTCTCCAGTTTGCTCAGGTTCTGTTGCACAAACTGCCAGGAGCACAGAACATTTCATGCTTTCATCTCCCAGAAATAATTTGACAGTACTTGAGGATTTGATCGCTCTGATTACATTATTATTGTTTGTTGAATACCAATAAAAGCTTTAAAAAAACCACTTCTCACTGCCTGCTGCAGCAGATGTGCCATGATGGGCCATGAGCAGGAGGATTCCCCACCATTCCTCGAGCCCCCAGTGCTCCAGTGCTGGTCCTGGTGGGGCCAGTCTGTCCCTGGAGCAGCTGATCCCGATGGATCCTGTGATGGAGCATCCCAGACCAGCCTGGGGCTTCACACCAGTCCCCTCTGCTCCCCCAGACTGACAGAAACATGGAATGGGATGGGCTGGAAACCTCAAATCCCCCCAGTGCCCCCCTGCCATGGCAGGGACACCTCCCACTGTCCCAGGCTGCTCCAGCCCCAGTGTCCAGCCTGGCCTTGGGCACTGCCAGGGATCCAGGGGCAGCCACAGCTGCTCTGGGCACCCTGTGCCAGGGCCTGCCCACCCTGCCAGGGAACAATTCCTGATTCCCAGGATCCCATCCAGCCCTGCCCTCTGGCACTGGGAGCCATTCCCTGTGTCCTGTCCCTCCCTGCCTTGTCCCCAGTCCCTCTCCAGCTCTCCTGGAGCCCCTTCAGGCTCTGGAAGGAGCTCTGGAGCTTCTCCTCTGCAGGCTGAGCTCCAGCCTCAGGCAGCACACAGAGCTGGGATCTCCTGGACCCCCTGTTTCTGTGGAAAACCCAAACACGGAGCAGTGCTGGGTGAGGGCCCAGCTGCCCAGGCCAGGCAGAGACCCTGCCCTGCCTCCTGCCCTGACGAGAAGTGCTAAACCCCACAGCAGTTCAGAAGAGTTTTTAGTTCAGCAGACTTTACCAACAGCTCGTTTTTCCCTGCTGATTTGTGACCCCTGCAGGAGCCAGGCAGGCCTGCCCAGCCCGCACAGGACCCGGGGGTGTTCAGCTCAGCAGAGCCCTGCAAGGGCAGCCAGGTCCTGGCAGCCCCACCAAGCCCACCCTGCTCCCAGCCCCGCGTGCAGGCACAGGCACCAGGCGTGGGATCACTCTCAGTATTTCCTTCCTCGTAGCATTAATTTCGCTCCCTAACCCAAACAGGCTTTGCGCAGTTATTAAGGAGTTTTAATCCAATCAAACATAAACAGCACGGATCAAAGCAGGCCCCAGAGGCGCAGGACGCTCGGGTGAAGTTCAGCACAGCAAATGCCAGGGCTGCCCCGAGCTGGGGCTCTGCAGGCCGTGTGTGCCCCGTGTCCCCTGTGTCCCCACCCCAGCAATGCCATTAGAGTGCCTGGCTGATCACCAGGGAGCGCGTCCCAATTAATATAATTAGCAGGCAATAACATTACATCACGCTATGAGAGCGCTGTAATGCGATTTCAGATTAATCTGAATTACTGCGGAGCACAGCCAGTCCTAGATGGAATCAAAGGGAAAGCTGCTCCTCTCCCTTTCCTCCCGAGCAGGCAGAAGGCTGGAAATCAGAATTCATCAGGCGGATGGATGGATTTTGTGAAATCCAGAGGTGTTGATTAATCCAGGACTGTGGAGTTCTTGAATCACCGAATGCTGATGCCAGTGCCTGGAATTGGTTGTGAGAGTCCTGCCCAGGCCTGGACATGGGCTTGGCCCTGCCTGGTTCATCCATCCCATGGATGGTCAGACCTGACCCAAGTCCTGAGGGGTGACCAAACCCCAGCACGTGGCCACCATTCCTGACACCACTCCAGCATTCCAGCTCTTTTCCCACCCAGGGGCTTTATCTGGAGCCCATCACCCAGCCCCAGTTCTCAGAGGAAACTGGGAATCCCTTCCCAGCTCCCAGTGAGGTGCCCACAGCCCAACCAGACCTTCCCTTGCTGTCACACTGGTCCCTTTTAAATCCTGCTCTGCTGTACTGGAAAAACCCAAAGCTCCTTTCAGGCCAGCCACACTGGGGAAGAGCCCTTGGTGCTCTGGGGGACGATTCCAAATTCCCTGTCAGCCCCAGTCCTTGGGGATGCAGTGGCAGGACTGGCCTGGGGCAGGTCCTGTAGCTTCCATTCAAACCCAAACCATTCTGGGATCTTCCCTCAGTCCCTCTCTCTGCCTTCTCCTATCACTGCCCTCTCTGCATTTCCTCTTGGCACCCTTTTCCAGCACTCCTTTCTGGATACACAGTTTGAAAAGCTGGGAGGGTGGAGGGAAGTCCTTGGAATGAGGTTTCATCCACTCCCTGTTTACCATCCAAGCAAAAATCCAGTTTCTGCTGCCAGCCTTGAACCCAGCTGTGCCTTCCCCAGCCCTGCAGTCCCACCAGGTCTGAATTCAGGGCTGAGCCTTGGTGGCAGTGGGGTGACTTTGCTCCCACCAGGCTCCCGTGGGGTTGGAGGCAGGGAGGGGTGGCCCTGGTGCTGCTCCTCTGCACCAGTCAAGTGCTGGTCGAATGTTGGAATAATTTCTCCTAATGTCACCTCCTGCTCCTGCAGTGCCATCAAAACGAGGGAGAGAAGGAGAAAAAAAGTGATTCAGAATGGGTTTGACTCAAGAGAATGCTGCTCCTGCCTCAAACACAGCTTGACCATCTATGGAAGAATTATGATCTATTTAGTTTAATATTTCAGCCTTCTTCACTTCCAGTGAGTGCAGCAGTAATGAGTCACTGACCCTGGAAAAATATCACTGATTTGATTAATTAGCACTTAAAAAGGACTCCTCAGAAAGGCAACTTTCAAAGGTTGGCAATAATGCTGGTATTTTATTTGTCCTTTCATTAGCTGGAGCACTAAGAAATTCTGACAGGAGCTTTATGTGATTACTTTCCAGTTGGTGCAGTGCAACCCCTGAAATATTCTTACATGGAGATCAGAAGGAAAATTCAAAGGAAAGAAGGTTGAATTTCTCTTTAAACTCAGCTTTTTAAAACGAGGAAGCTGGGGATTATTCAGGGTGGATAATGAACACTTTCCTGCTGTGCTGCCCCACCAGAGCTGGGGTTTGCAGTGTTATAAACTGGTTTGGGTGGGGAGGGACCTCAAAACCCACCCAGGAGAAGGGCAGGGACACCTCCCACTGTCCCAGGCTGCTCCAGCCCCAGTGTCCAACCTTGGGCACTGCCAGGGATGCAGGGGCAGCCACAGCTGCTCTGGGCACCCTGTGCCAGGGCCTGCCCACCCTGCCAGGGCAAGATATCTCCTAAAATCCAATCTTGTCCCACCCCCTTTCATTTAAAACAATTCCCCTGTGTCCTGTCATCAAGAGGGGTAAGAAACAAAGAAGGGTACACAGAACAGGGGAGAGATAGATATAAAACGTGAGAAGAGGTGATGGAAAGAAAATAATGAAACAAAGAGAACAAGGAAACTCAGTTAAAAGAAGGACATGTTTTAAACCATGTTTTAAACCATCTCACAAATGAACATTTCCTACATGAGGAAGGCCGGGCTGGACAGAAGTGGAAAGCTCCAGAGGAATTTTCAATGTCAGCTGAAGCTCTGCACAGGAGAGGAGAATCACAGGATCACAGAGTAGCTGAGTATGAAGGGACCCACAGGATCAGTTCCTGGGGAAAGGCAGGTCTGGAGAAGCTCCAAAGCCCCAGCTGAACCGGGAGAGGAAAGCACAGCAGCAGAGGTGGTGGCAGCAGCACTTTAAATACAGAAGACATTTACAGGTAGGTGGGTCAGTGTGTGAGCCCAGAACCTCACCCTGATCAGCTGCACACGTCTGCCCAGCACCAGCCCATTTCATTTATCATCATATTCCAGAGGAAACACACTCAGACATTAACCTAACGCAACTGAGCACGGGGAGGATTTGTCTTCATCAACACAATGCAATATTCAAGGTCTCCCAGAGCCTCTGTTGGAGGAAAACCTTTGTGTAATCTCAATGCCAATCTCAATGCCACAGAAACACAATTTAGGGCTTGACATTATGAGTTATTACAGGCTATTAGATGGGGTTTTTTCATTTCTTTTGTTAACTAATGCCTGTACTCAGAATCAAAATTATATGCAGCAATATCTCTCCACAATGCACGGGGATGATCTAGAGATTGAAACAAAAAAAGTTGGTGGGGTTTTCAGGGCAGCAAATGCTGCTCAAAATCTCCAGCTTCAACAACTCTTTGTGTCATTTCAGATTTGCCAGAGCCTCCACAGCCCCACAGGGAACACGACAGGATAATTCTGCAACTCAGAGCACTTTGGGTTGGAAGGACCCCAAATCCCCCCAGTGTCCCCCTGCCATGGCAGGGACACCTCCCACTGTCCCAGGCTGCTCCAGCCCCAGTGTCCAGCCTGGCCTTGGGCACTGCCAGGGATCCAGGAGCAGCCACAATCCCTCAGAAATGTTGTTCAAAGCTACAGCCCAAACACTCAACCTTTGGTGTTTCTCCACCTCAGGGCAGAATGATGTGCTGGAATTTTCTCCTGAAAAGAAAAGGTCCAAAATGCCAAATCCACGCATTTTGTGCCCTGTGGTTCCCGTTATCCGCCTTTTCCACCCCATGGGAAGAGGTGAACACCCCTGGCTGACTGTGCCCATTTCCCCTCTCCTTCCCCTGCTGCTCTGCACAGTCAGATTTTGGGCAGGGTCAGCCTGGAATTTCAATGTGCCCAGAGGGGCTGGGACTGCTGGGCAGCAGAAACAGCTCAGTGTTCTCACATCCGGGTTGTGCAAGAAAAAGAAGCCCCAAGTCTTTACTTGCTGGGTTTTTTAAAGGAAATTTCGTGTCTGAAGGTCCAGGAGATGCTTTATTTGCCCACCCAATGGATCTGTGCCCCAGGAAGCCACCCATGAAGTCTGCTTGGGTTTGGAGGGGCTTATTTTATATACAAATATAGAGATAATTAAAGATATAAAAATATATAAATGTATAAATGTATTTATATAAAGATATATAAATATTAAAATATATACAGATTTGTATTCAATACTTATAGATTATATAAAAATGTTTTTATATATTATATAAATATATAAATAAAGATATTGGTCATGGACCAGTGCCTTCATTTCTCACCCCACACCACACCTCAGCAGCACCTCACTCCCAACTGCTGAGGAGCCTCCCAGTCGGCCCTGGGTGATGGCTGCAGCATCTTCCCATGGAAACAGGAATTAAAGGGGTTTTCCTTTGCCAGGGACAGTTGAGGAATGACACCCAGCTTCTGTGTGGCTGAGTGGTGTCTGTTTTTAAGCAATAAACCTTTAAAATCTGTATAAGAAATCAGATGAGCCAAGTGAAAACAAGAAGGGGTTTTTTTTTCAGGAGGGAACACATAAAAGTTTGCTTTTAGTGGAGAAAAAATAGTGGCAATGCTGAAGGCCCTGTGAACCCCCCTGTGTGGAAGGCAGATTTGATAGGATTGTTAAAATTAAAAGCAGAATGTACATATCCCCCCTGCTTCTGTAACGATGATTCAAAGCCCTGGAATTGTTCTTTCTGGGTTTATTTCTCCCCGCCTCTGTTTGGAGCAGGTTTGGCTGCAGGCACTGAGACGTTCCCACAGCCCCCCATCCAGACAGCGTGAGTATTTCCCTCCACGGGCACACATCTCCTCCAGGCTCCGCTACACTCATGACTGGTAATTAAAAGACTCAGAAAACCTCCAGGACTACACCCACACACCCGAGAGCCACATGGCAACCTGCTGCTGCTGAGCCCTGATAATGGCCTAATTAATTTTCTGTACGAGAACAAAGTTGAAAAATCACCTCCACAAAGCAGCTCCATCTTTGCTGCCTCCCAGCATCGCATGGCTGCGCTCAGGGAGGACGGACAGACAGCCCAGGCAGGGCAGGTGGGCAGAGCTGGACTCCAGGGGCTGGGTTTGTGCAGAGTTTGTGGAATTGGGACCTGTTCTTTCTTCAGGCCCAGCACCAGCATCATCCAAGGTCAATCTTGGAATGGTTTGGGTGGGAAAGGACATTAAATCCCCCCAGTGCCCCCCTGCCATGGCAGGGACACCTCCCACTGTCCCAGGCTGCTCCAGCCCCAGTGTCCAGCCTGGCCTTGGGCACTGCCAGGGATGCAGGGGCAGCCACAGCTGCTCTGGGCACCCTGTGCCAGGGCCTGCCCACCCTGCCAGGGGGGAATAATGAGGATAAAGTTCCAATCCTCTAGAAAGAGGGATTGACCCTGAACCTGCTGTTCATGCCCAAATTCTCCAGGGGTCACTCCCAACATGTGACACCCTGAGGCTCCTGGGCAGGGGCCACCAGGAGCTGGGCACCTCACCAAGAGTGATGGGAAGAGGTCAGGTCCAACTTAACACAGAGTGGGAAAAGCAGAACCAAGCTGGAATGTTGGAATAACTTTTACCAACCCTTACAAATGGCCCTTATCTCCTCTCCAATCTGCGGAGCAGGGCCAGGGAAGGGATGAGAGCTCAGCTGAGCACTTTAGGGTAATGTTATTCATAAGCAAGGCTTATCTCCCTCTGTACAGCTTGCATATTTTTATAAATAGCTGAATTCCTTAACCACTCACGCTTTGGGAGCCCAGAGATTCGTGTCTCACCTCGTTTCCCAGAGGAAATGGATTTATGGCCACTGCACAGCTGCCTCCTCATTAGTGAGAGGCTTTCAGCCGATGAGCCCTCCTCAACATCGCCTCTCCAGGTGTGAGAGGAGCAGAGCCGGGCTTGGCACTCCCTGGAAACCCCAGGGAAGAGGAGGGAATGTGCTGACACAGCACCTCCCTGCTCCGTGCCCACCCAAGGAAAACCTCTCTCCATCCCAGGATCAGACCCCACAAACAAAACCCAGAGCGTTTCCTTCCCCCCTCCATAAAGGGGAGAACCCCAGCAGCCCTGGAGGCATTCCTAAAACCAGCCATGCCAACAGCTTTCAAATCTACACCTACAAAGAGGGTGGCTTTTAATTCACTCAAAGCAGCACATTAAAGTTGGCCACTGTCACTGTGACTTTGTCTGCTTCAAAATTTTCATGGCTTGAAGTAGCAATTTATTGTTTTGTACTGAGAGTTTCAGAAAAGTCAAGCTGAGAGTGGTTCCCAGGGAATAAATCATCTCACTGCGATAAACATTTCCCTTAAAATTGCTTTTTCCACAGTTTATTAGACCTTTTATTTTGGAGGAGGCAGTTTCACAAATTTTTCTCTGCAGTTTTAGTGATTGATAATTAAGCTCATGTGGTTTTACTATTTCTGCGATTCCGAAGGCAAATCTTCATCTCGCCCACCCAACGCTTACCTACAACACCACATTCTATTTCACAGCACGAGAAGCATGGAAACACGGTAAGAACAGGAGAAGATTCCTCATGGGAAGGGCTGTCCAGGCCTGGCACAGCAGCCCAGGGCAGGGCTGGAGCCCTGGCAGTGCCCAAGGCCAGGCTGGACAGGGTTTAGAGCACCCTGGGACAGTGGGAGGTGTCCCTGCCCATGGCAGGGGGGAATGAGATGGTCCTGAAGGTCCCTCCTACCACAAACCATTGTAGGTTTTATTTCATTTTTTACTTATCCGAGCTGACTTTGATTAAACTTGGCCAGCTTTTTGGTATTAACAGAATCACGCCAACAGAGCTTCCTCCCCGAGTGAGTTCTCCCACACTCGTGCAGAAAGGGCAGGCGTGCCCAAGAATTCTCATCAAGAAAGGATCTCTCAAACAAAATAGGGAATGGCACCCTTAGTTTATCACATGGGAAACTGAGGATGGCTGCAGGTCTTGTCCTGGCAGGGAATTTCAGATCCAAAAATCTCAGCTCAGCCATCCTTTGTCCTCATTTTATGAAGCTGCTTTGTGTTCTTCACTGCCTGGTAGCACTGCAGCCTTTTCATTCTTAGAAATGGGTCATAACCACTGTAATCCAAATAAATCCATCTCACCTTTCAATAGAAACAATAAAAAGATAGATAAGGAACAAAAGCTAAGGGTTCTTTGTCACATGTTCATAAATGAATAAAAGTACATGATGGAAAACTCTGAAACAACATCCAATCACTGGTGGTACTTATAAGAGACACATCACTAATGGTTCATTTAACTTTGCAATATCTTAAACTCCCTCATTTTGTGAAGCTGGAATTATTTATGAGACAGTTTATTATGAGCAGATTAATATTCATTGGACAGTTGGCAGAAGATGTATGCTCCCATCTCGGGTTGTTTTGCAGGAGAACAGAGCCATCACTTTGGGAGCTGTGGACGGAGAACTGATTGCAATCAGGATTGTGCAGGAGTTCATCAGCCTCCAGGATGTCTGTGAGGAGAGGCATCACTCAGCAATCAGGACCTGGCTGTGGGGCAGGGGCAGCTCGCTGAGCCCGTGGTTTGTGGCCCGTGCTGTGCTGGGAGATGTTCACAGATTGATGGGAGAGGGTTTATCAGTGCTGATTGCTCTGCTTCACACAAGCCCCGATGCCGCCAGCTCCTGAGGTACCTGGAAATAGGTTCCTGTTGCAGCAGCCCTCTTCTTAGAGGGTAAAATGAGCCAAGGTACAGATTCCTTGTTAAACACAGCATGAGAAGGGCCCTGGTTTATTCCTCTGTGCAGCTCAGCCATCCTGACTCCAACCATTCCCTGCCTCTGGCTGCAGCGAGCTCCTGCTGTGGGCTTCCCTTGCAGCCTCTGACTGCAGGCATTGGTGTGCAGGGTCTGACTGCAGCTTTTACCCAACCAGACTGTGGCTGCAGGTTCCAACAGGCTCTGACTGGAGGGATTCTCTCTCCTTCCTGCTCCTCAAGGTTCCTCCTCCACAATGACCCTCTCCTCACAGCTCACCCCCTCTTTTATCTCCCTCATCCTTATTGGATGTGGCTGTCACTCATCAGGGGCCAGGCTGTATTGGTCATTAACAGAGCTGTTAATGATCAGGGGTGAGGTCACTCCTGTATTCCCTTCTCCTGCAGTTCCAAGCTGGGCAGAACCCAGTGCAGGTGCACAGCCTGCAGGCTCCCCAGACTTCCCTCCCTTTCCTTTGGGATAACTGCAATCCTTTACTGCCAAGCACCGGCTTCCAGAGGATTCCTGCACGTTCAGCCCCTGCCTCTCTCTCTCTCCAGTCACCAAAATCCCTGGCAAGGCAACAGAGCAGACACCACCAGGAAGCTCCAGCTGGGGCTGCCCCAGGCTGCGGCTCCAGGCACCCCTGCAGATCCTGGCTGTGCTTGTGAACTCCCAGCGAGACACCCGGGCAAAAGCAGCAGGAGATCTCCAAATCTGCGAGACAGCACAGCGTGGACAAGGAGTAAACACACACAGAGAGATTGGTTTGCTGTGGGGTGACAAAGGACAACGAGAGGGAGTGAGAGCCAGCCTCCAGCAGGTCCCTGTGCCCCATCCCACAGGAGCCCACCCCGCCCTCTGGCTCCATCCCAACACCTGCCCGAGCCCTGGGGGTGCTGTCCTTACCTAAAGAAGGAGTTTTTAGGAGTCCCTCTCATTGATGGAGCACAAATCCATCAATACCTGTTATTTATTTGCTGCTGCTAAATATGACTAATGCAGATGCCAAGCAGGATGGCCACCCCCACACGGCTCCAGCAGATCTCCACAATCACACAGAAAACAAAAGAACCCAGCTCCACTGCCTGCCCCAGCACCTGAGAGCCACCAGGGTGTGATGGCAGGAGAGCAGACACGGAACTGTCACATCCACACAGACACTGCAGCCGTGCCCTCACTGAGAGACAGCAGGAATGGGTGAAACAGGATCGATGGGAAAACCATTTGTGTTTCTGGGAGCGGTGCAGTTCAGGAGCCTCACAATGACAGGGGTGCCACTCATGCCACCACTGCTGCCACCTTTTGTCATTCCTGGGTGCTTTGTCAGGCCTTGCACCCACTTCTGTCAGCCCAGCAGCCCCAGGAGGCTCCCAATGAGCCTTTGCTGTCCAGGGCTTTGCCCACAGTGAGGATGGAACATTCCCCAAACCAGGCACAGAGCCCCCGGACACACCTGTGCAGGGAATTTATGCCCTGGGACTCCCAGCAAAGCTCACCTTGAGCTCTCCTCTCAGCGTTGCATTTCCTGCATCGCTCCATGGCTGGCTGCACAAATCACCCTGTGGATAATTACCTGATGACATCTAATTAGTGATGGCAGCTGCAAACGAGTGCACCTCGGAGCTTCACGGGGGGCTCAGGCAGAGAAATCAAACCTGGCTGTGGCTCCATCTCCCTGCAACCCCCCGGCACGGCTGCAGCCAGACAAGGGGGTGCTCAGGAGGAGAACTCATGGCAGTTCCTGAAATGGCAGATTTAAATTTTCCCGTCCAGTTCCAGCACTGGGAGTCTTTAGGAAATATGTGAGTCAGGATCTGAGCTGCTGCTGCCTTCCTCCATACTCTGCTGTGGGCTGGGAGGGACCCCAAATCCCCCCCAGTGCCCCCCCTGCCATGGCAGGGACACCTCCCACTGTCCCAGGCTGCTCCAGCCCCAGTGTCCAGCCTGGCCTTGGGCACTGCCAGGGATCCAGGGTTTGTCTCCTGTACCCCTGAGCACAGACCCGGGCTAACTTTTTGTGTTTTGACTTTTTTTCTTCTCCCCACTCCATGCTAGACCTGCCGAGGGCAGCCATGGGCAGCTCCAGCCTTGTGCCAGTCAAATCCCAACCATCCCTGTGTTGTTCCTCCAAACAAAATCTAGCTCTAAAACTAACAAAAACTAGCTCTTTTACTGGCCAGAAGTGAGGCCAAGAGCCCCCCTGGCTCATCCTGCCCTCCCCACTGTTCTCCTGCCAGCCCTGCTCCTCCTCACACACGCAGCAGAAAAGGAATTTCACCACATCTTCATAGTTCAACACAAAATCAGGTACCTTAGGGTCAGCACTTCACCTGGAGCAGTACAAAGATCATTCTCATTTGGAACTTTTTTTTTTAATTAAGCTTAAACACCCAGCTTGAGAAAGGACCCTCCTCACCTCACCCCCTCTCCCAAAAGCAGGGGGGCTTGGAGAGTCAGGAGGAGGCACAGAGCTACAGAATATAAAAATGAAAAACCCATTGCATGCTCAAATTACCCTCTAATTTCTTATGATGTTAACAACATAGAAAAAATTTGGGTTTTTCCACCACCACCATCACTTGTGACCCCCAGTCTAAGCCCAGCCATAACTTTATTCCCTGGGAACCCTTGAAACCAGACAAGTTAATGTATGTACAGGAAAAATCAACGCACCTCTGAATCTCCTAATGAGCCCAGAGCTTTTGTAATAAGCCTATTTTTGGTCTGAGTATTTATAACTATCCCACCCGAAATTGAAAAGAAGGAGCAGTTCATAAATTGATCCAGTATTTGCATAAAGTATGTGGCTGGAGCTAATGCTAATGAGTTCCTGAGAGCATTGTACCCAAAAGGAAGAGCAAACAGCTCTCACTGAGTGGCCAAAATTGGGCACTGCCAGGGATGCAGGGCAGCCACGGGTGGGTGCTGTTGGTGGCTGCAGTGCTGATCCCTGCAGGGACAGCGGGGCTGGCACAGAGCTCTTTGATCTTGACAAAGTTCAATAAAGCTGAATTTACCCGGTGGGTGTTTTGTACCCCAGACCTGCCATAATCCTGTGGTGGTGGGAGAAGGGGAGAAAATAAAGTGGAAGGACCAGAAAAGCTGAGAAAGGCAGCTCAGGGGGCTTCAGAGGAGCCCTCTAAGATAACCTGACCCCATTTCTGTGTGCAGGAGCTCCCCTCACCCCTTCCCACACACACTTGGTGCTCGGCTCTGAGGCAGGCACTGTGCTCTCTCCTGTTACAAAGTGTTGTTTGCCTTTTCAGTTCTTTTCCTCTGAACCCTTTGGTTTAAAGCCACAATGGGAATTGCATTTCTCTCCCCTCAGCCCCAAGCAGCTGTGAGCTCTTTGTTTTCCCATTTCACATTTCCCCTTTTCCTCTTTTCCCACCTTACAAACTCACCAAGTTTAAACCCAGAGAGCTCCCCAGAACTTCCCTGCACAAAACTTGGCTGAGGTTTCTGCAGGAGCACAGAGAGGGAACCCTGTACCCATTATTAGCTCTAATAGATGACAACTCTCAGTCCCTTCACCCTCTGCTCTACTCAGAGGCTTTCTGCTTTGTCTTAATTACCTGCAGTGGCTCTGAGTGCCAAGGACCAGCTCAGCACCAGGTTTATTGTGCTAAATCTGCACATGAGCACCTTCCACCCTGAGGAGTAGCACTGCAGGCTGCAAGGGGTGGATGGGGCTGTCCTCCAGCCCCTCCTCATCCCGGGTGGGGCTGCCACCCCAGGGAGGGGACAGGAGGGCAAAGCCAGCAGCAGCACATACCTGGCACTCCTGCCAGGGAGGGCCCAGGCCAGGCTGGACAGGGCTGGAGCAGCCTGGGACAGGGGAAGGTGTCCCTGCCATGGCAGGGGTGGCACTGGGGGGGCTTTGGGGTCTCTCCAGCTCAGGGCACCCCGGGATTCTGTGGTTCCCTGGTGCCCTGTGGCAGTGTGAGCTCTGCTGTGCCCACCCCCATCCCTTTGTGCTGAACCCCTGCCCTGGCTCTGTGCACAGAGGGAAGTGCTGTGCTGACAGCTGGATCAAAATGCAGTCAGGGCACCTGAAGGAAACCCTAAAATCCTGCCAAAATGAGTTAGGGACTCGCAGCTCCCGGAGCAGGGAAAGGACCTGAATTGCCTGAGCTGAGGAGCTGACAGAGAAGAAACCCTCCAAAGCAATCCCATTTCTGTTCAGAATGGGTTTTTAAGTGGCAGAGTCATTTGGCTTCTCCTTTACAGGGTGTGACAGCTGTCAGCACCCAGCAGAGGTGAGGGACAGGGTGACACTGGTCACCGTGGCTCCAGGGCACAGCCTGACACCAGGCTGTGCCTGTGTGTGCTGGACTTGTCCCTTCAGAGCTTTCATTTAAAGCTTTCCTGGCTGTTTGCTGCTTCTTGTGATTCCAACAACCCACACTTTTCTCTGAGCCTGGATTACAAACAGCTCTGAGTGTCCCAGGAGCAGGGGAATGCTCTCATGGGGGCCTGACCTTGAAAGAATCATTCTGCAGGGCTGAGACATTTAAAACCTTTAGCTGGTCCCAGAATTAACCCTGGAGCCCCCCAGCTCCCCCAGGCCTGTGCAGCCCTCCCAGCCTCCTGACCCACGGCTCCATCTCCTCCCTTCCCCTGTGTACAGGCATTTTCTCCTTCACCCGGGGCTGCTGCCTGGATTTCCTGCCTTCCCTTCATTCAGCAGCACCATCACTGCCAATCTCTGCAAAATATTTGTAATTTGAATTAAAACTGCAATTTGGGTAGAAGTTGTAATTTGTACAGACATGGTAATTTGTATAAAAACACATTTCCTCCAGCAAATACTTTGCTTGGCTTTTATGTTCTCTGGGTTTGGAACACAATGAACAGATTCATCGTTTTCTTCTGAGTTCCTAAAAGGCAGAAAAATGGTTAAGGATCTGTAAACTCTTCTCCTATATTTTCAGAAGTGGAAAACAAATGAAGTGAGTTTCATTTCAGGAGAGTTTGGGTTTGTTTTTTTTTTTTTTCCAATATTCTCCAGGGCAAAATTTTGATGCAGCAGCAGCAGAGTCAGGTTGTCTCACGCATGAACAGCACCATATATATAAATATATATACAAATATATATCTCTGAGGTTTCAGTATTTGAAATGGTGCCAGCAGTGCCTCTGTTTTCTCTGCTGCATTAATTCCCAGCTGCACAGGGCCGGGTCAGGATGGACATTTCCCTCCCTTGACCATCATCCCTGCTCATCCCCAAGGCTGCCTGGACTGACCCAGCCCTGCCCGGCGGCAGAGCCCTGCCCCTCCTGCAGTGGGTGCCGTTCATTATCCCGCCATTAATTGTGAATGAACCGGCAGCTGCTCGCTGCTAATGAGGCGCAGCACAGAGAATTCTCTGGGTGGCGGCAGCTCCGGGCTTGGCAGCGAGCCTGAGACTCATGGAATCTCAGAAAACTCACAAATCACAGCCTGAGACTCATGGAATCGCTGAGAACTCATGGAATCACAGAAAACTCATGGAATCACAGCCTGCAACTCATGGAATCTCAGAAAACTCACAAATCACAGCCTGCAACTCATGGAATCTCAGAAAACTCACAAATCACAGCCTGAGACTCATGGAATCGCTGAGAACTCATGGAATCACAGCCTGAGACGCATGGAATCTCAGAGAGCTCCCGGAATCACAGCCTGAGACTCATGGAATCCCAGAGAACTCATGGAATCACAGCCTGAGACTCATGGAATCCTAGAGAACTCATGGAATCACAGCCTGCCCGACTTATGGAATCCCAGAGAGCTCACAAATCACAGCCTGAGACTCATGGAATCTCAAAGTACTCATGGAATCACAGCCTGCCCACCAGCCAAGGCCCCTCACACCCCACCCAGCCCCTGCCACCACACCAGGTTGCTCCAAGCCCTGCCCTGCCCAGCCTTTGGAGCTCCTGGAAGGAATTTGGCTCAGTAGAAGCTCAGGTCTAAGCCAGGTTTAGCTTTTTCTTGAGTTATGGCAATAATTCATGCACTGGCTGTGCTTTTAAGTGGGAAAAGCAGGAATACACATTCATTCCAAGTGCATTCCTTACTTTTAGAGTTAACTGCAGTGCTACATCAAGCTGAGAGGAGATTTGGGTGGGATCTTGGCAGGAATTGTTCCCTGGGGGTGGCAGGCCCGGCACAGGTTAAGGTTCTGTTTCAGCAGGTGTCCTGGCAGGCTCTCCGGGCACAGCAGCCAAACCACTCCCCTCGAAACCCAGCAACACCTCCCCAGGAAGGTTTGCCTGTCTCCAGCAGCTGAGGATGTCGAGTGGAGCTGAGGAATTCCCGCTGCGGCACTGGGGTTTAATTCCTGACTGGCTGTCACCATCTCAGACTGACAGGGAGCAGGTTTGGATGGGTTTGGGGAAGGAACCCCTGGGAGGATGGGGAGGGGCTGGGCTGGAATTCCCAGGGAAGCTGCCCAAAGCCAGGCTGGACAGGGCTGGGAGCAGCCTGGGGTGGTGGAAGGTGTCCCTGCCCATGGATGGGCTTTGAGATCCCTCCCAACCCAATTCTATCATTTTATCACTTAAAATGGCTTTTCAACAATTGAAGATCCAGGCCTCCAGCTGGATTTTTCTTTGCATCAAATCTTTTTGATGACCTCACTGAACAGGAGATTCAAGTGAGGAGTTTTTGTCAAGAGTTTGGTGAAATAAATATTTTGACATAAACAGAATTCTAAATCGGGGTGTCTCAGTTACTGTGCTGAAAAGGATCTTTGAAATACTGGCTTCTTTTTTTTTTTCTTTTTTTTTTTTTTAATTAGAAGGTCATCAGATTTGCCAGATAACGGTGAAATGCAAAGTATAGCTTTTTGAGGAAATAAAGCATCATGGAATCACTTTCTCCTATTTAAATACCATGGGGCAATGAGAGCTGCTGCACTCAGAATGCAAAGTAGGGAAACACTTAGATTAGAACAATTAGTGCAAAAAACATCTGCATCCCTTGTTAACCATAGGGACCATCCAGCAAAAGTGATTTTTTTTTTCAATGTTAATTGGAATTCATTAAAATAACTTTGCTTCAAAGTAAACATTAAAGCCATTTCTGAGCTTTTTATTTCCATGTTTACCTCGTCAGCTTCCATCTGGTTCAGGCTCTCCTGAATTACAGCGGCTTGGAGGGAGAGACTGGACTTTAAAGGAATTATTGCTGTGGCTGAAAGGCTCCAGCTGCTCCCAAACCCAGCCCTGCCTGCTCCTGGTCACTGCTGCCTGTTGCAGCAGCCCTCTTGTTAGAGGACAGAAATGAGCTGAGACACAGAGTTCCTGTTTATCCCAGCATGAGAAGGGTCCTGGTTTATTCCTCTTCACAGCTCAGCCATCCTGACTCTGGCTGCAGTAAAATCCTGCTGTGGGCTTCCCTTGCAGCCCCTGACTGCAGGGATTGGTGCAGCCTGACTGCAGCTTTTACCCAGCCAGACTGTGACTGCAGGGATTGGTGTGCAGGGATTGGTGTGGAGGCTGTGACTGCAGGGATTGGTGTGCAGGATCTGCAGGGATTGGTGTGCAGGCTCTGCAGGGATTGGTGTGCAGGCTCTGCAGGGATTGGTGTGCAGGCTCTGCAGGGATTGGTGTGCAGGCTCTGCAGGGATTGGTGTGCAGGTATTGCTGTGCAGGCTGTGTCTGCAGGCTTTAGGTCGCCTGTATTCCCTTCTACAGATCCCACCTGAGGTGACACGGGGGTCACACGGAGCCCTTTCCTCCCGAGGCACTGCAGGCACATTGTTTTGGAAGGAATTGTTCCCTGTGAGGGTGGGCAGGCCCTGGCACAGGGTGCCCAGAGCAGCTGTGGCTGCCCCTGGATCCCTGGCAGTGCCCAAGGCCAGGCTGGACACTGGGGCTGGAGCAGCCTGGGACAGTGGGAGGTGTCCCTGCCATGGCAGGGGGGCACTGGGTGGGATTTGGGGTCCTTTCCAACCCAAATCAGTCTGCGATTCTCTGATTCTCCAGCTGTGATCCCACCAAGCCCTGCTGCTGCTGTGCCCCCCAATGCCAGGCTGGAATCACCCTGAGGTGTGCCTGGAGAGGGCAGCCGGGCTGTGGGTACCAAACCTGGGGCTCTGTGTTCCTGGGAACACCCTGAGCCTGTGGAAATCATCCCCACACGCTGTTCCCAGCCCCAGCCTGAAGGGAACGGCGAGGGGGAGATCAAAGAGAGAGCTCCAGCTCCACTCTGCACCCTGGCACAGCCCCGTGCCCCAAGCAATGTCCTTGGAGGGGCCACTGATCCCCCGTGCCTGCAGAAGGGGTGAAAGAGAAAAGCAGAGAAAGAGAACATCAAAGCCAAAAATCCCCGTTTAACACCCCCGTGCTGCTGCCTGCAGTCCCCTGTCGGTGACAAAAGCACCACCCAGAGCACTGCCCTTGGTGTTCCCTGGAGCTGGCAGGGGTGAGCGGGCCCCATTCCAGAGGGTCACACCCTCCCTCCCTGGGGCTCTGCCTCATCCCCACCCGGAGCATCCCCCTGTCCCTCCCTGAGCTCCTCCTGCCCCTCCCTGAGCTCCTCCTGCCCCTCATCCCCTGCATCCTCCTGCCCCTCTCTGAGCTCCTCCTGCCCTCCCCGAGTTCCTCCTGCCCTTCCTGAGCTCCTCCTGCCCTTCCTGAGCTCCTCCTGCCCCTCTCTGAGCTCCTCCTGCCCTCCCTGAGCTCCTTCTGCCCCTCCCCGAGCTCCTCCTGTCCCTCCCCGAGCTCCTCCTGTCCCCCCTCACAGGGATCTGGCTTTCCCCACTCTGGGGATGCGGATGCACTTCCAGGAATCCCTTCCCGGGCTGGCTCTGGGATGAGAGCCCGCAGTAATCTCCACAAGGAGCTTTCCCTCCCGACCAGCAGCGCTCGCAGAAAGTGCTGAAAAGTGACAAAGCCCCAGCTCTAATTCCTTCCAGGGTGACACGTTATTACAAGGGTATTAGCTGAGGTTTCCAATTTTCCTGGTGCCTCCTATTCAGGAAACCAATGTAAAGATTTCCAGACACTGCATATGAATAATTTACCTCTGGCTCGATTCAGCTCTGGAAGTCTTCCCTATTTTACCAGGATCAAGCAAATGTCACATCACACCACAATGATAAATGAGTAAATTTCTAGTTAAAAGACATTTTGAGCCAAGTTAATGCCCAGTAAATCTCTAAATGTGGGTGGGTGGGTGTGGGAGCAGTGAACCCCGGGTCCGTGTGAGGTGGAAACTTCCCAAGAGGGGGGGGACAGGATGCCAGGGGTGGGAGCTGCCCCATCGCTGCTGATCCGGGTTGAGATCAATGGAACTGCTCCTCACCGGGCACTGGGAACAGCAGAATTTTCATTAGAAGTTCAGTACAGGTTTAGAGCCCACTTTTACCTCATGAATGAGGGGTTGGGAATGGAAATGAGGGCACTTCCAGCAGGACCCTGCAGCCCAGGGGCAGCCCTGAGGGCAGGAGCAGGGGAGTGGGGATATTTGCTCTCACAGAGGCATTTTAGTGACACTTTCTCCTGAGAAGGAGAACGGGAAGGGAATTCCCAGCAAGCAGGCTGGCAGTGTTCATCCTGCCAGGATCCCAGCTGGGTCAGGCTGCAGGGACCGGGGGACACCTGCTCCAGCAGGGCCACCCCAGGGCTCAGGGCACAGGGCTGTGTCCGGGTGGCTCTGGAACAGCCCAGGGAGGAGACTCCAGCCCCCTCTGGGCTCTGCTCAGGGCTGGCACTGCCTCCTGTGCAGGGAATCGCTGGGCTCAGCCCCTGCCCCTCCCTGTGCCCGCTCCTTTCCCAACACCCCCGGAGATGCTGGATCCCCCTGCCCTGGAGCAGCGAGGACATTCAGAGAGGCAGGATCACCTTTTCTGTTCCAGCAAAACTCGTCTGGGGCGATGATTCCACACTTCCCAGAGCAGCTCTGCCTGCCAGAAGGCTTCAGAGAGGATTTAGCCTTGCATCATTAGGGGGCTCTAATTCAGTGGGAGAGGAGACAGCTGGAACATCACCTTGGATTTGCACCTGGCTGCTGTGGCTGGAGCTCAGACAGGAAAGCTCCCAGGAAATGTGCCTGGGGAGAGGGCTGGGAGTGCAGCTGGGGCTGGGAACAGCAAACCCAGCCACGGCCAGGCTGGAACTGCATTCTCCAGTGCATCCTACCTGCATTCATTTCACAGTGGCAGCAAATGTGGAAGCAAAGCCCTTGCTTTCAGATTAATGCTCGGGAGCTCGGTGCTGAGGATTATTTACCCGTAAATAAAATTCCCCAGAAGTCACCGAGTCTGCAGTGATGCACAGCAGAGCCCTCCCTGCAGCTGGAATGGGATCCTGCTGGAGCACTCCCACCGTGGGCTGCCTGTGCCTTCCAAAGGCTCCTTCCAGCTCCTTCCAAAGGCTCCTTCCAGCCCTTTCCAAAGGCTCCTTCCAGCCCCTTCCAAAGGCTCCTTCCAGCTCCTTCCAAAGGCTCCTTCCTGCTCCTTCCAAAGGCTCCTTCCAGCCCCTTCCAAAGGCTCCTTCCTCCACCTTCCAAAGGCTCCTTCCAGCGCCTTCCAAAGGCTCCTTCCAGCCCCTTCCAAAGGCTCCTTCCTCCACCTTCCAAAGGCTCCTTCCAGCTCCTTCCAAAGGCTCCTTCCAGCCCCTTCCAAAGGCTCCTTCCAGCCCCTTCCAAAGGCTTCCTGCCCTTTCCAAAGGCTGCCTGGGAAACACAGACACATTTCAGTGAGAGAGCCAGTCGTGAATTGTTATTTCCCAGAAAACCATAGGAAATTCCATTTTTTTGGATGGAGGGGTGTCCCGTCCCCCAGCCCCAGCAGCTCCCTGACAGGAGGGTGCAGCCTGGTGGGGCCGGGCTCTGCTCCCAGGGGACAGGAGCAAACAGCCCGGGGTTGTGCCACGGGGGGTTCAGATTGGAGACTGGGAAAATTCCTGCACTGGGAGGGTGCTCAGGCACTGGCACAGCCTATCCAGGAGTCCCCAGCCCTGGAGGGAGTTGACAAAGTATGGCTGTGGCACCTGGGGTTCTTTGATTTCAAGCACACACACCTTCATTCTTTGATCTCTTAAAGCCACTCACCCAGAGCTTCTCATCCCAGATTTCCCTCTGGGGCTGAGGCTTCTCTGTTCAGTTCCTGGGAGTTGGGGATTCTGGGAGCTGACCACAGCTCCCTGAATGAAGCCTCGCTAATTTTTCCTTTGTACTTAAACTCCTCCACTTCAATATTTTTGCAAGTCTGAAATTTGTTTTGGAATAATAAACTGAATACATCTGCAGCTGAGAATGTTTGGCTGCCAACACTTACCCAGACTATTAAAGGAAGTTTTTTTAAAATAACAGCTTTTTCTGACTTCAGCAGCATAATTAAACATATGCTCTTAGCAGAGCTCACCTGCAGTGGCACCTGCTTGCAGCAGATTAAAGCTCTCAGCCATGTATTTGAGAGAAAAGCCAGCCTAGCAGGGGAATGAGCCCTCCTGCTGGAGCCAAGGGCATAAACCTGCCTTTCAAGGAGCAGGAGCGAGGTTTGGGGCTGGGAAGGGAGAGCAGCAGGAACGTGCCCGAGGAAAGGCTGGCAGAGCCACCAAGGAGTCTGGAGGAGCAGTGACCCAGAGATCAGACTGAGACGGGATTTTGGGAAAGAATTGTTCCCTGGGAGGGTGTGAGGGGCTGGGCTGGAATTCCCAGAGCAGCTGTGGCTGCCCCTGGATCCCTGGCAGTGCCCCGGGCCGGGCTGGAGCAGCCTGGGGCGGTGGGAGGTGTCCCTGCCAGGCACTGCTGGGCTTTGAGCTCCCTTCCCGCCCAGCCCACCCCACGACTCCAGGAATCCACGGCTCGCCTGACCCCTCCTCCCAGGACCCTGCCTGCTTGTGAGGATCCTCGAGGTCTTTTCCAGGCTCCCCGATCCCTCCATTCTATTTTCCCCGCAGAGACACACACGAGCTGAGGAGGCTGTGCCAGAACCCTCTGCCTTCTGCTGTGATTTAGTTGTGCAACAGCCCCTGGAGGAGAGAGAGAAATCCTCCCTCGCATTCCGAGAGTTCAGAGCAGAGACATGACAACGAGGATAAACAGGTATTCACAGGGAAAAATAGAACCTCGTTTTCCTTATCTCCCTTGCAAGTGGCAGCAGGAACAGAAGAAGTGAAAGGATGCCCTTTAGAGCGAGCACAGCCCTTTCCTGCTCTGTAACGGAGCGAGCAGCTGCCCTGACAACGAGGGGAGAATAATGGGCTGAAAACCATAACGAGGAGTTTTCTGCCATTTGTTCATTTCAAGAATGAAAAGAGGTGGATGAGGAATTCTCGTCCCAGTCTGTTTAAAAGCTCTGCTCACCCCCTCAGCAGTTAACTCCTTTCTGTTCCAGTGCAGGGAAGATGCTCCTTCTCAAGAGCCCTGCGAGCATTGGGAATATCTCTTTTAAGGGAATTTGCAGATAATGTCGTCATTGCTTTCTTTCCCCTGAAAAGTTCAAAGTTTTCAGCCAATTCTCACTGTGTTTTTCTTGGCTGTGACATTTGGGTTTCTGAAGGCAGCTGAGACTGAAGATGTTGACAAACCTCCCCACTCATCACTTGGTACAAATGCTTTAACATAAGCTAAGGTGTTTTAAAAGCTCCTTACAGGAAAACGCCCAAACCCTTGTTTGTCCTGAATCCCCGATTGCAGCTTTCCTTCCTCTGCACATGGAAAAGACTCGGGATCTTGAGATGTCCCAGCCTGGCATCACATTTAACCCCTTCACCTCACCGACCCTCCTCTCACAGGACTGAATGTGGCACGTTCAAAGACAATATTGAAGGTTTTTTGCCACTCCACGGGCGGGAGCTCCCCCGGTGCCTCCGTGCCATCTGGAGCTGTTATCGGGCTGTTAGGAGCAGTGTCACAGGGATGATGGATTATCCCACAGGGAAAGCCCAGCTGGCTGCACACATTCAGAGCATTCAGGGTCTGGAAAGCGGTGCTGAGGAGTTGGAATTACGGAGAGCAAGGCTGGAGTGAGATGGGTCCCACAGGGGCCCTCGGAGCTCTCCAGGCACTCCCAGGTCCAGCCCTCAGGTGCAGCCCAGAGCTGCTCCAGAGCCTCTTCCCAGCCCTGCAGGTGTTCTCTGGAGCTCCAGCGGTGGAACCCTGCCCAGCCAGAGCCTCCCTCCCCCGGGAGGGCCAGCAGGGACCCTGGGGCAGCGCTCTGGGGTGGGATCAGGGGAGGGCTCCAGAGGATGCTCCAGCCCAGGCCAGCAAGGCACAGAGGACCCGAATGGCCTCTCCTGCCTCAGCCAGGGGTCCTGGCGCTTGTGTCCCACTGCCAGACCGAGTTCTCAGGAGCTGGGGTGGAAAAGGGAGGAGGTTTAGGATGGACACGAGAAGTTCCTGGGCACGGAGCTCTGGGCAGGCGCCCCAGAGCTGCTTTGCTGTGCTGCCCCTCCCCACTGCCTCTCCCCCTCCCAGCACTCGTGGTTCGTTTCTGGTCTCCAGGCTCTGCCTGGCCCACGGGCAAGGCCCAGGCCCCGGACAGGGCAGGGCAGATTTATCCCAGGCGCTGCTGAAACAAACAGCGACGCTCCTTTAACGCCACATCTGCTCCCCCATCATTCCTGGGATGCTGGTGCAGAGGGAGCAGTAAATCCCTGTTAGCTGGGACTTGCTGGAGCTGTGAAGTTCATAAATCAGGCAGGCACAGCCTCGTGCTGCATTATTAAAGATCTGTTATTACACTGCATTTCTGAGCTCAGATAAAGCCCACCAAGCAGCTGGGGCCTGTTTGCCCGGCGTTGGATTTTCTGATAAGCAAAGAAAAAGTGATATTAAAAGATCCTGCTAAGAAATTTCTTGTAATAAGAAGATGGAGTAGCAGATAACAGAGCTGCCTATAAAACATTTTCTTTGTATGGCTTTGGAAGTAACTGATAAAGTCGCTGATAGGTGAATCCCACCCTCGCCTTTGCTGCTTCTCCCTTTAAAGGCCCAGGAGAGATTCGTGGAGGAGGCTGCAAAGTGCAGAGCAATCCCCCCAAGGAATCATTCAGCTCTGCCAAGCATCCTCAGCACAAACCCTGCGAGCTTATTGATGCAGTATTGCCATCAAATTTCATTTAGCAGAAGTCAGATGGAAAAAAAAACCTCTGCATATCTTCAGGCTGGGCTGCAGAGCAGAAGGAACAGAGCCAGAGGATGGGTGGGTTGGAAGAGATCCTTTAAGGATCCTTTAAGGTCACCTATTGCCTGCCATGGGCAGGGACACATTCCTGTCCCTCATCCCTTGTCCCCAGCCCCTCTCCAGCTCTCCTGGAGCCCCTTCAGGCCTGGCAGGGGCCCTGAGCTCTCCCCGGAGCTTCTCCTCTCCAGCCTGACTGGGAGCGCAGCTGCACAGCCCCAGGACAGGGAATTCACACCTCGACGAGCCCTTGTTTGTTTTGCAATCAGCAGCTCTGGTTATCCTGAGGAGGACTGGAGAGCAGAGGAGGAAAATGCAGCCCGAGAGCTTTCCTGACGCTGCTGCAGCCCGTGTTCCTCCCCTGCTCCCTCCCGTTCCCAGCGGGTCCTGTCAGCACGGGCGTGCACAGCCCCGAGCCTGGCAGCGCGACAAAGGGACAGCTCCGGCTGCCTCCGCCAGCTCCTCTGGAAAGCGCCGAGGGAGGGCAGGCACCCGGCCAAGCTCTGAAACGGGCTTTCCTCGGAAACCTGGACCTGCTGCCGGGGCTGCTGGCACCCGTCACACTGCCCCAAACCGGGGCTGCTGGCACCCGTCACACTGCCCCCAAAATGGGGCTGCTGGCACCCATCCCACTGCCTCCAGATCCCCTCCCCAGCACCCCCAGGCCTGGGAATGTCGGGGCAATGACCCCTCCCCTGCAGGAAGGCTGTCCCTGCCCTTCCCAGGTTTGCAGGGTGAGGGACAGCTGGAGGGGAGTGCCAGAGCTGCTGTTCCCTCCTCGGCAGTGTTTGATATGTGGGATGCAGTTTCCCACCCTCACCCCCAGACTCGAGGCTGGATTTGGGCTCCATGGCATGGCACACAATTGCTCTCGAGGCTGGATTTGGGCTCCATGGCACACAATTGCTCTCGAGGCTGGATTTGGGCTCCATGGCACACAATTGCTCTCAGCTGGATTTGGGCTCCATGGCACACAATTGCTCTCAGCTGGATTTGGGCTCCATGGCACACAATTGCTCTCGAGGCTGGATTTGGGCTCCATGGCACACAATTGCTCTCGAGGCTGGATTTGGGCTCCATGGCACACAATTGCTCTCAAGGCTGGATTTGGGCTCCATGGCACGGCACACAATTGCTCCCGAGGCTGGGTTTGGGCTCCATGGCACACAATTGCTCTCGAGGCTGGGTTTGGGCTCCATGGCACGGCACACAATTGCTCTCGAGGCAGGATTTGGGCTCCATGGCATGGCACACAATTGCTCTCAGCTGGATTTGGGCTCTATGGCAGGGCACACAATTGTTCTCAAGGCTGCATTTGGGCTCCATGGCACACAATTGCTCCCGAGGCTGGGTTTGGGCTCCATGGCATGGCACACAATTGCTGAGCTCTTTGCCCCGTGCCAGCTCAGGGTTCTGTCCCCATGCCTGTCCCTGCCTGTCCCTCGTGTGCCGTGCCCACAGCCGGGGTCACTGCCGTGCCCCGTGCAGGGACAGCAGCAGGAGCAGCAGGAGCAGCCCTGCCAGTGCCACACGCCCAGGATCTGTGCAAACCCCGGGGCTGTGGGCACTGTGGCTGTTTTCCCCTGACACAGGTGCGTTATTGATCTGCTTCCTCTAAGTGGCTTCGCAGGAGGAAATGCTTCTCTTTTTTGTGCTGCTCATTTACGGCTCTCCCTAGCACGAGAATGTGCTGCCTATTACCTTAATTGACTGATTTTTAAACGAGTTTCAGTCCAGCTAGAACAAAACTAACTTCAAAAGGCTCAATCAGCTCCAAGTTTTCTCCTCTCCCCATCTCAGGACATCCCTCGCTCATTCTCACCCGAGGGTGACCTCGAGGTCCAGGCACTGAAACTGCCAACGTGTGCACGAGGCCATCTCTGCCCTGCTCCCAGCAAAAGCCACAATATTCAGATTTAAGTTGTAGTCTCATTATCTCAGAGAATATTTTCCTCCTCCTGGAGCCAATAAAGATGCTGCCGCTGAAGGGAGAGCAAAGTCCAAAGGAGATGGTCATAAGTCTTTTAATCTTCATAACTTTTTTTCCCTGATGTATCAAGATGAACTCAAACCTTTGGTGTCCCACAAAGGAGAGCCTGGATGCATTCTCCAAAGGAGCCTTTTCCCTGTAATGAGGGCCACAGAATAACCAACCACCAACAGAACCCAGCCCCATTAAAACCTAAAAGAAGAAGAGAAGACTGCGAGTGCTTTATTAAAATAAAACATCCTCACCTCTGAAGTGTCCGGCTGGTGCATCAGGGCAGTCAGGGAGATCAGAAATTACCCTGGGAGCTGCTCAGACAAACAAACAGAGTGAGAACCCACAGAGAGCCCCCAGAGCCCACACAGAGCCCCCCGAGAGCCCCCAGCCCCGGGATGGGAGTCCAGGGGGGGCAGGACAGGAGCCTGCCTGGCCTGGGGAGCACAGAGACCCCTGTTTGTCATGGTTTGAGGGGTTCAGAGAAAGCACTCGAGGAACATTCCCCTCTGCAGCTCCCAAGGGCAGACCAGACCACGCTTGATTTGCTCCTGATTTACACCAGCATCAAGAAAGAATCCCACCCACGGCCTGAACACCATTAGAAGGGTTTTTTTCCCCAAATAAATAAACTTTCAGGAAAGTTTTATCCACTCTCAGGGGTGATTAACTTTCCCTTAGAATCTTACATCTCAAAAATAGCAAATTTAGCATCAACCTTAGCGCGGAACGAAGTGAGAACAAAACCTTATGGAAAGACAAATGGCAGCACGGGGGAAGAGCCCGTCTGAGCCGCACCGCACATTTCCCGTCCTCACAAACCCTGCCCCGCTCCCCTCAGCTGGTCCTGGCTCAGCACACACATTCAGCTGTTGGTTCAGGGTCCAAAGCCAAACCAGCCCCCAGCAGCTCCTCTGTGCAGAGGCAAATCAGCCTCAGTCCACACAAAGCGAGACTAATTTACTTTTCCTTAATGAATCGCCTTCATTTCCTCCCTCCTCAGGCTGAGCCGATGAGGTGTAAATGGCTGGGGCAGGTGCACTTCGTGGGCTCAATTCCAAACTAAACGTTCTGCAAAGAGCGAGGAGCACTTGGCACATCGCACGACTCCCCCTCATCCCCAAGGCCTTCCTGGGGCATTTTGCCCCTGTTCTTTCCCCAAAGTCCTGAGCTCAGCAGAGAGCTGACGGCTCAGAGCTCTCAGAAACGCAAGCGGGGACAGTCCTGGGGCTGCCACTGTCCCAGGGCGCTCCAAGCCCTGCCCAACCTGGCCCTGGACGTTCCAGGGCTGGGGCAGCCTCTGCTGCCCTGTGCCACCCTCACAGGGAGGGATTGTCCTGGTACAGGCTCTAAACCCTCCCTCAGCTCCAGGCTGTCCCCGCCTGTCCCATCCCCTGTGCTCTCCCACGCTCCGGGGATAATCTGGGGGGTTTTACTGCACAGAGCCCTTCCCTGCAGAGCCGAGTGATCCCAAGCACACCCCCATTTCCAAGATTAAATTTACAGCTGGATCCCCGGGGTGCAAACCGGGCTCTCAGAGGAACTGCAGACAGCACAGGGCTGGAGATGTGGCCCAAAGGCTCTCCCCAGGTCTGGCACAGCTTCATCACAGCCACTGATTTCCAATGACAGCCCTCGCGCCGAGGGAGGTCCATAGATTGTCACTAATTGCAGAAAAACAGACTTAGAAAGTGAGGAGTCAGGCAAATATTTGCAGTCCGAGGCTTTTGGAGAGGCCCATCGTGCTGGGAGCTCCATTACATTCAGCACGACCCAGATCAATGCCATATATTTGAATTAAACGTGCATTAATACCCCTATAAAGGACTGGGACCATCCAGTCAATTTTTTGATTGTAAACACAGCTTTTGTTAATCCAGTAAAAAACCCCATTTCTCTGTCAGCCCTAACTCTGATGGTGAAACCTGCATCAAGCACAGCTCTTTAGTCGCTCCCATCCTGTAATTATTCATCAAACTGACAGGATAAAGATCCTTTTTATCCATCTTCTATTTCATCTAGAAACATTCCAGTGGTTTGTGAGCAGCAGCCTCACGCAGGCTCGGGACATTGCTGATGATATTGGCAATAAATAAACACTGGCAATTCTGGCTGCAGGGGAAGGCAGAGTCTGTGCCTGTGCTATACATTACCCACTTCTCCTCATAGGGAGAGGGGGGTGTTAATATTAAATAATTCATCTTTTAAATGGATTCCCCAGCCTTACAAACTATACAGGTGAGATCTTCACACTCTACAATATTTTACTTTTACCCAGCTCTCTCTCTGTGAGTGTTCTTCTCTCTGCAGTTGAGTTTTCAGAGCTAGGTGGGGTTTAGCCAGTCCCTCCCAAGGTGTGCTGAGCCAAAATGCCCTGGGCCAAACCCAAACTGGGCTGGAGCTGCATGAAGGGACCAGCAGAGCACGGGGATGAGGGCTGGTGCTCACCCCACAGGTCTGGGTTGGTGAATTTAGGACAGGAAATCCCTGCAGACCTTGGTTCTGTTTGGCAGCCGAGCTGTGTCCTTGCTCTGGGAAAGGGCAGCTGCCTGGACCTGAGGCCTTGCCCTAAACTCAGCCAGGGGGTCAGAGTGGAATTCTGTGTACTGGGAAACCTGGGGACAAGGAGTCAGGGAATCATGGAATGGTTTGGGTGAGAGGGACCCCAAATCCCCCCCAGTGCCCCCCTGCCATGGCAGGGACACCTCCCACTGTCCCAGGCTGCTCCAGCCCCAGTGTCCAGCCTGGCCTTGGGCACTGCCAGGGATCCAGGGCAGCCACAGCTGCTCTGGGCACCCTGTGCCAGCCACGGGCTCCAAAGGAACACACCTTGGGACACGGGCCAGGCTGGGTGACAGTGACAGCCTGTCCTCCAGAACAGCCCTGCTGAGCATGGAGAAGCTGAGCCCAGCAGGGGAGGAGGGAGCTCTGGATTTCCCTGTTCTCCAGGGGGATGCAGGGGCAGGGGCTGTGCAGGGCCTGCCGTGGCAGCTGCTGGTGCAGGAGGAAAAGAGCCAGCTCAGGCCCCAGCATCCATCACCCCCAGCCTTCCTGTCACAGCCCCTCAGCCCAGCCCTTCTCTGCAAACCCATCCATCCCAGTAATTGCCAATCCCATTAAAACGAGCAGGGGCTGCCCCCTAACACGGGCGTTCCCTTTATTTACCTGCATTGGAAGGCCAGATTCAAATTACCTCAATTGAATTGCAGGGGGTGAGCGTGGATGGTCTGCAGGCAGCAGCAGGGATGTGTGGCTGTGTTACAATTGTTGTGATCCCTGCTCAGGAGACACTTGATGAACTTTAGGCATTTGGACGTGAGGGGGGTGGACAGACCCCCAGCTAAAGCTTTCCTGACTCATTTGTGTGGCCCAGCTTGTCCTCAGCCCCAGTGTGCAATCCCCACGACTCTCATTGCGCATTATTCCAGCCTCTCCTCTCACTAGAAGTGTTTTCCTGGCCTCCAGAGGTTTTATAAATTCTGTATAAATTCAGCTGTAAATTCCCCTTTCATGGCAGCATTTCTGTTCTACCACTCACCATCCTCAGAAGAAACTTTAACAGTGTTATTTCCCTTACAGACACCACTGCAATGGGGACACCTCAGAAGCAGCTTTATTCCACAAACTCGGTGCATTTTAAGGACTCCGTGGTGCCACGGTGAAGAGCTTTCCTTGCTGGGGTTGTGAACTGGCAGCAAATGTGTTCACCCAAAATGAGCGCCCCAAACCTCCCAATAAAACCCTGTTATTCCACTCAGGTATCACAGGATCAAATAACAGAAAACTCCTTTCAGTACCGCCCTGGTAAGGATTTCATGTTATAGAGGAAACCCAGAAATGATTGCTCTAGAGCAGCTTTAAATGTCAGTACTAAGCCAAGCAGAAAAATTCTGCAAGACCTCCCAGAAAAGGTGTTGGATAACTTGTAGAGCAGCTTTTTCTCAGATCACCTGGGCTGGAAATAACCTTAAAACCAGGACCTCCTTCACCTTATTGACTGCTACAGGCCTGGGGATTTACAAAGTCTCATTACTTGAATTTATCCTTTAGCACTGATATTTCCTTTCTGTAATTTAGGGCAAGGAGAACTAAATTTCCTAATTGAAAAACAATTCCTCTAAGTAGAGGACACTTCTGCAGAAACATTTCAGTTCCCAGTGGACCTTTTAAGTGCAGCACAATTCTTTATTCGGCAGAGAAATTAAATTTTGGGGTGGTTTTTGCAGCCTGAGCTGCCATTGTTGGAGTGGGGAGCAGTGAAACTGCTAAACCCTGCGTGTGTGAGGAAGGAGCAGGGAAAACCTGCCCGGTGACACTCACATTCCCACCGGGATGGAGCAGGGAAAACCAGCCCGGTGACACTCACATTCCCACCGGGATGGAGCAGGGAAAACCTGCCCG
Organism: Prinia subflava; assembly: GCF_021018805.1. NCBI lineage: Eukaryota > Metazoa > Chordata > Aves > Passeriformes > Cisticolidae > Prinia > Prinia subflava. Next base: position 799,773 of record NC_086255.1, on the reverse strand, counting down.
ATGACACTCACATTCCCACCGGGATGGAGCAGGGAAAACCAGCCCGGTGACACTCACATTCCCACCGGGATGGAGCAGGGAAAACCAGCCCGATGACACTCACATTCCCACCGGGATGGAGCAGGGAAAACCAGCCCGGTGACACTCACATTCCCACCGGGATGGAGCAGGGAAAACCAGCCCGGTGACACTCACATTCCCACCGGGATGGAGCAGGGAAAACCAGCCCGGTGACACTCACATTCCCCTGGGATGGAGCAGGGAAAACCTGCCCGGTGACACTCACATTCCCCTGGGATGGAGCAGGGAAAACCTGCCCGGTGACACTCACATTCCCACCGGGATGGAGCAGGGAAAACCAGCCCGGTGACACTCACATTCCCACCGGGATGGAGCAGGGAAAACCTGCCCGGTGACACTCACATTCCCACCGGGATGGAGCAGGGAAAACCTGCCCGGTGACACTCACATTCCCACCGGGATGGAGCAGGGAATATTCTTTCCCCGAGCAGCTCTCCAAGGTCCTGATCCTAGCCCTGCAAAGTTCTGATCCCAGCTCTCTGAGGTCCTGATCCCAGCTCTCCGAGTCCTGATCCCTCTCCATCACAGCAGCTCTGGGCTGCCCCGAGCAGGAGCTGGGCTCCAGGAGCTGGGATTTCCAGCACAGGTCACTGCCAGGGACTGTGGATAATAATAATAATAATAAAAATCATGATCAATATCAGGCTAAAGGCAATAAAGGCTCCGGAGAGCTGGGCTTTGGAAAATATTGTGTAGCTCGAGCCTCAAACTAATCCCCACACAAAATTGCAGTGCTGGCTTAGGCTGAGTGTGGAACAAATGCTCTGGCTCCTGGAAAATCTCCCTATGAACAGATATTACCAATATCGATCAGCACAGCCACAGTGGTGGATATCAAATTAAAGCCACCCAGATTGTTGAGCTCAGGATCAGGAGAATGAAGCCAAGGAAGAGCGAGATCTCCATCAAATCTCTCTTCTGTGGCAGCTGAGGAGCTCCTGGCCCTGCACAGCCCCACAAAACCCCCAAAGGGATCCAGGGCAGCCACAGCTGCTCTGGGCACCCTGTGCCAGGGCCTGCCCACCCTGCCAGGGAACAATTCCTGCCCAAATCCCATCCAGCCCTGCCCTCTGGCACTGGGAGCCATTCCCACTCCATGATACATGAAAAATCCATGATACATGAAAAATCTCCACTATATAAAATTGGGCAGACACACCTGAGACTCACCCTTATTTTGGGAAGAGAGCTCCCAGGGCCCCCTTCCCACTCTGGGGAATCACAGCTGCCTCTCCCTCTTCCTTCCCAGCTCTGGGAGGGACATCTGCACCAGACAGCTGGGGAATTGCAGCCCAATTACCTCAGCAGGCACAAAGGGGCAGCTGTCATTAATGTATTGATTAATTGTGTTTAAAGTATTCCGAGTGACATTGAAAACTTCTGCAGCTTTGTCACCAGCACGAACCAAAAGCAAACTCCAGCCCCTCCCCAGTCCCCCCATGCCTGTTGTGAGCACGCTCTGCAGATTTCAGACTGAAGGAATTGGAGGTTTGCCTTTTGTACTGAAGTGTTGTTCTGGTGTTGGGGTGTAATGCTGAATTTGAGACTGGGATCAGAGTTCCCTGTTCCAAATCTCAGCTCCACAGAGGGATGGGGTTCTTCATGGCTTTGCTGAGGCTCTGCCCTCCCTGTGGCACAGGGACAGGGTGAAACTCTGCCCCAGCACACCCAGTCCTGTGTTAATGTGAGCACAAACACCCCCAGCCCCTCTCTGCATCCCCAGGGACCAACCTCCACCCAGGCAGAGCCAGCACACAAACACAGCTTTGGCCCTGCTGCTTTTCCCAAACTTTCCTGTCCCACGCTGGATTTAAAACCTGGGATTTTTAATTCCAATCTCATTATTTCCATCATCTACCCTCTCATTCCGATGAGGATTTCCCTCCCTGCCTGCTGCCATGAGCCATGCACTGCAGAGGGGTTTGGGCAGACACCAGACTGTCCCTGACTCCTCCTGCAGCTGAGCAGGGGCTGAGGGAGAAGGGGAAGCTGCTCCTCACCCCCCTGGGCTTGCAGCTCTTGAGCCCTGAACTCGGTGCCAGGGGAGAATTCCTTTCTCCAGGGAGCTCCTCTTCCAAGGACCACAAAATCCCAGGAGGTTTGGGTGGAAAGGGAACTGAAATCCCCCCCAGTGCCCCCCTGCCATGGCAGGGACACCTCCCACTGTCCCAGGCTGCTCCAGCCCCAGTGTCCAGCCTGGCCTTGGGCACTGCCAGGGATCCAGGGGCAGCCACCAACACCCCCAAGAAGTGTTGATGTTTGGATAAAAAATGAACTTTGGGGGTTTGTCACAGAACTGTGCCTTGTAAAGTGCTGCCGTGGCTGTGCTGAGGAGCAGTTCCTGCAAAAATCTGCAGTTCAGGGGAACTCTTCCAGTGCCTTCTTCCAGGAATTGCTTTATTCCTGAGATCCACGCTCCTAGTTTGGATAAGTCACTTAAGGCAGGAGAGTTTGAAGCTGCTGGCAGCAGCTTTGCTTAATGGCCCGTTGGGCAATGTCAGCTTAGCCCATGCCATTCATTGTTAATGAACTGTCAGCTCCAGCTACCTCTGCCTTGAACATCCTCAGGGTGAGCTCGCTGAAATCCTTCCCTAAAAGCCAGGAGGAGAGAGTTCAGCTTCATCTCTGCAGAAACTTGGAATGGTTTCCGTTGGAAAAGCCCTCCCAGACCGCAGATCCAAGTGTTCCCCCAGCACTGCCAAGGCGGTGCTTGTTACACCAGCACAATTAGCTCATTCCAAATGCAGGGCCTTGGGAATTCCATGCATTTCTAACATCCAAACCAAAGTGAACGAGTCCTTCAGAGCACAGCTTCCAATCAGCACAATGCCATTCCTAATTAAACTGATCCGTGGCAAATAAATCCCAGGATCACAATTCCCTTAAACGCTCCTTGTCACATATCAGGTTTCTCTGATTCTCGGTGGGGTTGGAGCACTCAGCCAGGCAGGAACACCCTTCAGGTGTCATCAAATCAATGTGAACATTCTCAACACAAAATATCCTTGAGCAACTGGTGCAGCCCCATCACTCAGGCCAGTGCTTCACACCTCAGGAGACAGCTGGAAAAAAAAAAGGGTTTTTTTGGCCAGGAGGTGAAAGCCAAATCTTTTCAATAAACCTGTTCTGTTTAGGAGGAGCTGGTGTGTCCGTGGTGTGTTTGGGTGTTCAGGAATATCCTTTATCAGCAATCCCAGCCAGAACTGCAGCGAAGGGAGTCTGTGCTGACCTGAGCTGGGCTGCTCTGAGGTCAGAACTGGGAAATCCCCGTGGTGTGGACGCCCAAGCTGGGAGCTCTGGGAGCCAGCAGCAGCAGGAGGGAGCAGAGGCAGCCCCGCGCCGTCCTGAGGCTGGACAGTCCCTCCTTTGCATGAACACAGGGAAGAGCCGGGAGCTGGGACAGCACGGCCTGCAGAGCTCAGCCGGCAGCAGAGAGGGATTGCTCAGGGTTCAGCCCTGAGCCCCCTTTCCCCTCAGTGCCCGTCGCCCCCCGGGCATCAGACACTGCCAGGGGCTCCCCAGGGCAGCGACAGAAATCAGCAGGGCCCCGAGCCCGGCGGGAGAGGCCCTGCCCAGGGCAGTTTGCCATCAGCACAGAGAGCAGGAGATCGTGAGGCAGACTCTGTTCCCATGGAATTCTCAGCTGAAGAGGCTCAGAGCATGTGGACACCTTCGTGAGCCTTGTGGGTCCTGCCTGAGAAACAACTCAGGCTGTGGGGAGCAGGAGCCTGAGCACTGTCACAAAGCCATTCCTGATGGAAACGGGCCTGGTCCCAGGGCCCTGACACCCCCTCGGGGTCACAGGGCTGGGGTGGCTCCAGCCCTGCTCAGGGGCCACCAAGCCCCCCCAGCAGCCCCAGCACAACCAGCAGCTGGCTCCTGCTGGGGGAGCAGAGTCTGAGTGCTCCTTACTGGGGAGACTGTGAGGAAGAGCCTCCCTGGGAACAGGAGCTGCATTAAGAGAATTACAGAGGGACTTTATGGACTAAAAAGCAGAGGGGAGGGATATGAAGGGCCATCAGAGCTGCAGCTGAGAGCTGGTGATGGCAGGAGAGCAAGGTTGGAGGGAGCAGGGAATCACAGAATTCCTGAATCAAAAAGGTTGGAAAAGATCTCTGAGACAATCCAGCACCCCTGTGCCCCATCCCCACCCTGTCCCCAGCCCAGAGCACTCAGTGCCACCTCCAGGAATTCCTGGGACACCTCCAGGGATGGGCACTCCACCACCATGAAAGCAGAGGGAGTGTCCGAGCTGTCCAAGGGTCTGGACTTGTGCACCTTGATCAAATCCAGAATCCCAGCCTGGTCTGGGATGGAAAGGACCTTGGAGACCCCCCAGTGCCCCCCTGCCATGGCAGGGACACCTCCCTCTGCCCCAGGCTGCTCCAAGCCCTGTCCAGCCTGGCCTTGGGCACTGCCAGGGATCCCCTCAACCCCTTCAGGTCCCTCCCAGCCCACTCCAGGCTGGGATTGTTCCCTCACCTCCCCAGGAGCGTGTGGGACACAGCCCCGCTCTGCTGGAGAGAAACCCTGGGGGCTCTGAAGTCCAGGGGCTGACTCACGTAAAAGGTGACTCATTCCCCTCTCAGGTAGGAGCTATTTTTAGGAGAATTACTCACTCAAAGTGTTGATGGTTTGTATCAAACAGTGACTTTTAAGTTCAGAACAAAATATTGCAGAAGCTTTGCACAAATACTGTGTTTTCCTACTTTTAAGGCAATTGTCTGAAATTAATTCACATGTGCTCAAAATCCATAAGTAAAGCTTGACAGTTACAAGAATTAAAGCTAAATTTAAAGGCAACATGAGCAAAATCAGGGAACATGAAGCATCCATGGGAATTTCCAGGCTATGAAAGTGATTTAATTAATGTGGTTCAAGAGGGCAGCTCCAGGGGCTCTGTCCTCCCAGTGCCCCATGGTTCTGGTCACTCACAGATTACAATCTCCTGTTTTAGCTGCAGCAGCTTCCCTAAGATCTCACAGCAGGAGCTGTTGGATCTGATTCCCATCATTTGGAGATAGGGAGGGAGCGCCCCAGCCCTGGCCTTGAAACACCCTAAAAATGCATTGAAAATATCCTAAAATGCCCTGAAACACCCTAATAAATGCTTTGAAATGCCCTTATAAATGCATTATTCACGTCTGGCTCTCCAGAAAAAAGCAGCCACCCCAAAAGAAATATTTCTCAGGAAATAAAGCAACAACACAAAGGATTACCTAGAGGAAGTTTCCAAAATCAGCACATCCATTCCCAAATGCCAGTGCCCATCTCAGAGCCTGGCTCGAGCAGCTCCACCTTCCCACATCCAGCCAAGGAGAAGGGTCTGCACAAACCCTTCTGCAGCTGGAGGGTTGGGATTGTGCTCCTCCTTTGAGCCTCCAACAGACTGGAACACAGGAGGGATTAATTTCTAAGTGGGAAGAGGAAAAAAGAAGGAACCCAAGTCCTGGAGCAGCTTTTGAGCAGATAGGAAATAAGCAGAAAAAGGCAGGAAATCCTGGGATTCAATGCCTTAAAATTAATGACTCAGTGATTGAAAATGTTTTTGTCAATAACAAACTAGGGAGGAGTTAATGAGTTAATTGGCCTCTTCTCCCAGATCCAGGAAAACGAGAACAGGAAATGGCCTCAAGCTGTGCCAGGAGAGGTCCAGGCTGGATCTTGGGGAAATCCTTCCCTGCAGCAGTGCTCAGGGCCTGGCACAGCTCCCAGGGCACTGCTGGACCCCAGCCCTGGGAGGGTGCAAGAGCAGATGTGGAACTGTGGGATGGGGTTTATTGGGCATGCTGGGATTTGGGTGAGGCTTGGACTGGTGGTCTGGGATGTCCTCTCTGCCTCTGGGACCTGCTGTGGTCCCATGAAATCCCCTCTGCTCCAGTTTGGTGACGGTGCTGGGGCAGCTCCAGCTGGGGCAGAGCGGGCCCAGCCCCAGGAACCAGCTCAGAACCTCTCCCCATGCCTGGGGACACCCAGGAGAGGTCAGAACCTCTCCCCGTGCCTGGGGACACCCAGGAGAGGTCAGAACCTCTCCCCGTGCCTGGGGACACCCAGGAGAGGTCAGAACCTCTCCCCGTGCCTGGGGACACCCAGGAGAGGTCAGAACCTCTCCCCGTGCCTGGGGACACCCAGGAGAGGTCAGAACCTCTCCCCGTGCCTGGGGACACTCAGGAGAGGTCAGAACCTCTCCCCGTGCCTGGGGACACCCAGGAGAGGTCAGAACCTCTCCCCGTGCCTGGGGACACTCAGGAGAGATCAGAACCTCTCCCCGTGCCCGGGGACACCCAGGAGAGGTCAGAACCTCTCCCCGTGCCTGGGGACACCCAGGAGATGTTCACAGCCAGCTGGAGGCACCTCTGACAGGCTGGGCCTGCAGGGGGAGAAAACAACCCCAGCTCTGCCAAGTGTGAGGACAGCAGGGCTGGAACCAAAAAAGAAAAGCAACTGGAGGACAGAAGTGAGGCCAGAGAATGCCCCTGCCTTGGAAAGCCTCCACACATCCCACACCTTCGTTAGGGCTGCTGCTAACGGGACCTGAGCCCCCACTTCAACTTTCAACCGTTACAGACAGAAATAATAGAAAATTTCTAACTCAAAAGGATAATCTCCTGTCAGAACAGGAACAGCAGGCACGCTGAACACTTTAAAAGCTGTGGAGATATAAAGATTTATTGTATCTCCCAACAAGCCAGAAGCTTTGATTAAAGGTTAAAAATAGAAAATAGGGATAGAATTAAGTTGTAAAAGATCCCCCTCAAAAAATAATTTTTATACTGTTGCTATGGTTCAAAATGTTTTCATGGGAAGTCTCATTTTTCCTTTTAAAATTGATCAGAATTCATTTTTTAATAGACTCATTTAGAATCATTTTCTAGCTTCGGGACAGAATTTGCAAAAACCAGGAGGGTTTTGCAATAGGACACAAAATCACAAAATAACAGAATGGCCTGGACGGGAAGGAACCTTCAAGCTCATCCAGCCCCTGCCATGGGCAGGGAGACCCTCTGCTGTCCCAGGCTGCTCCAAGCCCTGTCCAGCCTGGAGAAAAAAGCCAGCCCTGAGGGGAGGGTATGGGCCCTTGTGCCTCGGGCTGGTCCCACAAGCACAGCACCTCATTTCCACTCCATTCCCCCACATTCTCCACGAGTGGGAAAACTGGCCGGGCGCAGTTCCTGGGGCTCTGCAGCTTGGGAATCACTGGAAATGCCATGCTGGGAATGAGCAGCTCTCCAATCCACACTCCACGATCCAGGGGCTGCCCAGCACAGCCTGTGCTCCTGGGCTGGGTGAATGCAGCCCCCAGTGCTGCTGCTGCTCACCAGCAGGGCTGGGCAGCTCTGCTCTCTCCCCTGGGCTGGGCAGCTCTCTGCCCTGGGCTGGGCAGCTCTGCTCTCTCCCCTGGGCTGGACAGCTCTCTCCCCTGGGCTGGACAGCTCTGCTCTCTCCCCTGGGCTGGGCAGCTCTGCTCTCTCCCCTGGGCTGGGCAGCTCTGCTCTCTCCCCTGGGCTGGGCAGCTCTGCTCTCTCCCCTGGGCTGGACAGGTCTCTGCCCTAGCACAGAGGGGTCCAGCACTGTCCTGGAACAGCGGCTGCCCTAAGAGGCTGCACAGGGCTAGAGGAGTAAAGGGGGTATTTATTAAAAGGCTTTCAAAGGATGCACCTTGGGCAGTGCAAGAGCCTGGCCAGGGCTACACCCCAGGTGGACACAAGATGGACTCCGAGTCAGGAGTTTTCACACTTTTATAAGTTTTGATCCAATTCCATATTGGGGTAAACTGTCCAATGACAGCTTCAGGTGGTGAATCCCATCCTTCCAGACTGCTCTCCTCAATTCCTGTTGTTTGTGGGTTTGGGCCTGAAGCTGCAGAGGTGTCCTTGGTTCTGGGGCTGGAAAAGGATTGTTCTGTCTGACTGAGCTGTGAAGAGAACTGGCTAATGCTTTATATGAAGTTCAGAGTTATACATTAATGCAGTGCAGAATCTGGAAAATACGAAAGGTGAAACTTAAGGCAGCAGTGGAGTGCAGGGAAATAACAGAGGAGTGCAGGGAAACACCAGAGGCGAGAGGTGAAGCACCAGAGGAGAGAGGGGAAGCACCAGAGGAGAGAGGGGAAGCACCAGAGGAGAGGGGAATGAAGGGGAAATGGCCTCAGTGCCCAGGGAGGTTCAGGCTGGATAAGAGGAAAGGTTTCTCCACTGAGGGGTGGTCAGGCCCTGGAAGGGGCTGCCAGCCCCATCCCTGGAGGTGTTCAAAGTGGTCAGAGCTGGGGTGCCAGGGGTCAGTGGGCACGGTAGGAGTTGATGGAAGGTTGAATTTGAGGATCTTGGAGGCCTTTCCCAAGCTTGACACTTCTGTGATTCTCTGATCTGCCTGCTCAGCCTCTCCTGAAGGGTTGGGGCACTTAGGCAGGCACTGCCTGTGTGCACAGCTCACCCCTGGCAGGAGCTCATTTCCCTGGGATTCCTGCAGAATAAACGGGAATGCAGAGCTGTGGGTGGCCCCGAGGGCAGCCCTGCAGCAGGAGCTGGCTGCAGGCAGGGGATGCGGAGCCCTGCCTGGCGGAGAGCATCGCTCACAAAAGCTGCTAACACAGCCTGTTTTCTGCTCAGGCGAGCAAGGCATCCTCACAGGACAGCCCGGGCAGCTTGGAAAGAGCAGATTTCTATGCAGGATGTAATTCACTGGAAGCTCCACCGAGCTGGAAGTGCCTGACCTTCTGATCTTTGGCAAATGAATGAACAGCCCTGAGGAGGCTCGGGAGTTCTGTGCCCTCGGTGCAGGACAGGGCACCTGAAGGGCTGAGGAGTTACAGCTTTTTTTTTCATTATTTTCACTTTAAGGAACCAAGACTCGGGGGAAAAAACAGGTAAGAACATATTTCAAGTGTTGGTCTAAAAAACCCTTCAAAATACCTTTGCCCAAAGGTTCAAAGAGGTGTCTTTGCAAGGTGGGAAATTCCCTGTGAACTTTGTTCACCTATTAATTAGCATTGGAGAGAGGGGAGAGAGGTTTTTAGCCATCACATCTGCTTTCATCAGCCTTCTAAAAAGGGTATTTCTGCTTTCAGAGTGATGCTGTGTGAGGATCTCTTCTTCCCAGGAGATTTCCTCAGAAAAGGAGATGTGTAAGTGCTCCTGCCTCCCCTCCAGCTTATTCCAAGCTTCTAATCTGACATCTAATACTGATTGGTCCCTCTTTCCTTCTCATGCATTTGAATTTGTTCCAGATATAAAAGGAAATGGAAGTGAAAAAAATAAAACCTGGTTCTGTCTAGTCAGTCTTGGGAAGTACCTGAAGGATAACCCAGGTTGTGTCTGCAGGGCTGAGGGCTGAATTTGTGGTGGGAAGTGTTGGGAAAGCCATTCCCCACACCCCACCCAAGGGATCAGCCACTTCTGTCCCACTGGCACTGGCAAACACTGAAACCTGAAACAGGAACTCAAACTCAAAGCCTAGGAAAGGAATTAATGCTTTCAGAAATCCCCAGGAACAGCTCACCCTGAAATAAATAACAAATGTCAGATCAAACCCACCCAGGAGTGCAGGGAAGGGCCCAAAGCAGAGCTGGGATAATGCAGATGAGCTGTGGAGGGCACAGGCTCCTCACCAGCTCTGGAGACCAGCAGGCAATCACCAGGGTCCCTCGTCCTTTCCACTGGACACCAGGTCCTGCTCAGCGTGGAAAATCCAATTACTGAGATGGCTCAAGGCCCTCAGTTTAAGGGAAAAGCAAGATGGGAGTGTGGGCTCAGCCTGTTGTGAGTGCTGCTGTCCCAGCATGGCTCTGCCACACCAGACCTGGGGAAAGAACATCCACCAACAGGGATGGACCAGGAAAAGGAGGGATGGAAGGGAAAAGAAACAGATCTGAGACAACAGGAAAGGAAATCACAGGGACAGCAAACACAAATGGGAATTCTGCCTCTTTCTGATGATCCTCCCTTCCCCTTGCCTTAGGAATACACTGAGCTCTTAAACATCAGCCAATGGTGCTTATCACTGCATTCTTCTTATGGTTATTTAAGTTACAAACAAGGCTACCGATTCTAAACCTGAAGTGCTAAAATTATTCCAAGTAATGCATGTCCAGCTCTGAAATCCTGGAGTTAATTTTAACCATCGCTTTCAGAAGTAGGCTGCCTTGTCCTGACAAATCTATGTGGGCCATATTGTGAGGACAACTATCAATATTTGAATAAATTTTACATGCAGGCAAACTAAAATTATCTTTATATCGATTCAGCAGCAACTGCTCCAGTAGGGGCTGGATGGAATGGCCAATAAATTGACAAATCTACAAAACAGAATGGGAGAAACATAAAAAATGGGCAGCTGGCTGTTCCCTGCCATCTCCCACGTCCTGCTTAATGCACTCAGGCTCCCTGAGCAGGAGGAGCCGGGGTTATTTGCAGTCCCTGGGCTCATCCCAGCCCTGCCCTGGCGCCAGGCTCAGCTCAGCCCTTCGGATCTGCTCCTGCAGAAAGGCTCTGCTGGGCTGCTGCCAGCCCTGCTGCTCCCCTGGCACCTCCCTGGGCAGGGCCACGAAGAGCTGGGAGCATCCCACGTTCCCTTCTGAGCTGGAACATCCCAGGTTCCCTTCTGAGCTGGAACATCCCACATTCCCTTCTGAGCTGGAACATCCCAGGTTCCCTTCTGAGCTGGAACATCCCAGGTTCCCTTCTGAGCTGGGAACAAACCACGTTCCCTTCTGAGCTGGAACATCCCACATTCCCTTCTGAGCTGGAACATCCCAGGTTCCCTTCCTGAGCTGGAACATCCCAGGTTCCCTTCCTGAGCTGGAACATCCCACATTCCCTTCCTGAGCTGGAACATCCCACATTCCCTTCTGAGCTGGAACATCCCAGGTTCCCTTCCTGAGCTGGAACATTCCAGGTTCCCTTCCTGAGCTGGAACATTCCAGGTTCCCTTCTGAGCTGGAACATCCCACATTCCCTTCCTGAGCTGGAACATCCCACATTCCCTTCCTGAGCTGGAACATCCCAGGTTCCCTTCTGAGCTGGAACATCCCACATTCCCTTCCTGAGCTGGGAACATCCAGCCCCAGTGTCCAGCCTGGCCTTGGGCACTGCCAGGGATGCAGGGGCAGCCACAGCTGCTCTGGGCACCCTGTGCCAGGGCCTGCCCACCCTGCCAGGGAACAATTCCTGATTCCCAAGATCCCATCCAGCCCTGCCCTCCGGCAGTGGGAGCCATTCCCTGTGTCCTGTCCCTCCATCCCTTGTCCCCAGTCCCTCTGCAGCTCTCCTGGAGCCCCTTCAGGCCCTGGCAGGGGCTCTGAGCTCTCCCTGGATTCTTCTCCTCTCCAGGTGAGCCCCCCCAGCTCTCCCCTGACTCCCCCACTCTGGGTTCTCTTGGGGCAACTCCACGATTTTATAACTTCCACAAACAATGGCAGAGGCCAAGCTCTGAGCACACCCTGGGTGAGCTGAGATGTCCCACCTAGGAAACCTCATTTTGATTTTTATTTCTTTACACAGTCCAATATTTCTAAATATCCAATTAAAACATACCTTTGATGAACAAATCTCTCCATGCTACTAATCTGTAAAATATCTCAGGGTCCCTAAAATCTGAGCGTCAGGGAGAGCAAACAGCACTGCTGCAACCTGCAAAAAGTTGATTTTTTCATGCTGCTGCCTCTTCCATTTTCCAGCCCTATTTCTATTCTTAATTAAGAAACTTGAGAGTGATCCAGAAATACAAAGAGGAGCAGATGAATTTGGAGACATTAAGAGAATTTTAAATGTCTTGCTCTTAGCCTCAAAACTGAATTCAGGTGAGGAAAAGGTTAAGTAAGTACATTTTTTTCATCCTCCCTGTACCCCTCTATTAATCACAATTACAACACTTCAAAGCACATTAATTTCCTGCTTTTAAGTTGTCTATAGCAACAGTTTGTTGAAAGAGTTTGATTTCATTATATTATGCCAATACTACCCCGGTAGAAATTTCAATCTTTTTAGAGAGAAAGAAGTGCAAAAAATTACATTAACAACGAGCATAAAGAAATGGAAACTCTCAATGCCTCTAATTTATGCCATTTTCCTGTGGGGTTTTTTATAAACCTCTTTTTTTTCTCCCAGCTTGATGCCGCCTCTCTAATACAGTTTGCATTTCACAGGGGGAGCAGCAGGAGCCAGCAGCAGCCAGGCCCCCACTCCTGCTCCCCCCAGCACACAGAGCCTGCAGGGCTGGACCCCAGGGCAGGGAGAACGACCCCACACACATCTGGGCAGCTGCACCCATCCCAGACACATCTGGGCAGCTGCACCCATCCCAGACACATCTGGGCAGCTGCACCCAGGGCTCACAGACACATCTGGGCAGCTGCACCCATCCCAGACACATCTGGGCAGCTGCACCCAGGGCTCACAGACACATCTGGGCAGCTGCACCCATCCCAGACACATCTGGGCAGCTGCACCCAGGGCTGACAGACACATCTGGGCAGCTGCACCCATCCCAGACACATCTGGGCAGCTGCACCCAGGGCTCACAGAAACATCTGGGCAGCTGCACCCAGGGCTCACAGACACATCTGGGCAGCTGCACCCAGGGCTCACACACACATCTGGGCTGGTGCACCCAGCCTGCTCAGGTCCTGCTGGGCTGCACCCAGGCCCTGCACATCTGCACACAGAACCTCTTTGCTGGTTCTGCCCCAGCCCTGGGCAGCTGCACAGGGACCTGGAGCTGCTCAGAGAGCCCAGAGGAGCCCCGGGGCTGCTGCAGGGCTGGAGCCCCTCTGGAGCCAGCCTGGGACACCTGGGGGGGTCACCTGGAGAGGAGAAGGCTCCAGGGAGAGCTCAGAGCACCTGCCAGGGCCTGAAGGGGCTCCAGGAGAGCTGGAGAGGCACTGGGGACAAGGGATGGAGGGACAGGACACAGGGAATGGCTCCCAGTGCCAGAGGGCAGGGCTGGATGGGATCTCAGGAATCAGGAATTGTTCCCTGGCAGGGTGGGCAGGCCCTGGCACAGGGTGCCCAGAGCAGCTGTGGCTGCCCCTGCATCCCTGGCAGTGCCCAAGGCCAGGCTGGACCCTGGGGCTGGAGCAGCCTGGGACAGTGGGAGGTGTCCCTGCCATGGCAGGGGGGCACTGGGGGGATTTGGGGTCCCTTCCAACCCAATCCATCCTGGGATTCTCTTGCTTTTCTCCCCCTCCGCAGATGCTCCCTGGGACAGGAGGGACAGCAGGGACAGGGGAGCCTTGAGCACCCAGGGGACCAACAAAGACCTGCAGCACTCCTGTCACCCTGACTCAGTAGATTAATTGGCAATGAGTTCTGCTTAACCACTTCTCCTAAGACAAGTCGGAAAAAAATTCAATAAAACTTGTGTTAAGCTGATTCCACACTGCAGTACAAACAAAGTGTGGAGCAGCCTAATCCTCTTACACCAGGGAACAGGCTCCTAAAGTCATTATTTAATAAGATTAAATACTGCAGGTCATAAAAATTAATTTATACAGCTGCCATGGTTTAAAAACTACACATCTGCAATGTGGGACAGATTTCCCTCCTTTGGAGAGGCAGAGCTGAGCACGGGGTGTGACTGCCCCAAGGCCAGGCTGGACACTGGGCTTGGAGCCCCGGGGACAGTGGGAGGTGTCCCTGCCATGGCACAGCACTGAAACCTCCTCTGTGAATGCCAACATTCACTACAAATTGTTTAAAAATTCTTTTTAAAAATCCCTTTCAGGCACAGAGGTCCTGGACTCCCTCCCAGCCACACTGATTTCACCAAAAAGGAGGAAATGAAAGGCTTGGACCTCATGAGGACTTTTCTGTACTTTACCCAAACCCTGCTTAAACTTTTTATTCCTTGCCCCAATTTTCCAAATTTTGCTCATGAGCCCTAAAAGAGGGAGGGCAGGGAGGATGAAGGCACCCATCAGCACTTTTCTGCTCACTCCTGAAAGTTCAGGTAAGGCTTTAGAGTCTTTGAATCCAGAAAGGACCAAAGGGTTTCTTACATTAAAAAAGGAAGAAATACAAATGCATATAAATATACAATTATATATATAAACATAAATATTTAATTATATATTAAAAATATAGATAAAGCCCTGCTTACAATACTGCTGGTTGCATTTGGAGGCATTAATCCCAGCCCCTAAGAGCCTGACCCAAACCTAGGCTGAGCCTCTCCCGATGCTCCCAGGTGCTGTTTCCTGGGGAACACCCCACACCACAGGCAGTGCCTCTCCTACTGCTGTGCTCCATGTCCTGGAACCAGGGAATGGTGAGGGTGGAAAAGCCTCCCCACACCATCAACTCCAACCACTCCCAGCAGGGCCAAGGCCACTGTCAGATTTCAGATTATCCCTTTTTCTCACCCAGAGAGGGGCTCCTGAGAGGTGTTTTAAAGAGTTTTATTCCATTTTCAGTCCCATGTGAAGGGTGAGATGGTACAAATGTTACAATTCACACCACCACAATCAGAAGCCAAACAATTTCCTAATTACAACACATTATAAAGCGTTTTTGGCCTATCAGCTTTTGCCACACCATGCTGTTAATGCCTTAAAGCAAATAATCTCAAATTACCCCACATGGGTCCTGCTACAGAACATCTTTCACGGTTCTATTTCTCCAAAGTATCCAGTCTGTTTGCAAGGCCATGGTTTGAAAGTCGTGTCCAGTCCCATTTCTCTCCCAGCAGTGTCTGTCCCATGCCATGGCCCTTCTCAGGCAGCACAGCTTATCTCAGGGTTTGCACACAGGGCTGTGGGAGCCCTCTGCAGCCTTTGGGAATCCCCTGCAAACCCATTTCCCACGGGCCACCACTGCCCCTGTCCCCAGGTGCCACCTCCACAGGGCTTTGAATTTCCCCCAGGGATGGGGACCCCAGCCCTGCCCTGGGAGCTGTGCCGGGGCTGGGCAGCCCTGTCCATGTGGAAATAATTCCAAAGACCCAATCCAGACCTCTCCTGGCCCCACTTGAGGCCGTGCCCACGCTCTAACCTACCCAAAGAGAAATCCAGCAATCTCCCCAATTAAAACAATCAATCATTGTTTGGGCTCTGTACATGAAGGAGCAGAAGCTGCAGGCACAGAAAGGATTCTCACCACTGGCATTTTCTGGAGCAATATTTCAACGAAAGGAAAAATCCTTCCATCACCTCCTGGAAGTGCCAGCTTGCAGACAAATAAATATCTCTTTTGTATCAAAGCGATTCCCAATCCCTTTGATAAATCTTACCACTGTGCAGTTGAAACAACCCCATGAAGGCCTGGAAGAATCATCCAAATGCATCTGAACAACTCTGTTTATTTTGTATTCCACAGCACAGCGCGCCAGCCCGCAGAGCTCTTCCATTAGTCTTTAAAAATAGTATTAAAGGACATTTCTGTCTATTTAAATTATGTCTATTTTCATTTAAATGAGTTGCTAAATAACGAGCTCCACGCCGCCGTTATGCTGGAGTGTGTGACTGCGAGAAATACACTTCAAACAAAACAAATGAGGGAACCTGGAAATCGCTACTGCAGAGCCAGGACATATTTTTGGGCAAAAGTAAACAGAGAGCAACGGCAAGTCATCAAAAATATGATAATGAACCCCGGTGCTGGAGGAGCGGCAGACACGGAGCGGCGCAGTGCGCTCCCGTGGGGCTGTGAGCATAAACCAGTGCACAGAACTGGCGGCTCCCTCCTGAACTGGAGAGGGGCTGCTCCCTTCCCCTGCCTGCCCCAGCCCCGCAGGGCCCTGGGGATGCCCAGTGTCCCCGCAGGTCCCTGGGGATGCCCCGTGTCCCCGCAGGGCCCTGGGGATGCCCCGTGTCCCCGCAGGTCCCTGGGGATGCCCCGTGTCCCCGCAGGTCCCTGGGGTGCCCGGTGTCCCCGAAGGTCCCTGGGGATGCCCGGTGTCCCCGCAGGTCCCTGGGGTGCCCGGTGTCCCCGAAGGTCCCTGGGGATGCCCGGTGTCCCCGCAGGTCCCTGATGATGCCCCGTGTCCCCGCAGGTCCCTGGGGATGCCCCGTGTCCCCGAAGGTCCCTGATGATGCCCCGTGTCCCCGCAGGTCCCTGGGGTGCCCGGTGTCCCCGAAGGTCCCTGGGGTGCCCGGTGTCCCCGCAGGTCCCTGGGGATGCCCCGTGTCCCCGCAGGTCCCTGGGGATGCCCCGTGTCCCCGAAGGTCCCTGATGATGCCCCGTGTCCCCGCAGGTCCCTGATGATGCCCCGTGTCCCCGCAGGTACCTGGGGTGCCCGGTGTCCCCGCAGGTCCCTGGGGATGCCCGGTGTCCCGGCAGGTCCCTGGGGATGCCCGGTGTCCCCTCAGTTCCCTGATGATGCCCCGTGTCCCCGCAGGTCCCTGGGGTGCCCCGTGTCCCCGGAGGTCCCTGATGATGCCCCGTGTCCCCGCAGGTCCCTGATGATGCCCCGTGTCCCTGCAGGTCCCTGGGGTGCCCCGTGTCCCCGCAGGTCCCTGGGGATGCCCCGTGTCCCCGCAGGTCCCTGGGGATGCCCCGTGTCCCCGCAGGTCCCTGGGGATGCCCGGTGTCCCGGCAGGTCCCTGGGGATGCCCGGTGTCCCTGCAGGGCCCTGGGGGTGCCCCGTGTCCCGGAGCAGGGCAGCAGGGCACACCCAGCCAGGACAGCCCCTGGCACAGCCCCTGCCGGGCTGGCCCAGCAGAGCTCCCCTGGCAGGCACAGGGACAGCGCTGGGGGCTCTCCACCCCGGGCTGGGGGGTTTGCAGGGGCTGAGGGGATGAAATGGAAACAACAGACCCGAGGGAAGGCTGGCACTAAGGCTGGGACTCCCAGAGCTCCTGTGCTGCCACCCCCTGCCTCTCTCCAGCTGGTACCAAACACTGGGACTGACCTGTACAGGACTCGGATCTCCTGGGAATACAGCCTGGCTCTGCTGGCTTAGAATCAGAACTATGCAAGCACCAAGAATTATGCAAGGCCAGACTGGTGTGGGGGGGAAGGGACCCCAAATCCCCCCCAGTGCCCCCCCTGCCATGGCAGGGACACCTCCCACTGTCCCAGGCTGCTCCAGCCCCAGTGTCCAGCCTGGCCTTGGGCACTGCCAGGGATGCAGGGGCAGCCACAGCTGCTCTGGGCACCCTGTGCCAGGGCTCTCCACCCTGCCAGGGAACAATTCCTTCCTCACCAAAGTTAAAGAAGTATCAAAGTTTGCCTTAAACTAAAACCCCTTCTATTGTACACCAGGAATTTGTACCTTACCAAACACATCAAGGGCACGTTAGGGAAGCAGCTCCTGTGCGGCTCAGCTCATCAAACACCAGCTCTGGAACCTCGGGGGGAGCGTGCCTGGAACTGGAACCTTCCAGAGCAAGGTGGGCACATCCACCCCCGGCACAAGGAGACCGCGGCTGTTGGCTGCCACTGACACTTTGATTT
The DNA here is from genome assembly GCF_021018805.1 of Prinia subflava. Lineage (NCBI taxonomy): Eukaryota > Metazoa > Chordata > Aves > Passeriformes > Cisticolidae > Prinia > Prinia subflava. Next base: position 782,305 of record NC_086255.1, on the reverse strand, counting down.
TTAATCACTGCCAAATGAATACAGCTCCTCATGTTCTGCAGCAAGTTGAGGCCAGGGTCTTATTCAGCCACCTACTACGTGTTGCTTGGATATGGATTATTATTTCCCAAGCAGGATGTGGAATATTTTATTTTTGTACCAACGGATCTTGCTCACACGCAATCATTTGCATTCTTAAGAAGCCAACCCAGTCTGCTTTGTAACTCCTGTAAGCCCAGAAAAAGCATCCCCCCACTCCCTCTGTCTTGGGAACGGAATTTTCACAGCACACTAAGTATCTTCTGATTAGAGTTTTGGGGTTTTTATAAAAATACAGCTTTGACATGCCAAGGCACATTAGGCAAGACAAGGAACAAAGTCACACAGTAACAATGAACATCATAAATAATTAATAAATATAAATACACGAACTGAGACCAGGGATCACAGTGTATGTGAGTATTTGGGCTCAGTACAACATAAAAAGTAACTCACAGCTAAAACCACCCTCTGCCATGGCTGTAAAGCTGCCCCTCTCCCCTGGCACTCTGGAATGTTTTCTAAAAACTGGAAAGATTTGGGTCTTTTTGTTGATCTATTTCCAAAGGAATAAATCCATCTTCTGTAAACGGAAAGTGTAGGAAGTTTTCTCAATATAGGTAATTTGCATACATATTTACCCTCTAGAATATTACCAGCTCCATGGCAATGGAGATGTAAAGAAATAATTCAGTGTATGTATTTGGTGCTCATGCCACAAATCATGTGCACTTAATTCTACGGGGCCATAAACCCCAGAACTACAGCAGTAATCAAGAACCTACTTAACCTTTCCCCAGCAACACTGCAAGAAGTTAGAGTGAAATATGTGACAATCCCCTAAAATTATAACAAAAGGGCAGCCAGCAAGGTGTGCTGTAAAACACAATCGGCATGAAGGCAAGGAAAAACTGGGAAAAGAGAAGAAAAATTAGTTCTGGAGCCCCACTCAGTAATAGCTGATGTATGCTCACAATAAAACGAGATGCAGAATGCAAAGCTCCTCGAAAATAAAAGCATAATTTCAACAGCATTCAGCCAGCAGGTCTAAGAGTTACAGAATTCTTGTGGGTTGGAGGAACAAAGAAATGAAATTACAACAGAGAATCTCAGAACCTTTAAGGCTGGAAAAGCCTCCCAAGGTCATGGGGTCCCCCTGTGCCCCATCCCCACCTTGTCCTCATCCCAGAGCTCTCAGTGCCACCTCCAGGAATTCCTTGGGCACCTCCAGGGATGGGCACTGCAAACCTCCCTGGGCAGCTCCAAGCCCTGAGCACCCTTTCCAGGAAAATAGTTCCTCCTAAAACACATCAAGGTTTTTTAAACCCAAGGTCACAAAAAAATCTGAATGAAGGCTCAGGTATATTCTGTTAGACTGATGGAATTGCAAGACAGAGAAAGGAAACCCAGGGCAATTGGGAGAGGTCAACCTTACTTCAGTCAGATCTGAAGCTCAGATAGACACAGATATATTTCAATACTTATACATATATATATATAATATCTACATATCTGGAGTCTTTCAGAAAGCTCAGAAGTTTTAATTTCTCCGAGATAACCCGGAGCCAACTGCAGACTTTCCCCACACAAAGTCCTGGAGGCTTTCACCAGCAGTGCAGTACTGTCCCTGCATGCACTTTAAAAATAAAGAAATAATGTAATATTTAAAACTTCAGCTCCTCAAAGTCAGACCTCGAATCTACACTTGGAAAATTAAATAGTTTGCCTGATCACAGAAGTCCCAAATGGTGAATAATTTCTGTCAGCCCACACGTCTCTTTTGTAGAGGAGAGAATTAAAACATTCATAGGTATTTGTAAAGTGAAATACAGATTTACTTCAAGAAAATCTGTGGCACAGCGTGGTTGGAGGTGGCACTTTGAGGTAATTACTGCCATTTATTTTACAATTTCGCAGCCAGGTCAGGGAACCTGTGCACTATTTGGTACATTTAATGTGGGAAATGTGTCGTGCTCTCAGAGCTGTGGGGTCTCAGCACAATCCTGCAGCCAAGGTGGAGCCCAGGGCTGAGAGCCCAGAGCACCCCAGAGCATCCCAGAACAGCCCAGAGCACCCCAGAACACCCCAGAGCACCCCAGAGCACCCCAGAGCACCCCAGAGCACCCCAGAGCATCCCAGAGCATCCCAGAGCACCCCAGAACACCCCAGAGCATCCCAGAGCACCCCAGAGCACCCAAGAACATCCCAAAACACCCCAGAACACCCCAGAGCACCCCAGAACACCCCAGAGGATCCCAGAGCATCCCAGAACACCCCAGAGCACCCAAGAACATCCCAAAACACCCCAAAGCACCCAAGAACATCCCAGAACACCCCAGAACACCCCAGAGCACCCCAGAGCACCTCAGAGCACCTCAGAGCACCCAAGAACATCCCAAAACACCTCAAAGCACCCAAGAACATCCCAGAGCACCCCAGAACATCCCAGAGCACCCCAGAACATCCCAAAACACCCCAGAGCACCCCAGAGCACCCCAGCCCCACTGCCAGGACCAGAGCCCTGTGCCATGGGCAGTGTGGGATGGGAAAAGCCACACTCAGGACAACACCTGCCCAGGAGGTTTTGCTTCCCAAGCACTTAATCATGGAATCACTGCACATCCTGAGCTGGAAGGACCCACAAGGGTCATCCAGGCCAGCTCCTGGCCTGCTCCTGTCAGTCATTCTGAAACAATTCACTCTGACACGCCCTGAAAGGCTTCACCTGGAATGGACAATGACAGAAAATATTTTAAAAAAATAAATAACTCAGTCTGGTGTTTGTGTCACATCTTGGAGATGCTTCTCTTCTGAGAAGTCTTTTAATTTCCCAGCCTTTCAAGTTTTGTCTCTACAAATCTCTTCCAAACCTTGAACGGCAACAATTAAAATCTACTTGTTAGAAGGAACATTAGCTACGAAAAGAAGCAGGAAAGGTCAGGGACGAGGAACACGTGCAGACTCCCCCAGAGCAGGTAAGGAGGTGTTTTGACAGGAGGCTTCATTTGAACTAAATAATACGTTCAGTTCTCGAGTTGGGTACAAATGGAAGCGTGTGGAGCTCAGAGTCTGGAGGTGGGTGGCTTTGGGCTGTAATTTTAATTAAGTGCTCATCCCCGTATGCAATACTTGGTATTTCTCTGCTGTTAGGAGGCAGATTTGGGGTGGTTTTGCTGCCATGCCAACCCTGCTGCTGGGAAGCACCGAGCAGGGCCGAGCAGAACAGCAGCCAGGAAAACCTGGAAAGCAGCACTGACCTCCCGGGGTCTGCAATGCCAGGGCCTCCCTGTGGGGTGGAATTCCCTGGGAGCAGCAGAGCACACAGCCCGTGGCTCTTCAGCCCCTCCAGCTCCATCCCACCCCATCCCATCTGTGTTGGTTTGGACAGACAGGGATCTGTCAGGGAAAACTGGAGAATGCAAAACCCCCTCCCTCCAAATTATTACTATTTTGCAATTAGGAGCTTTCAGGCAAAAACATGGGAATAGGAATAACAGTTCTTTAGTAGGAATATTAAAAATGCAAATGCAGTAATTAAAAAAAAAAATAAAAGCAAGCAAACAAACCACAGTCCTAGAAAACTCTGACAGAGTCAGAGACACAACCTGACACGCTGTTGTCAGGGTGTTGGGAGCAGTCCAAATAAATCCTCCTGGAGAAACAGATGTGGCTCTGTTGGAGCAGAGACAATGCTGCAGACAGGTTCAGTGGTGGTGGGATAAGTCCAGTCTTCCTCTGGGAATCCAGTGGAGAAGAGGAATGTCTGGGGTCCCTGTGTCCCCATTTTTATCTGGTAGGGAATGGTTGGCTCCTCCCCACAATGGATGATGGAATGTGTCAGTCCCTGTGAGCCTCAATGGCCCATGAACAGAAGATATCCCCGAGGGTGGGCAGTGGTGACAGAGATCACAAACACTGCCCCACCTGGTTTAACAGCTGGGCTGTGATCAGAAGGCATCCGCCCTCCTCCCCTGGAGTTACACAAAAAGAAACCAGAAAGAAAAAAGAAACCATCCCCCACTGCTTTCCACAGATGAGATAGAATAAATACACTTTTTTTGGTTACATAACCCAAAACACCATCCCAGGGTGGGGATCCAGGGGAGCCGCCCAAGGGCCCAGGGAGCCTGGAGCTCCTGGGGGTTCCCCCACAGCAACACTCCCTGTGATCCGCTCCTACACCTGGCCAGGGTGTCAGGAGCCCCTGAAGATTTATCAGGTCTCAGGGTTGGCCTGCAGACTCTCAGAGTGGCTTCATAATATTGCCAGAGGGCTCCTTGGGTGTGTTTTGTAAAGCAGAGGTTTTAATATATGGTAAAATAACAAATGATACAGAAATAAAAGAAAAGCCGTGCTCAGGCATCACTGAAGCATCTGACACCTGGCTAAGGCACCCCAAAACCCCCTGAGCACCCCCGTGCTCCTCCTTCAGTACTGGCTGATGCAGGAGGGCTCCTGTGGCTTGCTGTGCCATGGAAACCAGCCACACTTGTGAGGAACAGCCAAAAGGGCCAAGAGCTGCCTCGTGCTGGCACAGGGCCACCCAGAGAGGGGTGGACAGAGAGTTCTGGTGCTTCCCTTCCTGCAAAGTCAGGGGTGACACCGAAACCCCTTTCCTACAATGGGAACACCCACAGGGTGGGGTGCATTGCCACACCCACGGTTTGTGGTGACCCCAAAGGCAGGAGCAGCCCCCACACCCGGTCAGGAGTGACCTCAGCCTTCCCAAGGAGCCAGAGCCGGCCTGGGCAGCGCCTTACCCGGCAATCTTCAATAAAAGGGGTCTGGTGGATCCTGAGCACAGCTGGCTGCCTGCTGCCCCTGGGACCCAGCACAGCCCCGGCAGGCTGCCTGCTGCCTGGCCGGGCCAGGCTCCCGGAGCTGCAGCACATCACCCCGGCAGGAGTGGAGAGAGCAAATAAAGGGCTTTACCACCTCCTGTCAGTCCTCGTGGATAACGCGGGCTATTTCAGGAATGCCTTCTCGGGCATCCAGGATAACCCAGCGGGAACAGGGGCCGGAGCTGCTCCCAGCAGTGAATGGATGCACCCAGAGCTCCCCGAGCCTCAGGCAGGGGCAGCCCAGTCCCACTCGATGAGCTGGGACAGCAGAACAGCACCAGGCATTTCTGTAAGGCACACAGCCTTTGCCCTTCACAGACACCCAGAAAAAACCACCTTGCTTCTGTTCTCAACAGAAACCGCTCATTTTCCAGCTCCAGAGACATGAATATTCATGGTAGTGTTTGCATGGGGGGGCTCCCCTCGACTCCATCCCCGTTCCTGAAGTGAAATCTAAACTTCTGCTAAACTGCAGAACTCCAATGGATCCTTTGCTTTTAATTACTTTCTGAAGTGTTCGCTGCCTGACACTGAGGGATGCATTCTTCAGCTGGGTGATGCATTTATTTACTGCGCTGTGCTTTTGGAATGTGCAGAATGTTTATAATTAGGCTGTGTAACCATGCGAGCCTTCAGCTGGTGTTTGCTGGGTTTAAAGCAGGTTTGTTCTGCATTTCCAGAGCAGGAAAAGCCACAATGCACCGTGAACGTTATGCACTCATCTTTGAACTTCCAGGGTAGGGCAAAAAAAAAAGCACTTAAAAATTCCAGTGGTAGTATTTGAGATGCTGCTGGGGTGCGGGGCAGAGCGATGGCCCCTGTCCCAGCCATGGGGTTGTCCCAGGCAGGGCTGTGACAAACAGGGACACCTGAGCACAGCCTGCAGGGCACCCGTGGGGGAACCAGCAGCTCCAGCCCCTCCTGAGCTGGGACTGGAGCAGCTCTCCCTTGGCAGCAGAGCAGGACCAGGGCACCCTGAGCAGCCTGGCTGCAGAAGGTGTCCCTGCCATGGCCTTTAGGGTCCCTTCCAGGAGCAAACCCGCTGTGATTCCCGAGGGGAGCCTTTCCCAGGGGCTGAGCCTGGCTGGTGACAGCAGTGCCCCAGCCCAGCACAGGAACAAGGCTCTCTCTGCTCCCTGCTCCAAGGTCAGGCAAAGCCCAGTTCGGGCATTTCACAAAGCCCTGCAGCTCTCTGAGCCCTGGAAAAGCCATTTCAGGCACGGAGGTGGCTCCTGGCTGCTGTCGTGCCCAGCAGTGGCACCAGCACCCTTGGGACCAGCCTGACACCCCCTGCACAGCTCCTGGGGTCACAGCACTCCAAACCAGCCAGATTCCTTCCAGTCAGGTAATTTATAACCCAGGATTAAAGGATGGGGTCGTTTTCTTCATTATTTCACAAACCACGATTTTTAAATTGTTCTTGTTGGTTTCTGCAATAAGAAATTCACATTTGGTGTCAGGTTTAACCATCTGTTAACACACATGTGATTTTAAAATTCTCCCTCATGTCATCCTGCAGCAGAGTCCCCACCCATATGTGATTATCCCCACCACACAAATGTTCTCTTACATCTTCCCAACTCTCCATACCAATTTCCTGGTGAGTGCTCAGTACTGTATGATTTTCCCTTAGAACACTGGCAAAAGTTTAACCCAGGCCACAGAACATGCAAATACCAAAGCTCTGCCACCTCCCCTTGCTGCTGTTACAGCTGGAGCCAAAGAGAGTTATGCAGTATGGGACTTTCCTGCTCAGGAGCTCAAAGATTAATAATGGAATACCATCTTCACTAAGAATCAATTTTTCCTCCTTTTTTTTCCCCCGAAACAACCTCACAAACTCCCATTTTCTTTCCCGTAAGGTTTCAGTCATTACCAAAAAACAGAAAATTCAGACTGTGCACTGCTGTCATTGCCCATGGAAGGGGGATTGGATCTAGAAGGGCTTTAAGGTCTCTTCCAGCCCGGCCCAGCCCAGGCTGTGATTCTGTGAACATCCCCAAAAGGAGAGTGGGCAAAGAGGGTCCCTCCTTCCCCCGCTTCCCCCCACAGTCCAGCAGGGCCCTCCTGGGACAGAGTTACTGCTGTGAACATCCTCGTGTGAATGTCACACAGTCCCACAGTCCCAGCCTGCTCTGGGTGGGAAGAGACCCCAGATCCCACCCAGTGCCACCCCTCCATGGCAGGGACACCTCCCACTGTCCCAGGCTGCTCCAGCCCCAGTGTCCAGCCTGGCCTTGGGCACTGCCAGGGATGCAGGGGCAGCCACAGCTGCTCTGGGCACCCTGTGCCAGGGCCTGCCCACCCTCACAGGGAACAATCCCTGCCCCATATCTGCTTTCAGTCCCTGCTTTCCTGCCCTATCCCATTGCATCTCCAACCCACTCTGGAGCACAGCAGTGGAAATCCCCAGGATTTTTCCCCTGAGCCAGCAGATGGAGGGGCTGTGCAGGACCCAAAGGCTTTGGGAAGGGGTTTGGCTGCTCAGAGCCCCCCGTGGCAGGATCAGGGTGGGCCCAGGGCTGTGGGGAGCTCTGGTCCCTGTGCCAGCCCTGGGGCTGTAGAGCCTCACGGGAACAGCCCTGGCCAGGAGCAATTCCTGCAAGTCCCAGATGCAGGGAGCCACACACCATCATTTTCTCTCTCCTTCTGAGATTTAAATAGGTCAAGTCCCTCGCTCAGTGCAGTGCAGGAAATTGTACATTGCCAGAATTGCATTTCAGAATGGATAATGGGCCCATTTAAGTGTTATCATTAGAGAAACGACAGCAAAATACAGCTGGGCCAGTCCTCCCCCTTCCCCACGCGCTCGGCGCTGCCGTGCTCTCAGTTATTCCAATCTTCAGCTCTCTGCTTCCCATCACTGCCTTCACTCACGGGAGGGGAACGGCGTTAAAGAACGTGCTGAGAGCGCTGTGCCCGTGCAGCCGAGCCCAGGGGAGCACTGAGGGGCCAGGGGGGTTCGGGGACCTGGGGGAAAACCTGAACTGCAGCAGCTCCCCAGCAGCACCTCGGGGACCCCAGCAGGGCAGCGGGGCAGAGAAGGAGAAGAGGAGACAGGGGAAAGGGAAACAAAATTAAATCCACACCAGTCCGGGGCAGTAACAACCCTCTGGAATTCTGCACCTGCACCACGCGTCCAAGTAAGTTACTCACAAACAATGCTGTCATGAGTGAGGCAGGAAGGAGTGGAAATTTATGTTAATGAGAGCTGAGAACTTTAAACCAAAAAGAATTAGAGAAACCAAAGGGCAGAGCTTTGTCACCACACACCTGGCAGACAAAGGGCACAGGCTGAGAACTGGAAGTGCTGGAGGGAATGGAAACAGCCCCGAGGCACAGGATGGTCCCTGAGTCCTTTTGCCCCCTGGTTCTGTCCTTTCCTCCCACCCCTGCCATGGCAGGGACACCTCCCACTGTCCCAGGCTGCTCCAGCCCCAGTGCCCAGCCTGGCCTTGGGCACTGCCAGGGATCCAGGGGCAGCCACAGCTGCTCTGGGCACCCTGTGCCAGGGCCTGCCCACCCTCACAGGGAACAATTCCTGATTCCCGGGATCCCATCCAGCCCTGCCCTCTGGCACTGGGAGCCATTCCCTGTGTCCTGTCCCTCCCTGCCTTGTCCCCAGTCCCTCTCCAGCTCTCCTGGAGCCCCTTCAGGCCCTGGCAGGGGCTCTGAGCTCTCCCTGGAGCCTTCTCCTCTCCAGGGGAACATTCCCAGCTCTCCCAGCCTGGCTCCAGCCTGAAGGACCAAGGCCAGCAGAGTTCCATGGAAAGCCCAAACCCCACAGGACCGGGAGAGCTGAGCTGCGGCTGCTGCTCCTCCCCAGCAGCAGGGTGCACCCCTGCCTCAGGTGATGGGAATTCCCTGGGGAAGGATGGGCCCGCTGGGAGCTCTGGGGGCTCCCCCAGCTCCCCCAGGGACCGTGGCAGCCCAGGAACCTGTCCCCTGTGAGTCCTGGGGCTGTGGGGAGCCGGCAGCCACCCCGCAGCCCTGCCCCTCCCTGGCACCCGGCAGATGCACACAGAGCTGCAGTAAACTGTGAAATGAACTGTCAGTCAGCAGAGCCCAGCTTTGGATCATGTCTGCCTGCTAATACCCACTGCCATCAGCTCCCAAAACACAAAACCTGCTCCAAATCAATAGGGCTTTGGGAAAATTTAATTGCGGAGCAGATTTTGAAAGGCGCGGATTTGACTTTGCCACTCCTTGCCAAAGAGAGGTGTCCAAGAGTGCTCAAGTCAAATCCTTTCCACTGATCCTAATGGAAAATGCTAAAAAAAGGGAAAATGAGAATGTTAAACCCTACTAAAAGGATCCAGATGATTTACCATGCAATGGGGTTTATTCTTTAGTGATATTTTTCCAACTGAATAAAATTAGGATGCTGAAAGGCTGCATCCCAGTGATCCTGATTACTGTGTGACTTGAGGGATGTCTGAAGGATTCAGATAACCAGCACGTGGGATTACATTTAATTTCTGGTGAGTTCTGGATCCAGGAGAAACGTATGAATTTCAGATTATCCACAGCGTGGATAACAAGGCAGCATGTGTTCAAGGCTTGCCTACATTAAGGAGCTGCCCAAGAGCAAATTCTGCATTTTCTGTGTAATACATCAACAAATGAGAGGGTGAGCAGGTAGTTGATAATGCTGGGGAGGAAGCAGAAGAGCAGCTCTGATGAGGAGTGTTTTGCCTGTAATTCAGGGATGAGGGGAGCACGTTACCCTGCGGGTGGCAGTGCCTCCCAGCCCCTGCCTGGGCTCACAGCAGCAGCAGGGGCCCCATCACAGCTGGAACAGCTGCCCTGGAGGCAGCAGGCAGGAGATGTCATGGGAAGATGCTGGAGCTGTTTGATTTCCTGCTCCTTCACACCTCCCAGAGGTGCTTCCCATGAGAGCCAGGAGAAAACTGCTGCTGGGCAAGACAGGCACAAATGTACCTGTACATTATATAGGGAGCAAAACTGAATAAACAGCAGGAAATCCAGGGAGAGGCCGAGCAGTGCAGGGACTGCTCAGGGCAGCCCAGCCAGGGAGGCTCTCCAGTGCCTGAGCCCTGTGGCACACAGGACAGGGAATCTGCCTGGGGTTAAGAGCCAGGGGAAATACTGAACACAGACCTTCAGCACATGGGCAACACCAAGCAACTGAACAGGTGAGGGGGCAGAGTCCTGGAGAATGACAGAAGTGTTTGGAAAAGGCTCTCAGACCACTGAGTCCAGCCATGCCAGCACTGCCCAGGCCAGCCCTGCCCCTGTGCCCAGGTGCCACCCTCAGAGGGCTGTGAACCCCTCCAGGGACGGGCACTGACCCCTGCCCCAGCAAAGCAGGCACTCCAGCCAGGCCCTCCCAGTGCAAAACTCCTGCATTCATCCCAATTTTCCACACCCTCAGACAAGGAAAGGCTCTGCACATAAAGGTAATTTCGGTCTCAGATGGATTCATGTTACGACAGAGATCTGTTTGGGTTTCCAAAGCCTGGATCCAAAAGCCAAAGTATAAATGAAATGCTTGAGGAAATATTATTTACACGTTGTGTTTTCAGAGAGCAGCAAAACATTGTTCTAAAATGATGTTTCTAACCCCTTTTGATAAACTGTGTATACAAAGAATAAATTTAAAGTCAGGTCCGTGACGGCTGTCAAACCTCCAGCATTTATTTACAGGAAAGAGGAACAATATTTTGACTTCTGCCGAGCAGCCTTTCAGGAAGGGGAGCTTTCTGTGACTTAAATGCACAAAGAAATGCCACATTAGTCAAAGGTCCATTTCCCCACTACAGCAGGAGCATTATTTGGCAGTGACCTCCAGATGGCCTCTATCTTTCAGTGGGTTGGACAAGGGTAGAGCTGAAGCCACCAGCAGCCCTCACAGCCCTGTGTGAGCAGCATTTCAGAGGAGCTTTTCTCTGCCAAGAGCCGAGAGGAGCTCACTCTGGGAGCCTGCAGTTCCAGAGTCACCTGCCCCGGTGGCACAGGAGTCCTGCTGGGAATGGAGCCCTCTCCTCTCCTGGAAAACCCTGAGCGGGGACAGAGGAACAAGGGAGGAGGCCAGAGGGGCCTCCTGCAGCCAGGACATCGCTGCACCGACAGTCCCAGGACAAAGCCCAGGGGCCAGGAGGGGCCAGGAGGGGCCAGCAGGGGCCAGGAGGGGCCAGCAGGGGCCAGCAGGGGCCAGCAGGGGCCAGCAGGGGCCAGCAGGGGCCAGAAGGGGCCAGGAGGGGCCAGCAGGGACCAGCAGGGGCCAGCAGGGGCCAGCAGGGGCCAGCAGGGGCCAGCAGGAGCCAGGAGGGGCCAGCAGGGGCCAGGAGGGGCCAGGAGGGGCCAGGAGGGGCCAGCAGGGACCAGCAGGGGCCAGCAGGAGCCAGGAGGGGCCAGGAGGGGCCAGCAGGAGCCAGGAGGGGCCAGGAGGGGCCAGGAGGGGCCAGTCCTGCCCAACAGCACAAACCCGCACTGGAGAGAGCGCCTGGCGGGCAGAGCCTCCAGAACTGAGAGAGAACCTCTGCAACTGAGACAGAACCTCTGCGACTGAGAGAGAACCTCTGCAACTGAGACAGAACCTCTGCGACTGAGAGAGAACCTCTGCGACTGAGAGAGAACCTCTGCAACTGAGAGAGAACCTCTGCAATTGATAGAGAACCTCTGCAACTGAGAGAGAACCTCTGCGACTGAGAGAGAACCTCTGCGACTGAGACAGAACCTCTGCAATTGATAGAGAACCTCTGCAACTGAGAGAGAACCTCTGCAACTGAGAGAGAACCTCTGCGACTGAGAGAGAACCTCTGCGACTGAGTTAGAACCTCTGCCGCTCAGGGTTCCAGGGTCCCCTTCAGAGCAAGGCTGCACCAAAGGTGCTGCTCAGAAATCACAATGAAAGGAAAAGCAGAGGGCACCTGCCTGGAGGGAGACAGGGATGTGTGCCCTGTGGGATGTGTGCCCTGCAGGGTGTGTGCCCTGTGGGATGTGTGCCCTGCAGGGTGTGTGCCCTGTGGGATGTGTGCCCTGCAGGGTGTGTGCCCTGTGGGATGTGTGCCCTGCAGGGTGTGTGCCCTGCAGGGTGTGTGCCCTGCGGGGTGTGTGCCCCGTGGGGTGTGTGCCCTGTGGGGTGTGTGCCCCGTGGGGTGTGTGCCCTGCAGGGTGTGTGCCCTGTGGGGTGTGTGCCCCGTGGGGTGTGTACCCTGCAGGGTGTGTGCCCTGCGGGGTGTGTGCCCCGTGGGGTGTGTGCCCTGCAGGGTGTGTGCCCTGTGGGGTGTGTGCCCCGTGGGGTGTGTGCCCCGTGGGGTGTGTGCCCCGTGGGGTGTGTGCCCTGCGGGGTGTGTGCCCCGTGGGGTGTGTGCCCCGTGGGGTGTGTGCCCCGTGGGATGTGTGCCCTGTGGGGTGTGTGCCCTGTGGGGTGTGTGCCCTGCAGGGTGTGTGTGCCCCGTGGGGTGTGTGCCCCGTGGGGTGTGTGCCCCGTGGGGTGTGTGCCCTGCAGGGTGTGTGCCCCGTGGGGTGTGTGCCCCGTGGGGTGTGTGCCCCGTGGGGTGTGTGCCCTGCAGGGTGTGTGCCCCGTGGGGTGTGTGCCCTGCAGGGTGTGTGTGCCCCGTGGGGTGTGTGCCCCGTGGGGTGTGTGCCCCGTGGGGTGTGTGCCCCGTGGGGTGTGTGCCCTGCAGGGTGTGTGCCCTGTGGGGTGTGTGCCCCGTGGGGTGTGTGCCCCGTGGGGTGTGTGCCCCGTGGGGTGTGTGCCCTGTGGGGTGTGTGCCCTGTGGGGTGTGTGCCCCGTGGGGTGTGTGCCCTGCGGGGTGTGTGCCCCGTGGGGTGTGTGCCCCGTGGGGTGTGTGCCCTGTGGGACCAGGGCTGTGCCCACCTACAGCTCCTGAGGGGTTAATAGGGGGCACTGTGTCCTTGTGTGGAACACAGCCATACAAAATCACCTGGTCCTCTCTTCCCCAAGGGTAAATTCTACCTCACCTGAAGAGCATGAACCTTCTCCTCTCCTTCCTGTCCCGTTTTTCACCTCAAGGCTCACCTGGAGCCGTGCAGGGGGGTTACTCCAGCTCAGGGGGTGAGATCAGCAGGGGATGCTGGAGAGCACCGAGGGGTGTGGAAGGGAATCCCAGCCAGGCTCCAGCCTCCCTTCCTTGGCTCAAGGTCCCAGCACTGCCGAGATGGAGATTTCCACCTTCAGGCAAGAGCCCAGCAGCAGCAGCAGCAGCGCTGAGACTGGGCTCTGAACGAGCTCCTTGGAAGGACTTTAATTCTACCTTTCAAGTGTTGAGTAGAAAACACCCCTGTGATTCAGGAGCGTTGGCACTCACCAGCAGAGCCCGATAATTTATCTGCAGTAATGGCCCACCCCGCTGCTCTCCCTCCTGCCCAGGTAATGTGTTTATTGCAGCTTGTGGAGTGCTGTGATTTACCTGCTGTGACCCCGCTCCTGGGAGGCGCAGGAGCCCCTCCTGAGGGGATCTCCTGGGCAGGGCTGTCTGCAGCCCCCGGGCCCTGCTGAGGGGAGCCCGGCTGCTGCAGTGCCATGGCTGGGGAATAATGCCATGGCTGGGGAAATCGTGCTTTTCCAGCTCCTGTGCCCCTTGGAATTCACTGTGAAGTGAACTTTAATTCACTCCTGCAGACCCAGACTCCCCAGCTGGGTGCTGCTGACACAAAATCCCAGAAGGAATCCTGAAGACATGACGTCTTTGGGAGAAGTGGGAAGGGAGCCCATACTTGTTTCTCCTTCAATATTTGTCAAAATTCAAAGTGTCTGTCAGGAAGAGCACTGTGACAGACAGCACTGGGAGTGTTGCTCCTCTCCCTGTCCTCGGCAGCAGCAGGAAAAACTTGTGTGACCAAAGATGTGAGCAGCTGCTGCCCTGGCACGGGAAAGCCTCTGGAACACCCCCGATGGAGGGAAATTCCTCCTGGGAGCTTTCAGAGGACTGGCAGGTTATGGGAGGGGGTGGGAGAGAGGCAGGCACCAACCCCACCCCACGGATCCTGAGCCCTCCTCCTTCCAGGACTCTCACAGGTTTCCTGGGCAGTCTGAGCTTTCCAGGACTGGGCCCTATGGGATCATTCCCAATGATTTTATCCAGAACCCCTGAGGCTGGAAAAGCCCTCCCAGTCCAGGGAATCCCCTGTGTCCATCCCCACCCTGTCCCCAGCCCAGAGCTCTCAGTGCCACCTCCAGGAATTCTTGGGCACCTCCAGGGATGGACACTGCAACCCTCCCTGGGCAGTGCCAATCTCTGAGCCCCCTTTCCATGGGGAAATTCCTGCTGCTGCCCACCCTAAGCCTGCCCTGGCCCAGCCTGAGGCCGCTCCCTCTCACCCTGTCCCTGGGAATCACAGAGTGGCCCTTGCACATCTGTGGCTCTCCCCTGCAGCAACCCCACAGAGCACAGAAAGGTGCCAGGGGGTGCCAGGGAATTCCAGGGGATTCCAGGGGATGCCAGGGGATCCCAGGGGATCCCAGGGGATGCCAGGGGATGCCAGGGGATGCCAGGGGATCCCAGGGGATGCCAGGGGATGCCAGGGGATGCCAGGGGATTCCAGGGGATGCCAGGGGATTCCAGGGGATGCCAGGGGATGCCAGGGGATGCCAGGGGATTCCAGGGGATGCCAGGGGATCCCAGGGGATGCCAGGGGATTCCAGGGGATGCCAGGGGATCCCAGGGGATGCCAGCCTGGCACTGGCTCAGCAGGAGGAAATCCTGGGGCTCAGGCTCTCTGGGACTCAACCACCACTCACCACCATTTGAGTTTTGGCTACTAAAGCCCTGAATAATTGATAGGGAATGAAACATTTATTTTTTTTTTAACACAGCATGACCTCATCAGGTGATTGTACAAAATGATTCAGGCTCCATTCCTTTGTCCCTTGACGCTTGGTTTTGTACTACACAGCATGTTCTGCACCTCACACAACCCTCACCAGTGGCTGAAGTGAAATATGACCAAGGCAGAAAATAAATCAGTATAAATTAATCATTACCAAATGCCCAGAATATCTGCCACTTTCTTATGTCACAAATTATAAGTTACATAAGTTTCATTGCCATAGCCACTGTTATTATTCCATCTGCTCAAGCTTAAAAAGCACTAAGAGGGCTCTGAGCTCTCCAGTGCAAGGACAGTAAGAAATGAACCTAAAATTATCAACAGCCTCACAACATCTGAACCCAGGGGGGCTGTACAAGCTGCAAAACATTTGCTCCACTTCAGCAAAGCCTTATTTTATGTCCTTTGGTTGTAAAGCTCACGAGCAAGGCAACAGCTCAATCCCCAGCCCGGTTAAACACTCAGGCAGGGCAGCAGCAGCTGCAGCCCCAGCACAGCCCAGGGAGCTCCGGGGAGGGTCAGGGACAGGGACCTGGGCTGGGAGAGAGCAGAGCCCAGGGGCACAGGGAGATCTGGGGCACAGGGAGCTCTGGGGCACAGAGATCAGGGGCACAGAGCTCAGGGGCACAGGGAGATCTGGGGCACAGGGCTCAGGGGCACAGAGCCCAGGGGCACAGGGAGATCTGGGGCACAGGGCTCAGGGGCACAGGGAGATCTGGGGCACAGGGCTCAGGGGCACAGAGCTCAGGGGCACAGGGAGATCTGGGGCACAGGGAGATCTGGGGCACAGGGAGATCTGGGGCACAGAGCTCAGGGGCACAGGGAGATCTGGGGCACAGGGAGATCTGGGGCACAGGGAGATCTGGGGAGGGTCAGGGACAGGGACCTGGGCTGGGAGAGCGCAGAGCCCAGGGGCACAGGGAGATCTGGGGCACAGGGCTCAGGGGCACAGGGGAGCTCAGGGCACAGAGCTCAGGGGCACAGAGCTCAGGGGCACAGAGCTCAGGGGCACACAGAGCTCAGGGGCACAGAGCTCAGGGGCACACAGAGCTCAGGGGCACAGAGCTCAGGGGCACAGAGCTCAGGGGCACAGAGCTCAGGGGCACACAGAGCTCAGGGCACAGAGCTCAGGGGTACAGGGAGATCTGGGGAGGATAAGGGACAGGGACCTGGGGCTGGGAGAGCGCAGAGCTCAGGGGCACAGGGGAGTTCAGGGACATGGGTCACACAGAGAATGGGGTTTCTCCCGTGCTCCCCCCTCACAGCCAGAGTATTTCACCTCAGAAGGCCCAGGGAGGTCCCAGGAAAGGGCAGAGGGACCATTCAGGGCCAGGTTTCCTCACTGCAGCAGGTGCCAGACAATGGAATTCTCTCCCATTCACCTTTGAACACCCCCAAAAGAAAAGCGCAGCAGCCAAGCACCTTCTCTTTGGGACTGCTAATGGATTTTATGTGTGCATGGAGCAGAACCCCAAACTCCCCGTTCCCCATCACAGTGACACCTCCTCCTCTGCCTCTCCTGTCCTGGGACCCTGGCTCCTGTCCCACACCAGGGTGGCTCCGAGGGGCCCTTCCCCAGCATCCAGGAAATCAGGCAGACCCCACGGGAGGGAGATGTGTTCAGCTGAAACTCCTGAGGCAGGAGAGATTTAAACCCTGCCCTTCCATATTTCATCCCAGCAATTTACCACCAAACTGTTTTGCAATGAAGAGAAAGAATTGAAGGAAAATAAGCAACACATCCTCTCTCAGGGTCATGTTTTCTGGGTCACATCTCGCAGGTTTTGATGAAATGTGTTTTGAGAATAGCTCACGCTCAAGCCTGGTGGGTAAGGGGCTCGTTGCTGGGTCAGTCTGTTCAAAGGGCAGCTCCAGGAGCTGGGAGAGGAAACCCGAAGCAACAGAGACCTCTCTGCAGTTTAATGGGGCTGGGGCCAGGCAGATGTTCTCAGAATAACAACATATAAATATATAAAATGTGTGTGTGCTCAGCTGTGTGCACTGCAGCCCAGTCTGGCCCTGAGCCCATGCCCTGGCAGGGGCTGCCCCGCCCGTGGGTGCTCCTCACCCCAGCCCAGGGACACTGAGGCAGCCCAGGGGCACTGAGGCAGCCCAGGGGCACTGAGGCAGCCCAGGGGCACTGAGGCAGCCCAGCCCTCCTGTGCCAGGCTCTGGGGGCACTGCAGCCCCCCTGAGCACAGCCCAGCCCTCCTTGCCAGGCTCTGGGGACACTGCAGCCCCCCTGAGCACAGCCCAGCCCTCCTTGCCAGGCTCTGGGGACACTGAGGCAGCCCAGCCCTCTGAGCACAGCCCAGCCCTCCTTGCCAGGCTCTGGGGACACTGAGGCAGCCCAGCCCCCCTGAGCACAGCCCAGCCCTCCGTGCCAGGCTCTGGGGACACTGAGGCAGCCCAGCCCCCTGAGCACAGCCCAGCCCTCCTTGCCAGGCTCTGGGGACACTGAGGCAGCCCAGCCCCCCTGAGCACAGCCCAGCCCTCCTTGCCAGGCTCTGGGGGCACTGCAGCCCCCCTGGGCTGCCGTTCCAGCAAGGAGGAGGCGCCTCAGCCCAGGGCAGCCCCTGGCACTCCCTGTGTGCCACAGGCTGGGTGTGAACAGGGCCCTCCACAGATCTCCCCTGAGGGGTGAAACCAGAGGGCAGAGCAGGGCACACAGTGGGGCAGGGAATGGGGGGTCCCCGGAGGGTTTGGACCTTCTCAGGAGGGGTTTGTCCCTCACAGGCACAGGGTAACTTCGGCTGATGGGACAGCACAGGAGCCCCCATCCCACAGAGCCCCCAGAGCACTGGCAGGGGAGCCCTGAACGCCCAGCCCCTGCTGGGGCAGGGACAGGCACAGCCCTTATCACTGATCAAAGCACTCAGCAGGGTGAGAAGTGGGGAGAAAACCGTGTACAAGGCAGGAGAGGAGTTCCTGGGCAGGTGCTTTAAAAGCCCCTTTTGGCTCATCTCTCATTGCAGTGCTGCTCCCCTGTCCCTGCCAGGGCCCCGTGCTCTGGCCCTTTAGAGGAATGTCATACTTCACAGCTCATCTGCTCCTGCTCCTTCCCAGGCCTCTAATAAGCTCTTTCTTGCTTTCTGGATTGCAGTACAATCTAAGGCAAGCCCCTGTTTCCTCCTTACAGCCCTCTCTGCTCACTGCTGTCACAGCACACTGGATTTTCCCCGTGTGCATCATTAGGTGCCCTGAGATCTGCCAAAGCTGGGACAAGCCTAACAACTTCCCACATACACTCTGCCTCCTGCAGCTGAAAATCTCTTTTCTAGGTGGGTTTTGGGGGTTTACTTGCCTGGTTGCTTTGGGGTGGGGGTTTTACATAGCATTTCACACCTTTACTTTTTCCCCACTATCACACAGGTGCCCAATAAATCCCAGTGTCCCTGCCCTGCCACCCTGGAGCCTCTCCCAGCAGCTTTGAGCTGCTCCCAGTGATGGACAAGCACCAAGAAGGGGGCACTGAGGGCGTGGGCTGAGTTACACAGCAGCTGGGTACTTGCACAGGATTTTATTGTACCTACAGAGACCCACACAAATAAATACAACCCCTGGACTGTACCTGGAGTCAGCCTGGCATTTCCTTTGGAAAAACTGCTGCTCCCCAGGAACAGGCACCAGAACACTGAGGCAGTGCAGTAAGAGGGCAAAGGGAAATACACAATTTAGCTGTGCTTGCTGCATTACTGGAATGGGTGTGTTACCTTTGGGGCTGCTCCAGCTCCCCCCAGCATCTCCAGGTGGAGCTGGAGGGGCTCACCTGGAGAGGAGAAGGCTCCAGGGAGAGCTCAGAGCCCCTGCCAGGGCCTGAAGGGGCCCCAGGAGAGCTGGAGAGGGACTGGGAACAAGGGATGGAGGGACAGGAGCCAGGGAATGGCTCCCAGTGCCAGAGGGCAGGGCTGGGTGGGATCCTGGGCATCAGGAATTGTTCCCTGGCAGGGTGGGCAGGCCCTGGCACAGGGTGCCCAGAGCAGCTGTGGCTGCCCCTGGATCCCTGGCAGTGCCCAAGGCCAGGCTGGACACTGGGGCTGGAGCAGCCTGGGACAGTGGGAGGTGTCCCTGTCATGGCAGGGGGACACTGGGGGGATTTGGGGTCCTTTCCAAACCCAAGCCAGGCTGGAATCCTGGGATTCATCTGAAGATGGCTTTACTGGCCAACAGCAGTGCAATTATTTTGCAAACCAGATGGAGATTACCCTGGTGATCACTGCCTCTTAGTCACAGTTCAGAGTATTTTCTGTGCTGCTCCTCTAAAGTCTATTCCTGCAAAACAACCACATTTGAAACCCTCCTACAGTAAAGAGTAAGAGTTTGGTGTTAACCCAAAAGTGCTTTCCAGGAACCGATGGATGAGGCTGATCTTAACTCTCTCTGCTCCCGTTTGTAGCTGGAAGGACACAGAGAGGTGGGAGCCACCCCAGGGTGAAATAAAAGGCTGAAAGGGAGGACAGGCAGCTCCCACAGGGTGTTGGGCAGACAGGAGCTTGCCCACGCTCCTTTAGGAGCTGTGAGCACAGGGGGAAGCAGGAGAGGTTTTGGTGGCAGGAAATCCTGTGCTGCACACAGCCAAGAGATGGGACACTGAGCAGGAGCCCTCCCCTCTGCCCCAGGACCTGCTCACAGGGACATCCACCCAAACACCCAAACCCTCAGGAGGGCTGGAGACACCTGGGCATGCAGGGAAAGCAAATTAAAATGTGCCTGGGAAAGCTGACACAGGAGTGGAGGGAGCACAAGCATTAATAGGGAAGGGCAGGAAGATTGCAGTGACACTGAGGCCCTCAGTCTGCAAAAGGCACTGCCAGTGAATCCACATTAGGGTTGGGGCTTTAAAAAAATTATAAAAAGTGATGGTGGCCCAGGAGCAGGAAATAATCAATGGCAGGTTGTAGTAAAAGTGCTGTTGGTGATCGTAGCTGTGATCTGAGGGAGGATCAGAGGCACCAGGACAGGCTCTCACCTGCAGGGATGGGCACAGCACAGCCAGCACCCAGAGTGCTGCCCTGGCACGGGGTGTGCTCTGCAGGAGCAGCTGGAACGGGCTTGGTGTTGATTCACAAACGTGGCTGGGGTTTGGGAGGATGCAAATGCAAGCAAAGAAGCAAAGAGGGCTCTGGAATGAATCCTGGGAGTGTGGGAGAGGAGCAGGGAGAGCAAAGGAGAAGAGCAGGGAGAGGTGCAGAGGAAGGGGATACAGCCTGAGGGATGGCAGGGGTGAGGCAGACAG
The DNA here is from genome assembly GCF_021018805.1 of Prinia subflava. Lineage (NCBI taxonomy): Eukaryota > Metazoa > Chordata > Aves > Passeriformes > Cisticolidae > Prinia > Prinia subflava. Next base: position 762,391 of record NC_086255.1, on the reverse strand, counting down.
GACACCGGGAGGGTCAGAGGTGGAATAAAGCCAGAGCAAGGCAGGAGCTGTGTGACACTGGCACGGGGCAGGGATTGGAGACACAACCACCAAAACACCAAGCAGCTGCTGTTAACATTTGCTTAACAAGGACTGGAAGTGCCACATTATCCCTCAGCCTCAGAATTTGTTGAGAAGGATGGGGGTAAAGAGGGGCAGGGAAAACAGGACCAGGAGCATCTCCAGCTGCACTGCCCCTGCTCCAACTACACCAGTCCTGCTGCCAAAACCCTTCAGCCCACCTTCTGCAACCTGCCTGAAACCCCACTTGAGATTCTGCTCTGAAACCTGCTCCTGTTGACCCTGCAGGCCTCTGAAGCTTGAATACAAATCAAACCAGCTGCGTGCAGAGGGCAAAATGCACTCAGCTCCAGAGACAGCTGCCCCTGACAACAGCCTGCTATCCTGCCTGGAAAACAGCGGCTGGCTGAGTAATTGGATTTTCCTGATGGCCCAGGCTGAAACAGAAGAGTGTCACTCTCAGACAGGGGAGAAGCACAGGGAGTGCTTGCAGTGAGAGCAGGACTGGCCCAGGCTGGGATCCCCTGCCAGGCTGAGCACTCCAGCACGGCAGGAGCTCACCTGAGCCTCAGGTGAGGCCATGGCCCTCCCTGGCACCTCCCGGGGGAGGGAAGGTCCTGCCAGGGGAGGGGTGGCTGCTCAAGCAGCTCTGCCTCTCTCCTGCTCTGCAGCTGGCCAAGCTCTTACAAAAAAAACCCCAAGCTTGCAACAAGGACAATAAATCAGACCAGGAGCAGGCACCAAAATTATGTCAGTTTGAAAGACAGTTCCAGTGGGGCAAAGTGCAGCTGTGCCGGAGTTTATCCCCAGCTGATCTCAGCACTGCCAAGGAACCCCCAGCTTTGGGAACAGCTTCCCCAGAGGGCAGGGTCCACCAGGGCCCAGCAGGACTGGGCTCCCAGCAGCTCTGGGTGTTTGAGAACAGCTCTGCTTACTCCAACTGATCAGCGTCTCCCTAGAAACAGGCTAGCACCCACTAGTGAGGGAGCTGGAACTTGGCTTAATTTTAGCTGCTGCTCTTTGTTCCAGCTTCATCTCCACTTCCCAAGGAACAGGCACGGGAGCCCTGTGGGATGGGATAGCACACTGCAGCCCTGGGCTGTGCCTGCTTCAGCCCTGGGCTGTGCCTGCTTCAGCCTCACACAGCCCTGGGCTTGGATGGACCCTGCTCTGCTGCCCCACAGGCCTCTCTTCAGTCTGTGTTTATTTTGCTTTGTAGCCTTTTCCTCCCCTGCACTTTGCTGTCAGGCCCCTTCTGCCCCGAGGGGTTTCATTTCCTTGTAGATTATCTGGCTAAGCTGAAATGAGCCAACGGCTGAATTAACATCTCTTCATTTTGCTGTTAATTGCCACTTGACCAGCTACTCCAAAATTACACTGTGAAGTTGCATAATGAAAGAATCCACGATTGAGAATGTTTTGAGTTGTGGTGGTGGGTTTTTTTGTTGGGTTTTTTTTTCCCTCTAATTTAAAATCAAACCAGTTTTTCTTATTTGCATTAATGAGCTTCACAGGAGCCCACGGGGGCTCTGGAAAGGCTGTGCTGGGGGAAGTGCTGGGGTTCCCCTTCCCCCTGCAGTTGCTTTTTGTGAGTTATTTTCGCCCTGGGGTGCATTTGTCGGTCTGTGTTGCCCATTCTGGCCCTGAGTGTGTTTGGTGTTGAGTGCTCCTGTTGGAGCTCTGCTGTTTGGGGGTGATTCTGTGCTCTCACCCACCCCAGGGTGCTGTAGCACTCCCTGGGTGCTCCTGCTCGGTGGATTCCCCCCGGTCAGGGCTCTGCCCCTCTGCCCTGCCTGTCCTGCCAGGCAGCCCCTGCTGCCCGCAGAGCCCCGGGCCGTGCTCTCCCTGCTCACATTTCTGAGTGTACAATGACCCTCCTGGTTCAAGGGAAGCCAGCTCGATTTCCCCCCTTCCCTGTGGCTCTCCCAGGCACACAGGGACGCCCGTGTAACAGCCCCGTAGGGATGGAGCTCGGTTTTTCTGAGGTGTGATTGAGCATTGCTGAAATACTCCACGTGGATGCTGCAAAACCCCAGCAGGTGCCTCTGCTCTGCTGTCTCTCTGTAGTGAGTTATTATTAGAAATTATCATTTCCAGCATTTTTGTTCCGTTTTGTTGTGCTACTGAGGGTCACGCAGGCCTGTCCAAGATCACAGTGATGCCCTCCAAACAGGGTTTGTGCTTTCTGTTAGTGAGCCACGTCCCCGTTTCTTGTCATTCTTAGTGAGCTCATCTCTGCTTCTTTTGCCTGTCTCCTTTTCCCCCTGTGGCCTGGCCAGGCTGCTCGTGTTCAGCTGATCACTGAATAACATTTGGTCTGTGGTGGAAGTGTTTCCAGTCTATCTGCTCATCACTCCTCATCTGTGTCAGGCACAAACTGCAAGACTGCCAGAGACAGGAGCTTCCATTTTCTTCTGGGCACAGCAGGCAGCACCCAGACCCATTCCTGCTGCAAGAATTCCCATTGTCCATCCAGGCAGCACAGGAGCCCCACCCGGGAAAGGGCACAGCAAGGTCCGTGGGCAGGGTGGGAGATCCTGGGATGCACTGGAGCAGCTCCGGGGGCAGCAGCAGCAGCCCCTGCACCCCTGGGCAGGGATGGGGCAGCCCCTGCACCCCTGGACCTTTAAACACTGCCTGAGAACTGCATTTCCTGCAGCTGTCCTGCCTCAGCCCTGCATGTCCTGCAGCTGTCCTGCCTCAGCCCTGCATTTCCTGCAGCTGTCCTGCCTCGGTCCTGCATGTCCTGCAGCTGTCCTGCCTCAGCCCTGCATTTCCTGCAGCTGTCCTGCCTCGGTCCTGCATTTCCTGCAGCTGTCCTGCCTGAGCCCTGCATTTCCTGCAGCTGTCCTGCCTGAGCCCTGCATTTCCTGCAGCTGTCCTGCTTCAGCCCTGCATGTCCTGCAGCTGTCCTGCCTGAGCCCTGCATGTCCTGCAGCTGTCCTGCCTCAGCCCTGCATGTCCTGCAGCTGTCCGGCCTTGGTCCTGCATGTCCTGCCGCTGTCCTGCTGTCCCTCCCTGCCGCTGTCCTGCTGTCCCTCCCTGCCGCTGTGGGACACAGCCCCACTCCGGGCATGTCCCTGCCAGTGCCAGCAGAATTTGGCTGCCCAGGGAGGGATTTTCCCATGAAACCAAAGCACAGGGAAAAGCTCCGGAAGGATTTGGCCTCCTAAATTAAACATGCAAATGGAAATTGTGCTGCTCTAGGCCCTGTACTGGAGCACAAAGAGGAAATTGAGAACTAATTAAAATAACCACGGTGCACTGTCTGAAACCTCCCCTTGGCAGTGACCTTGGCATGAGGAGATTTTTGGGTTTGGGATGAAATCTCTCCATTTACCTGCAATACAGGTACATTTGAGTGTTGATTCCAATAAAACCAAAATGAGATTTTTGAGTCAAAATCTGTTAAAACAAACCCTCATAAATTCCATTTAGCACTTCTATTTACAAAGTTGACATGTAAGGATGCCCTTCTGAAAAAATGTTTTAATAGAAGAAAATAACAAGGTAGGTTAGAAATAATTTCCCCTCAGTTTCCTCCAACTTCTGACCTATAAACTTCAAAGTCTCTGTGGCTGTAAGAACCTTGGTCCACTAAAACCACGGGCACAGGAAACTCTACCTGCAGTATTTGTAACTTCAGAAAGTAAAGAAAAAAAATATTAAATCTTACCATTTTGAAGAAAATGTAACTTTTTTCTATATGTTTTCAGAGTGTTCTAAAGGCATCAAAATATTTTGTTCTTAGGAAATTGATAAATTACTTCACAGAACTTTATAAGGTTGGTTTTGGTAAAGAAAAGACAGGGATGAGAAATGGTTCTATTTGCTGTGTGTACACATTTACTGAAAGGTTTTTCTCCTCTAAATCCACAGGAACTGGAATTTCCTGATGGAAATGGATCACAAGGCAGGAATAGGGACTGGGGACAATTCTGTGGCCCCTGTGGCTCACTGAGTGGAGGCCAGCGCTGGAACTGTGCTCCAAATGCTGCTGGAGGGGTTGAGGTGGAAGGAAGGGCTCAGGGGCATGGGGACACCTGGGAACAGCTGGGACAGTGTCCCTGGAGCTGTGGAGACAGCAGGACAGTGCTGGGACAGTGTCCCTGGAGCTGTGGGGACAGCAGGACAGTGCTGGGACAGTGTCCCCTGGAGCTGTGGGGACAGCAGGACAGTGTCCCCTGGAGCTGTGGGGACAGCAGGACAGTGTCCCCTGGAGCTGTGGGGACAGCAGGACAGTGCTGGGACAGTGTCCCCTGGAGCTGTGGGGACAGCAGGACAGTGTCCCTGGAGCTGTGGGACGGTGGGACAGTGCTGGGACAGTGTCCCCTGGAGCTGTGGGGACAGCAGGACAGCGCTGGGACAGTGTCCCCTGGAGCTGTGAGGACAGCACTCACAGGACACCTCACAGGGTGGCACTGCGGTGTGAGCAGCTCCATGGGATCTGGGATCCCATCTGGGTTTGGAGGGACCCCAAATCCCACCCATTCCCTGGGAATGAGGGACCCCAAATCCTGCTCTTTCCCAGGGAATGAGGGACCCCAAACCACCCCCATTCCCTGGGAATGAGGGATCCCAAATCCCACCCATTCCTTGGGAATGTGGGACCCCAAATCCCGCCCATTCCCTGGGAATGAGGGACCCCAAACTGCCCCCATTCCTTGCAAATGAGGGACCTCAGATCCCACTCCAGGGGCTTCCCAGGGCAGGAAAGTCCCCATTCCCGTGCCACAGCTTGTCCCCTCCAGATGTCCCCCTGTGCTCTCTCTCAGCACCTTTGGGATCAGCAATAATGAGGATAAGGGAAAGGAATAATGAGGATAAGGAAAAGGAATAATGGGGATAAGGACCTGCTGCTCCTTTAGCACGGCTGTGGGTGCTCACTGAGCTCACTGCACTTGTACCGGGGTTCTCAAGGGACGTTACAGGGACCACATAAAAAACCCCATCCTCATTACTGGCGTTAATCTAGAGCAAACCTTTTATTTCACATGCCAACAGCTCCCTTCTATCAGCTCGAATTTACTTTTTAATTATGTATATTGCTTTTTTCCATGTGAAACTCCAGACTAGAAATATGTATCTCATTATATTTTACGTTATTCAATTGAACTAAACACAAAGGCATTTTTCTTGAATACTGAGTGCTGATGTACCTTTTTAATTAAAGCTTAAAAAGCTTTTAATTAAAACAATAAATCACAGACAGCAGGCTCTATCCACATTGTCTTCTGGCCAGGGTAGATTTTCCTTTTTGTGATCCAATTGACCCAGAAGGTGAGAGCCAGGTGAAGGGGCTGTCCCAGGGAATGGCTGCAGTGTCAGAGAGTGCTGCCAGGCAGGCTGAGCCCAGGGGCACTGCCTGCAGCTACTGCACATCCCAGAGCCACTGCACACCCCAGAGCCCAAACTGCACATCCCAGAGCCCAAACTGCAGCCACTGCACATCCCAGAGCCCAAACTGCAGCCCCTGCACACCCCAGAGCCCAAACTGCAGCCCCAGCACATCCCAGAGCCCAAACCTGCAATCACTGCACACCCCAGAGCCCAAACTGCACATCCCAGAGCCCAAACTGCAGCCCCTGCACATCCCAGAGCCACTGTACACCCCAGAGCCCAAACTGCAGCCCCTGCACATCCCAGAGCCCAACCCTGCAATCACTGCACACCCCAGAGCCCAAACTGCAGCCCCTGCACATCCCAGAGCCCAAACTGCACATCCCAGAGCCCAAACTGCAGCCACTGCACACCCCAGAGCCCAAACTGCAGCCACTGCACACCCCAGAGCCCAAACTGCACATCCCAGAGCTCAAACTGCAGCCCCTGCACATCCCAGAGCCCAAACTGCACATCCCAGAGCCCAAACTGCAGCCCCTGCACACCCCAGAGCCCAAACTGCACACCCCAGAGCCCAAACTGCACATCCCAGAGCCCAAACCTGCAATTACTGCACACCCCAGAGCCCAAACTGCACATCCCAGAGCCCAAACTGCAGCCCCTGCACACCCCAGAGCCCAAACTGCAGCCACTGCACACCCCAGAGCCCAAACTGCACATCCCAGAGCCCAAACTGCAGCCCCTGCACACCCCAGAGCCCAAACTGCACATCCCAGAGCCCAAACTGCAGCCCCTGCACACCCCAGAGCCCAAACTGCACATCCCAGAGCCCAACCCTGCAATCACTGCACACCCCAGAGCCCAAACCGCAGCGAGGAGGCCCCAGGTACCAGCGAGCTGAGAAAACTGAGCCTTCAGGCACCCCCAGCTCCATCCTCCCAGCTGTGCCTGCCCAAATCCCACTGCAGACACCGAATTTAACCTCCTGGGGTCCTTTTGTTGTGTCTCTGGTGGGACACGGACGTGGCAGCTCCGGGAGCTGCTGCTCTGAGCTGAGGCAGAACTGCTGTGGCTGGTGGAGAAGATGAAGGTTTAACAAGAAAGTTTTACAGATATGAATGCTTAGCACAGGGCCCTCTGAATGTGGAACCTGTAAGTGAAACAGAGATGGAAGCAAGTGTTGATTTAGAAGAATAAAAGATGTTCAAGTTAGGGATTGCTGAGTTAATTGTTACTGAACAGAGGTTAAGATGAGTTGGAAGGAGATTTTATGACTAGAACAAAAGATATGTTAACCACAAACAAAAAGATGTTTTTACCAAGTAGAAAAAGGTCTAAGAAATTTCCACTGCCAAACAACTTTAAGTTTAAGCTGTACCATATTAACTCGAGGTGATGGGATTGTACTAACGGATTGGATAATGTGGTGATGATATTAGATAAATGTAGAAGTATTGTTTGTAATGCTGATTGGGTGTTGTGTATTAAGAGGTTCAGTAAAGTAAACTATATAATGCATTGTAACCAGAACCAAAGTGGCTTCAGGCTTCAGGCTTCAGGCATGTCTGTAGGCTGGAGCTGGCAGCTTTTCGGCTGGGCTCTGGACACCCACAGGCCAGGACAGCTGTAACCTCACCTCTGCAATAAACAGCATTTTGGAGCAGTCCTGCCTGCAGTCCTGCATCTCTCTGACCTCTCCACACCAGGACTTCTCTTACTCATGGCCCTGTGCCAGCCTGGGGAACTGCATTTCTCTGTGGCACTTGGTTTAGCTCAGAAGCTGATTAGAAATACATTTGGTCCCTCAGGGTAAAACTGTGCCATGCACCAAAGATTGGTGAGATATTTTTGGCCCCAAGGCTACAATTCCTCCTCAAAATCTGTGAATTCCCTGTGTCCTAAACTCCAGAACTCCTAGCAGTCCAGGTTTGTGCTTGCACAACAAAGACCTCTTCAGTTTTCATTTTTAAAGTGACAAGGGGATCCAGTGAATCATTCCCTCAACTGAAAATAAAAGCTCAGCTGCCCTCACTTTTCTCCTGACAATTTGCTAAAGGAACCTGCATTCCTCAGGTTGGAAATGGGAATATTTGTGTTGCCCCGAAGTGGGGCAGATAAAGAAGCATCTGCTTCAGAAAGCAGAGAGGGGGACAAGGAGGTGGGAGGGGGAGTTCCCTTTCTTCCTCCTCCCAGCCTCAGCAGCAATTTAATAGCAACACATCCATACAGAACATGTGCAGCTCTCCAGATCTGCCCTGGAATCTTCCTGGTTCTGGAAATCTCCTTCTCTCCAAGGATAAATGAAAAGCAAAACTGCAGGGGAAAAAAAAAAAAAAAAAAAAAAAAACAAAGCAAAAATAAAAGAAAAGGATGCTGGGTGACTTCAAGGAGAAACAAAATCTCCCAATAAAGGCGGCAGTAAACTCCAAGTGCTCTCTGGAACTGCTGAGCAGTAAAAGCACAGAGCCCTGGGCTGGGGCTGCCCGAGGTTCCCCCAGGGTCGAGGGCAAGGAGGCACCACCGGGGCTGCAGGAGCCTCCTGCCCTGGGGTGTCCCTGCCTGGAGCAGGGGGCTGGCCAGGGGTGACCCTGAGTGACCCTGGGTGACCCTGACACAGCCAGGCTGGCTCCTGGAGTGTCCCTCAGTGTCCCTCAGTGTCCCTGACACAGGCTGGCTCCTGGAGTGTCCCTCCCTGCCCAGCCCCTGCAGGTCCAGCTGATCCCACTCCCTGCCCAGCCCCGTTCCCAGCTGATCCCATCCCAGTCCCTGCCCAGCCCTGTTCCCAGTACCCAGCCCCGTTCCCAGTTCCCAGCCCATCCCAGTCCGTGCCCAGCCCCGTTCCCAGCTGATCCCAGCCCAGTCCGTGCCCAGCAGCAGCTGGCAGCACACGCTGTGAGTGCTGTGACATTCCCAGAGAGATGTGGGATCAGGCCCGGAACACGGGCAGGGCTCTCCGGAACACGGCACAGCGCTGCGGAGAAAGGAAAATAAGGCAAACACAATTTCACCTCCTGCAGCTGAGGGGACTTGGGGCCTGTCTCATCTTTCTGAACACGAGAACAAAGACAATACTTTCAAGTGCTGTCGGTTTGGGGAGAATTGTTTCATCCGAGACCTGAGGGATGGAGAGACATTGTCAGACCAGAGGCTCTAATTAAGTCTGCCGTGCTCGGCTCCCGAGCTCGCAAACCCTTCCCGGGAAGAAAGGGAACAGCAGATGGAGAGCAGGTGTCAGCAGCAGTCTGGAAGTTTCCGTGGCTGTGATGGATGTGGGGTCCAAAGGTGGAATACAGAACTGCCCCTGCTCACGTGTGGGTACTGAAATTCCTCACAGGGAATTTCGGGAGTCTCAGGCTACCAGGGCTGGGGCAGGCACGCAGGGACCTCCGGAATGCTGAGAGCCACCAGCTCTGCCAGCCCCGTCCCAGCTGATCCCAGCCCCATTCCAGCTGATCCCAGCCCCGTCCCAGCTGATCCCAGTCCTGCCCATCCCCGTTCTAGCTGATCCCAGCCCGGTCCCAGCTGATCCCAGCCCTGCCCAGCCCCGTTCTAGCTGATCCCAGCTCTGCCAGCCCCGTTCCAGCTGATTCCAGCCTTGCCCAGCCCCGCTCCAGCTGATCCCAGCCCCGTCCCAGCTGATCCCAGCCCTGCCCAGTCCCGTCCCAGCTGATCCCAGCCCTGCCCAGCCCCGTCCCAGCTGATCCCAGCCCCGTTCCAGCTGATCCCAGCCCTGCCCAGCCCCGTTCCAGCTGATCCCAGCCCTGCCCAGCCTCTGCAGGTCCAGCCCATCCCAATCCCTGCCCAGCCCCATTCCCAGTTCCCAGCCCCATCCCAGTCCCTGCCCAGCCCCATTCCCAGTTCTGCTGCTCACAGATCCCTCAGGAGTCTTTCTCTCCAGCCAGTGTTTACTTGTGCCCATTGCAGTGGTCACAGAAGCCTTTTCCCTTTGGCGTACAGGGGCTGCAAGCAGCACTGCTCCCTCGGAACCCTTTGTGAGAAACAAGAGCCCCCGGTGTTTGGCTGGCTGGCAGAGGAGCAGGCAGCCCATCAGGCAGTATTTTCCTACAACAGTTGTTTCATCTGGAGCACAACAGTCACAAAAGAGAGAAAAGGACTGGATCGTATCTAAGGCACCAAACAGCAGCGAAGGAGGGTTTGTACTGAAAATCAAAAAAATATTGGTGGAGAGCTAATTTTTATTCAGTCCCTCCAATAGAGGAGATGTGAAAGCTTTTAAGGAATTCAGGGCCCATGATTTCCTTGGGATCTGTGATAAACAAGCAGCACAGCCAGCTCCTGTTGAGACACAGAGCTGCATTCCCCAGCTCCTGCAGGGAACCTCCCCAGCCCTCCTCAGCCCACGGAGCGTGTCTGGGTTTGAGGTTTTATTGCTCACTACACCCCCAGTGCATCCAGCCTGGGGGAACTGATGCCTTCCCCAGGACGGGAGACAAAGGCTCTTTCTGCAGTAAATAAATGTCACCCGAGTGCTGCAGCCTGCCTGGGGCTGGAGCCGGGAGGAGACAACAAACACACACATCTCTGCTGCCCAAAAAGGGAGGAAAGGGAACCTGCAAAGTGCCGAGACAACAAACACACACCTCTGCTGCCGAAAAGGGAAGGAAAGGGAACCTGCAAAGTGCCAAAACAAACACACACACCTCTGCTGCTACCCGAAAAGAAAGGGAAAGGAAACCTGCAAAGTGCCAAAACAAACACACCTCTGCTGCCCAAAAAGGGAGGAAAGGGAACCTGCAAAGTGCCGAGACAACAAACACACACACCTCTGCTGCTACCCGAAAAGAAAGAGAAAGGAAACCTGCAAAGTGCCGAGACAACACACACACCTCTGCTGCCGAAAAGGGAAGGAAAGGGAACCTGCAAAGTGCCAAAACAAACACACACATCTCTGCTGCCGAAAAGGGAAGGAAAGGGAACCTGCAAAGTGCCAAAACAAACACACACATCTCTGCTGCTGCCCGAAAAGAAAGGGAAAGGAAACCTGCAAAGTGCCAGCAGCACGGCAAATGTGCAGTTAAGCACGCAATTGTCTTTTACAAGGGTTTAAATTTCATTTCCACCTGGCACTAATAGCTCTCCTCTGAGTGAAACCAAAGTGCTGGGAATTGTTTCTCCCAAAGCTGTGGTGACAGGGACACTCTGGATCCCAGAGAGTGACAGGGACATCCTGGATCCCTCTGAGTGACAGGGACACCCTGGATCCCAGAGAGTGACAGGGACACCCTGGATCCCTCTGAGTGACAGGGACATCCTGGATCCCTCTGAGTGACAGGGACACCCTGGATCCCAGAGAGTGACAGGGACACCCTGGATCCCTCTGTGTGACAGGGACACCCTGGATCCCAGAGAGTGACAGGGACACCCTGGATCCCATTGCTGACAGGGACACCCTGGATCCCTCAGCGGTGCAGTTTTATCCAATAGACATTAAACAGGGAAAATGAGGCGTGTGCAGCCTCCATGGACAGCCCAAGCAGTGGCACGAGTAAGAGCTGCTAATGAACCTTTAAAGGATGGAGCATAACTCACTGATCTCTCAGATGTGGTTCAGCAGCACTTGCAGATGCCTTCCCCTTCCAGTCTTCCCCTGCTTCCTTGTATTTATCCTTCTGAGAATAATGAAGTGTGAACAAGATAAATTCACGGAGGGAAGCACGTAGCTCTATTTATGCAGTGAATAAACAAGTATTTCAAACCCTCATTTTCCTGCTAACTCATACAAGCAGCGTTATCTCCTCGTGTTATCTCCCCCTTTTCCACCTGGGTGAATCCCTCATTCTGCTCCTGGGAACAGCACGTTCAGGACAGGCAGGGAGCACGAGCGCTGCAGCTGGCTGCTCTCTGCCCTCCTGCATTTCCAGCACGCTGTGTATCTGCAGAGAAAGGCAGGACAGCTCCAGGCCCTGCACAGCCCTGCACCCCTGGCACCCCTGGGTGTGGGCAGAGACCCCAAAGCTTGGCAGGCTCTGAGCCCCCGGGCCCTGCAGGGCACACAGCTCCTCTGCTCGGGCTGATGGGCACAGAGCTCCTGTTGGGCCACCCAGGAGTGAAAGGGGCTGGCTTCACCCTCTCTTCACACCTGAATTCACCTCCCTGGTGCTTCAACACCCCTGAGCAGGAAGGGCTTGAAAATCCTCAGCAAAGCTGTGGCTGCCCCCGGATCCCTGGCAGGGGTGGGGTGGGATGGGATGGGATGGGATGGGATGGGATGGGATGGGATGGGATGGGATGGGATGGGATGGGATGGGATGGGATGGGATGGGATGGGATGGGATGGGATGGGATGGGATGGGATGGGATGGGATGGGATGGGATGGGATGGGATGGGATGGGATGGGATGGGATGGGATGGGATGGGATGGGATGGGATGGTCCTCAAGGTCCCTTCCAACCCAAGCCAGTCTGAGATTCTGATACTCAAACTGTTTCAGCTGTTTCTATAACCTGAGCTGGCACTGATATCTCTTAAACTGATATTCACACACAACATTTAATCTTTGCCAGGGAAGCAAAGCTCCTCTTCTGATGCCACGTTTGCTGAAAATGCCATCAGTGCAATGAAAATGTTGTAGGTAATGGCAAAATATTCTTAACCTATGGAAGAAGGGGTATAACTTTCTATTGCCTTAATGACAGGCACTAAAACCCTGCCATAAAACCTTCCACCAGCTCCACACCACCTCTTTTACAGCCTTAAAAATGCATTAAACCAGAGTTGTTGGCATCCTGTAGTACTTGCTCAGCTGTCAGGCCTGTTCTCCTATCAAAGGCAGCCCCAGCAAACAGGGGCTGTGTCAGAGCTGCAGTTTGCTGTCAAACCCACCCTGGGGTGGGCACAGACCCAGGGGTCAAACCCCACATCTGCCATGACTGATGCACTGAAAATATTTCATTGCATTTAAATATATGAATAAAAATAGTTGGAATTGTTTGACTCAATCCTTTGCATTTATCTATCCTTGGTTTCATTGTGCAACGGTGACATTTGTCTGTCAGGCAGAGGCAATGCTTTAGGTGTTTTTATTTATTTTGGGTAGCAGCAAAGCTGCAAACTCCCCTGTGTGTTAGGGAGCAAAATCCTGGAGAGAGTTGTAAAGCCTTAGAACAAACTGGAGTGGAGTCCCCGTCCCTGAGAGTGCTCAGGACAGGGGTGGCAGTGGCACCTGGGGACAGGGACAGTGCTGGTGCTTGGTGATCCTTGGAGGGGATGAACCCAGAAGCCTTTTTCAGCTTTATTGATTCTGTCATGGGCTGAGGGCAGCTCCTAGAAACAGCAAATCTCAGATCAGCAGCACAGGGGACAAGCAGATCTCCCATATTTGTCCTTGCTGTCCCAGGAGCCCTCTGAGCCTCTCAGAGGCCCTGCAGGTCCCCCCTGTCCCCTCTCACACATCAACACCCGCCTGGGGAAATCCTTGCAGCCAGCTGGATGTGCCCTCACCACAGCTCCACAACAGAAGGATCTGTATTTATAAAGTTAAAAGAGTTGAAACAGCACTCTGCCTTTCCATCAGCACAAAGGGACAGCAAACATTGCGCCATTAATCTGCTTTTCCCTCCTCCTAAACAGTGAGATCAAGCACAGAGCTCTGCCTCACTTTGGCTGTGAAATCTCCTCCTTCCCTTCCTGACAGGAACAGAGCCTTTCACTGTCTCAGAGAAATCAGGGACAGCTCTGCAGGGCAGCTGAGCCTCTCTGCTGGGAGACACAAACCCCTTCACTGTGGAGATTCACTCCTGAACATGAACCCTCAGCTGAGCTGCTCATGGCACACTGGGGGAGCTCCACGGGCACACGGAACTGATGGGATCATGGCATGGGGGGGAAGGACCCCAAATCCCCCCAGTGCCCCCCTGCCATGGCAGGGACACCTCCCACTGTCCCAGGCTGCTCCAGCCCCAGTGTCCAGCCTGGCCTTGGGCACTGCCAGGGATCCAGGGGCAGCCACAGCTGCTCTGGGCACCCTGTGCCAGGGCCTGCCCACCCTGCCAGGGAACAATTCCTGATTCCCAGGATCCCACCCAGCCCTGCCCTCTGGCAGGGAGAGCCAGGGGGACAAGGGGAAGCCTCCCCCTCATCCCCTCAATGTTCTCTCTTAGCTCCTCACCACCCTCAGTCCTGTCCAAACCAATAAATTTGGTGACTGGCAAAATCAGAGGAGAGTTAAAAAGCTGTGACAGGACTAAAGCTCGTGGCATAAAAACCACAGCAAGTCTGGTGATTGTGAATAAAAATTACCCCACAAAGGACATGAAAAAAAGAAGATATTTATGTATCAGTTAGGATTTATTTCCCTGAAAGAAAAACAGTGTCATAATCATTAGTGGGAATGGTGCTAGAATGTAAAATAAATTTGCATCAAGCCTCCATTTCCCTCAGTGCAGATTTTCCTTCCTGCCTTCTCTTCAGAGAACTTTAAAGGAAGCTCTGTGGGTAGATGAGCTGTTTATTAGAGACACAATTCTGCAGCAGCTCAGCTTGAGGAGGCAAAAACCCCAACTCACAAATTCCACCAACACAGCTGTGAGAGGAGCTTTCAGCAAGAGTTTCTGAGTGGTGTTCGAAATGAAGACAAAGCCATGATGAAATGACATTCAAAATTATTTAAAATAAATGAAGGGGTTGACATTTTCCCCACACACCGAGGGCAAGAGGAATTCCTGGCTGAGCTGGTCTCCCTCCCTGTGACCCCAGCCCTCGGTGACACACAGGGAGGGTGTCCTGCTGCTCCAGCCTGGAGCTGAGCTGGCACACTGGAGGGATCTGGCCTTAAGCAGCTGCATCAAATAATGAACTTTAGTGTTTACATGTCCATGTGCATGCAAATGGGCATGATGAACATATTCTTGTTTAACCTGCCAAAAGGTTTGTTGTATTTTAATAAAGATATTTTCATTAACAGTCCAAAGACAAAGTTGTTCATACAGATTTTTCATGTTTTCCCTCTTCTCTGCTGAGGAATGGTCAAAGCTTTCTATTTTAATATTTTCCTTCACAGGCAGCCAAGCGCCAGCAATTATTGCAGATGTTGCAAGTATTTAAATATTCACAGAGTAGAAATTAGCAGAGCCACTACACTTTCATTAGTGAGTATCCTGGGGTGCTCTGTACTCTGCCTTTTCCACTGACATAAAACTTCTCACGCTGATTCTGCCAACCATCCCAGCACTGCCCAGGCCACCCCTGCCCCGTGTCCCCAAGTGCCACAGCCACAGGGCCTTTACAGATGGATGCTGAAAACCTGATCAGAGAGAGAAATCAGGCAGCACCAGAGTTTGTGAGAAATCGAGGCACATACATTTCTAACACTGGCCTGGTAAATTGTGAGGAGGAATCAAGAAAAATCCTTGGAAGATAAAAAAATGTTAAGGTGGAAAACTGTTAGCAGTTTTTTCTGACTTGGTGTTTACTAGGAAAACATCAAGGAGTGTTGTTCTGAGTGTCCAGTCATCCATCCCTCTTTCTCAGAAATGTCCATAAAAGAATGGAGAAACAATAAAGATTGGCTCTTTGCCTTCTGAGAATGCAGAGTCCGTGTCGTGTCGTTGTTATTCTGCCATCCCTAATCCTAGGATGGCATTTACATCCCTCCAGCCCTGCCTGGGCAGCTGGGCCAGGGCTGGCAGCCCTTTCCAGGAAGGAATTTTTCCCAATATTGAAAAGAAACCTCCCCTGGCCCAGCCTGAGGCCGTTCCCTCTCCTCCTGTCCCTGTCCCTGTACCCAGAGCCCGACCCCCCCGGCTGTCCCCTCCTGTCAGGAGCTGTGCAGAGCCACAAGGTCCCCCTGAGCCTCCTTTGCTCCAGGCTGAGCCCCTTCCCAGCTCCCTCAGGAATCCTCCAGCCCCTTCCCAGCTCCCTCAGCCCCTCCTGGGGCTCCAGACCCTTCCCAGCTCCGTTCCCTTCCCTGGAATTCCATTCCATATTCCTACAGCAAGGGGCTTTCAAGGCAAGGAGAGCACATCTGGCAACATCTGGAGTGCAGGAGGTGTTGCAGCATCCCTGTAGGAGTCCAGAAGGGGGCACAGGGAATGGTTTGGGCTGGAGGGACCCCAAATCCCCCCCAGTGCCCCCCCTGCCATGGCAGGGACACCTCCCACTGTCCCAGGCTGCTCCAGCCCCAGTGTCCAGCCTGGCCTTGGGCACTGCCAGGGATCCAGGGGCAGCCACAGCTGCTCTGGGCACCCTGTGCCAGGGCCTGCCCACCCTCACAGGGAGGGTGGCAGTGCCCAAATCCCCCCAGACTCCTCCTTTTTGGGAGATGCAGAGAGATGATGCAGAAATGCATTCACACACCTCAGGCAGAGGAAATGTTTAAACCCAGATGTAAAAACATCCTGGTTAAGGGTTAACAATTGATCAAAAAATGGATTTCTGAGAAATAAGCATGGGGAAGCTGCAGGGGGTTTGCTGGGGGTTTATAATCGTTCTTAAGCTCAGAATTTCCCTTTCATTGATCTGTGTCTTTCTTTGAAATGCTGCAAAAGAGGAAAAAAAAAACAACAAAGAAGGTACAACAGTTGTGTTGTTTCTGCAAGAAAACTCAACCCATTTCCTCCTAGGCCAGCCTAAACTATAATTTAATTTCACTGTTTTGATGTTTGCAGAGTGAGCCAGGAACAGTGGAGGTGTCTGCTGGCCTCAGGTGGGGGGCTGGGAACAGCTCCTGCTTCCAGCAGGAATTCCCAGCAGGATGCTCCCAGGGACTGTGGGGTCCCTGATCATCTCCAGCAGGGCAGAAGGACCCACCCAAAAGGAATTAATGAGCACCCCACAAGAAACCCTGACTCTCTCTGCCATTTATTTTTTTCTTGCTTTCTATACCAGACACAATTTTAGGGACTGAGAACTGAATATGGTTCTTGTATTGTCCCCTTTCCAGAAAGCAGCAGAGAAAAAAAAATAGCTCAAATTATGAGCTTCCTCCATCTTTTCACTTGTAAATCTGTGAATTTTAAATCAAGTTTTATTTCTGTCCATTATAGACATTCAATAAATCTTTGATTTATATAACTAAATAAGCTGTGATATAAAAACATCCATTTAATTAACATTCCACAGTCTTAGAGGCTTGCACTCTCCTCCTGCTTAGGTGAATCATTAGGGGCTCATCTGTCATTGAAACTGAAATATTCCTTAAATTGAGATACAATATTTAAGACTGTTCGCTGTAAATCCAACCCTGAAATATGTCTGTGCTCAGAAGCCTTTTGTTCACAAAGCCCTGACAATTAAAATGTGCTAATGACATGCAGATTATTACAAACTCATCATGCTGAATTTGTGTTGATGAGAGTTTGAACAGACACTGAGCCATCACCCAGAGACGGGGGAGAGGCGCTGTGAGATTCCTGATTTCCTGGGGAGCCCAAGCCCCACAGAACATGGGGCCCTGGGCAAAAGGAAACCACGGGGATAAAATGGTTTATTAATGACAAGAGGGGCACAGCCAAGGCCCAGAGGTGCTACATACAGGTAGAGATGTCATGAAAGAAAGGCCTTATAAAAGAGAGTTTAGGCCCTGCTACTCGCTGAACCAGCAACTGGCCTGCAAGATCCCATCAGAAAGGATCACAGGAATGAGCAGCAGTTAGCACAATAACCTGTTTCAGTAAAAGCACCGTTTGCACCTGCACAGACAACAAATCTATCCCAGGAGAATCAGGGAAGAAGAGATGCAAGCAATTTAAATATAGAGAGTCTCACTGAGTGGCAAGAAGACTACTGGCCAATTGGAGCTGAACACAAGGTCTGCAAAAACTGTACAAAAATGAGTTATGTGAATAAAGAATTGGCTTTTCCTTCATGAAGAAACTGAGTCCTGGCTGCTTTATTACAACAAAGGAACTGCAGGAGCTGGCTGGGGCTGCACAGGGACCCAGCCCTGCAGGATCCCTTGTCCCCAGTCCCTCCCTGTGGGAAATGGGTTTGCAGGGGATTCCCAAAGGCTGCAGAGGGCTCCCACAGCCCTGGGCACTGTGTGCACACTCTGGAATATCCCAAAGGCTCCCACAGCCCTGGGCACTGTGTGCACACTGAGATATCCCAAAGGCTCCCACAGCCCTGGGCACTGTGTGCACACTGGGATATCCCAAAGGCTCCCACAGCCCTGGGCACTGTGTGCACACTGAGATATCCCAAAGGCTCCCACAGCCCTGGGCACTGTGTGCACACTGAGATATCCCAAAGGCTCCCACAGCCCTGGGCACTGTGTGCACACTGAGATATCCCAAAGGCTCCCACAGCCCTGGGCACTGTGTGCACACTCTGGAATATCCCAAAGGCTCCCACAGCCCTGGGCACTGTGTGCACACTCAGATATCCCAAAGGCTCCCACAGCCCTGGGCACTGTGTGCACACTGAGATATCCCAAAGGCTCCCACAGCCCTGGGCACTGTGTGCACACTGAGATATCCCAAAGGCTCACACAGCCCTGGGCACTGTGTGCACACTCTGGGATATCCCAAAGGCTCCCACAGCCCAGACTATTCCGTGATTCCATGATCTTGGTGCCCCTCACTGCTCCACCAGCTGCTCCCACTCCACTGCCAGCATTCCAGGGCACTTGTAGGGGAAATCTGTAGGGCCAGGGCCCAGCTCCCCTCCTCCCCTGGCCAAAGGAAGGACCTGCCCTGCTGACTGCTTTCTTGGACTGGAGCATTAAACCCCTCTGCTTTCACTCTCTTTTCTCCCTACAATTCCAGCTCATGAGAAATTTCTGGGAATTTCTGTGTTAATCCAAATATTCAGCCCACCTCCTTCCCACCGCTCAGGTCTGCCCAAACAAACCCCAGCCAAGTGCACAGGGATGAGTCAGAGCTGGACCCGGGGCACAGGCCTGGGGCTGTCCCAGCTCCTACCAGAGCTCATATAACCTGATTCCTTTCTGGGGAGCACCCAGGAAATGAAAACTCTTACACAACGTGGGAGAGGGAATAAGTGAAATATGTGCACGCTTCAGGCTCTGGTTGAAAAAAAATTCCTTTGAAAAGTATTTGCAGTTCAGCTGATTAAGGAGCAATTTGTTTCCCTAATTATTTGTAAGTAATAAATGGTTAAATACCTCATTTTATAATAAAGCAGCTAATTTTCAGAGTTCTTTGCTGGATTTGTAGAGTAACAGATCTGTTTGAAGTAGTACATCAATGCTTTGCTCTCAATAAATAATGTTACACATTCTGTCTCCTTCAGAGGGCTGGGCTGCATCTCCAGGTGTTTGTGGGGCAGAACCATCTGCACCTCACCCCGGAGAGAACCCAGCAGCACCAGGGCAAGGAGAGAGCAGCAAAACCCAGGAGGGCACAGCCCAGGCAGGGCAGGGCAGGGCAGGGCAGCTCTCCCAGGAGAATGGATTTACCCAGGCCAGGCCCTGAGCCAGCAAAGGCACTGCTTTGTCTCTGTTCTGAGTCCCCTCAGAGTTCTGATGAGCTGCTCAGGCCAGGAGGGGAGGCAGGATCCCTCCCAGGAGGGATTCCCTGGATCCAGGGGAGGTGCAGTGTGGACTGACAGACAGCAGCAGCTTCCCACAGAATATTCCCTGTGTCCAGGACACCCCCAGGGCTCAGGGATCCCACCCTGGCCTTGCCTTTACGGGCTCCAAGCTCCCCATCAAATCTCCTTGACAGGAGGATTCAGGTGTGGGGTTTGAAGGAGGAAAGCAAAGCCAAGCCCCAAATGTGAGGCTTGCTCGTGCCCAGGTGTGATGGACAGGAGTGGGAATGGCTTTGCAGGGTCTGAGGCACTGGGGAATTATAAATTTTACTTGTCCTTACTGCTGAAAATATTTATCACTGAGCCTGCACTGAAAGGAGACCAAATGAAGAGCAACATTTGGCTTTTTTTGGGAAGCACTGACCAGAGCACATCGCAGGGATCGGGTCTTGCTCTGTGGCAGCTCAGGATGGGATCTCAGGGAGCAGAGTCTGAGAATACAGTAGATGAAAATATAGTGAAATTGAGAAAGAGCATCCAAACGTGACCCAGAGACAGCAAACACGGAGTTTTCTGTCTCAGACACTTTATTTCAGCAATATCACCTAGCAAAGAGTCTGCACTGGGAGAAATCTACCCGTCAGATTTCCAGCTTTACTGGAAGGAGATCTCTGAGAACTCTGAATTTTGGTAGATTTGTTCCTTGCCTGCTGCTAACCATCCCCTGCTGGAGAGTGGTGAGCCTGCAGCAGGGTCACCAGAAGCTGTCAGAATCCCAAAACAAGAGGCTGAGTCACTGCAGCGCCTGCAGAGCAGCGACGCCCCCACAGAGATGTCAGGACGGCGAACGTGGGTTTGTGTTCTCCGAAGAAACTGCTCCCAATTTGCCTCTAAATTGGCAGCATGACAGTGATGTTTGAAAACTTGGAATCTGGATATTTAAGGTGTATTTTGCTGCCATGTCTCCGTGCCAGGAGCACAATGTGTTGGGTTAGAAGTGGATTAGAAAGGTCAAGACAAGCCCAAGCCGAAGGTTGAAGTCTGAATGGGGACTCCAAATGATTCATTCATCTTGAATTGCACATTTGGCCAACATTTTATTACATTAATATAATGGCCACCCACTCACCCCATTACCAGCAGGACCTGCCTCTCACATCAATATTACTCATGGGTCTTCCACACTAATGCACAACTGCATCTATATTTTAACACTTGGGGAGGGAAAAGCCAGGCTAGACCTGTGTGGAATTCCAATTCCCTGCCAAAACCTGTTTCAGTTGGCAGCATGCAACTTTAATGAGGGGGTTTGTGATAGTTGGGAGCCTGGCACTCTAAGCAAGCCTGGATTTTAATTTGGAGTTATTCAACAACAGAGCCAGGCACACATTAACAAAAAAGCAATTACTCCTGACATGCCAGCACTTCCCCCATGTCAGTCCAGAGCAGAAATGGGAGATGAATGGGGACCTCAAGTCACAGAATGAGAACTGAGGAGAGTCCAAGTGCTGCTTTTCATTCCAAAACAGTGGATTCAAGGTTTCAAAGCACAGGAGATGCAAGGACAGTTAATATTAAGCAAAGTTTAGGCTCCCGCTTGGCCAATCAGTGAATTTTTCAAAGGCAGAATTAATGACAAACTGGCTGGGACAGGCACTGACAGAGACCTTGGATATGTGAAACAATGAAAAAAATAATAAAATTCCCTTCTCCTCCTGTGCCTCTGTGCACAGAGCAGGAAATGGCCTGGGCAGGGACTGGGGGGTGGGATGGGATGGGATGGGATGGGATGGGATGGGATGGGATGGGATGGGATGGGATGGGATGGGATGGGATGGGATGGGATGGGATGGGATGGGATGGGATGGGATGGGATGGGATGGGATGGGATGGGATGGGATGGGATGGGATGGGATGGGATGGGATGGGATGGGATGGGATGGGATGGGATGGGATGGGATGGGATGGGATGGGATGGGATGGGATGGGATGGGATGGGATGGGATGGGATGGGATGGGATGGGATGGGGGAGCGAGGCTGTGGTGCCAGGGTGTGCTCACCCCCCAGTCTGCTCCAGTGCCCAGACACTCCAAAGTGTCCCCACGAGGGCCATCAATGGGATGAATTAATGGGCTGTCCCTCTGACCTCCCCGTTACAGGGGCATTCCTGGGAGTTCTCAAGCCCTGCTTTGACAAGGGGCAGTTCTGTGGTTCCAGGGTGGATCTGGAGCTGAGGAAGAGCAGGTTTGGTGGCACTCACCACACAGCCCTCCAGAGGAGGCTGCTATATTTAGATCTGCTATCTGCATGTATGCATAATCAAGTGGCTCGCTCCATTATTCACAGAAATATGCAAACGAGATTTACGTGCCGTGCATTTCCCGGGCTCTAATTTGAGAAATGCGTTTGGGCAAATTCCGAGCGGGCTCTGAGAGGAAAGCGAGCCAACCTGCAAACTGGAACAAACTACAGAAGTAATTCTTCAGGAATTATTACAGCCTCACACCCGCACACAGCTGAGAGCTGCCAGGGCGCTCGGGGAATAACCAGCACGGCACTCACAGTCTTAATATTACTTAAAAGTTGATTCTCCTCACATTGGCCTGGCTTAGCACAGGAATCACCTAATTGTCTGATAAGTACATGCAAAATTACTTCTAGTGCCGTGTCATATGCAAATCGAGCCTGTTAGTGGCTTCTCAGTGATAGCAGTCAAAATAATTACATTTGCTGCTCACAGGAACAGCCACTGAACACCACTGGGCAAAATGAGGTTTTATGAACAAGAGAAAAAAAAAAGGAAAAAAAATAAAATTTCATGTTTTCTTTGCTGTTCGATATGCACAAAAGTACCTGCAGGAATATTATGCTAAAAATCTGCCGTGCAGCCCCACAGAGCACACTTTTAATAACAATTGTATCATCATCCACTAATCCAAAACTGACACTGTTTGTCCTCAGGTATTTGCAGCATTCTGCTTTATCGCTCCTGATTGGAAAAATGCAAATTATGGTTTTTTTCCTTCTATTTTCTGTTCACATAGCAAGTGAGAAAGCCTTTCTAACTCATTAAAAAGCTCATTTGTCACATTCCTTTTCAATTAACTTTGCCCCTTTGTTTTCCATGTTTAATCCATCTCTGAAAGGCATTGCTTCCCACCAGCTCCAGACCCGTGCCTGCTGCAGCAGGGATGATCCTGACCCACGGGTGTCACACGGAGCAGATCCCTCCTGCTCCATCCTGCTCCCCCCTTTGGCACAGAGACCTTTGGAGAGAGCTCAGAGGAGGCTCCAGGAGGAGCCCGGGGATGGAGCAGCTCTGCTGGGAGAGCTGGGAGAGCTGGGAGTGTTCACCCGGAGAGGAGAGGCTTTGGGGTGACCCCAGGGAGACTGGGGACAGGGCAGGGAGGGACAGGACACAGGGAATGGCAGGGCTGGATGGGATTTGGGAATCAGGAATTGTTCCCTGGCAGGGTGGGCAGGCCCTGGCACAGGGTGCCCAGAGCAGCTGTGGCTGCCCCTGGATCCCTGATCTGGCCAAGGGCTCCTCCTCCCGCTCCCTGAGGATTTTTGGCAGCAGAGGCATGTCCCACGTGGACACTGCAGACACCTCAGCAAGAAATCTACATTTTAACACTGGTGGAAATGGCTTTGTACATTCCTTCCCTATTGGGCTTGTGCAGAAAAGGCCAAAGTTTCATTTGAGCCTTTATGAAATATTTGGTAGCCTTGGATGGAGAACGTCCTTTACACAGAAAGCATCTTAATTAACCCCAAATCATTGAGCATACCTAGAATCTATTAAAATGGAAATAACATCAGCAGGAAGCTTTACATTTTTGAACTTCTGAAGTCTCCAAGCTGCTGGAGATACCAAAGGCATTAAAAACAAGGCTCAGGTTTTTAGGTAGCTCCAGTGCTAAATGAAGAGGTCTTGCTGCATCCACGCTTTGCTATTACTACTTTCAGATACCTCTTCTTTCTCCTCTCTGTTTCTTTGTCTCTCCCTGAGTGTTTGTGTGAAATTGCCTGTGAGATCAGCAGAACAAGGGACAGTTGTGTGTCCCCTGTCCGTGCACACAAAGCTCTTCACAGAAGCCACAAGTGCAAGTATGATATTATTATTATTATTATTGTTATTGTTATAGGACCACTCAGAAATGTTGGTTGAAACCAAGAGAAGATATTTTGTTCCTGTGCTTCCAGGATTTTTTTTTCCAAAAAGCTCAGCAAAAAGCTGTTTATGGAAATTAATTCTAATGGCTTCATAGAATCCTCTGTTCCCACTGTAACATTCACATTACACAAGTCTTGCCACAAAGGAGATAATAGGCATGGGATATATTGAATTAGTAGATAAAGTTCTTATCTGTTCCTCTACATTACTTCCCTGGGTCTGAAATGACAAGTCATAGTTATTAAAACCATGGCAAATTGCCTGTGATTAACAAGGAAATAAATATATTATCCTAATAGAATTATCTCCTCCATCTGCAGCCCGTGACAATTTCTGACAACATCCCCGAAAAGCTTCACATCCCGGTCACCCAAGGTCTGAGGAGACCATCCTGAGCCATTAATGAACTGCGCTTGCAATTAAAGCACATCCTTTAGAGCTGGATCCCTCCTGCTGTGGGGCCTGGTGGGACAGGGGGGAACGTGCAGGTGTGTCCTGGAGGGGAACAGGAGCCCTGCTGGGTATGAGCTGCTGTAACTTCAGTAAAGGACGCTATAAATGAAATAGGAGCTGCCAGAGGGCAGGGCTGGATGGGATCCTGGGAATCAGGAATTGTTCCCTGGCAGGGTGGGCAGGCCCTGGCACAGGGTGCCCAGAGCAGCTGTGGCTGCCCCTGGATCCCTGGCAGTGCCCAAGGCCAGGCTGGACACTGGGGCTGGAGCAGCCTGGGACAGTGGGAGGTGTCCCTGCCATGGCAGGGGGGCACTGGGGGGGATTTGAGGTCCTTTCCCACCCAAACCATTCCATGATTCTGAGAAATATTGAGAACTCCTGGATTTTTTCAAACAGCAATAAACGTTCCAAATTGAAAATGAGGTGTTTTCCTAAGCAGGCATTTCCTAACCACGGGAGCTTTATAAACTGCTCTCCACACAAGTGGTCCCCGAATCTCTGGGGCTGGACCTGCTCCCACCACGGGGCAGAGGGGCTCCAGCTCTGCCTCCACCGAGCCAGGCTGAGGTGCAGCCCAGCAGGTGAGGGATGCTGGGCCCATTGCAGAGCCAGCCCAGCTCTGTCTGAGGCTTATCCCAGTGCCTCCCAAGGTTTTGGGAAGACGGGCTCCCACAGCCTGGCAAGCTGGCACCAGGGATGCTCTGGGAGCAGTACCCACTCAGGAACAGCTTCTGAAGTGGGGTCACCCATTATTTGGGCTGTGCCAGGTAAGTTTAAAAGGCAGCTCAACATTCAGACCTTGTTCTGCCACCCTTATCGAGACAGGCAAGCTGAAACGCTGTCCAGCAGGGTTCTGGCAGAGGGGAGTCAGCAATGCCTCAAACTGCAGCTGCTCAGAGCAGATATTCCACAGAGGATGCTTCCTCTGGAAAAGTTCAAACCAGACTGTGTTCTCACTTGGAGGGAAGTGCTCTTGTCTCCAGCCAGGCCTCTGGAGGGATGTCATGAACAGCAATAACAGCATTTGTTCCACAGGAGCATGAGGATATTTCAGAAATGATTGTCAGGATGGAAATCCTGTTTTTCTCGGCACCAAACAAACACACAGCAATGAGTATTTTCCTAATAACAGGAGATTAAAGCTGGAAATGGGAACTGGAAATGGAATGCAGAGAGAGATGAGCAGCATCCAGCCCCAAATTGCAGCAGGGCCAGAGAGGCTGGGTCAGGCAGCAGCAGGAGCCAGGGCTCACTGTCAGCAGAGGATGTGTGGAGCACTCTCACTGCAATTTTACCACTGGTGTGACAGCTGGACAGGCAATAAAAAGAGAGGCAATAAAAAGCAAAGCCTGGGTGAGCCGTGGCTTTGGAGAACACAGGATCAGGAATCAGTGGGAAGCCACATCCCAGCACCCCAGGGTGCTACAGCACCTTTGCCCTCCTGGTCCTGTCAGCTTTCCCGTTTGGGGTTGGAAACCATCAGTGCCCCGATGCACAAACACTTGTGTTTAAACACTTCCTAAGTGCAACCAGAGCTCTCTCAGAAACTTCTTACTCTGACAAATTCAGCTTTCCCCAGCCAAGCCAGCCTAAAAACAGCCTCTGCATTCCTTTAATGAGGCTTCCTTTAATATTTAGACCAAAATATTATGATTGTAGTTATTAATTAGGCATTCCCTAAGTACTGTTTATCTTTGTATTTGAGTCATTTCCTGAGAGTATCTTCATGAAAGCACCTGCCAGTTGGGCTCCAGAAATCACACACAGAACCAATCTGCATTTTGCAGTCACACCCCTTCTGTTGTGAGTAATGACAGCTTAAATCGGTCACCAGAGATGGGGGCTGGCTGTGGCGGGCTCGGAGCTGACACGGCAATCGATGTTTGCATCGCAAATCGATGACGGGAGGGAGGGAGGGACCCCTCGGGGGCTCGGCCGGCAGCTGTGCCCGGACACACCGGGGCTGCAATTACAGCCACAGCACACACAGCAAACGAGGCTCAGAAAGCGAGGAAAAAAAAGCCAAAACAGAACACACAACAGCAATTAAAAACGCCCAACACGGCTCCTCAAACCCGGCAGAGAGAGGAATAATCCTGTATCTAATTTATCCCTCTAAGTGCCACCCACCAGCACATCACTGAGCCAATGCACCACATAACCTTTGTAATCAAAGCTAGTAAGGAGAATAAATGATCTAAAGAACAGATCCAAGATTAATAAAAGGGAAAAAAAAAAAAAAAACCAAACACATTCTAAGCAGAAGTTTTTATTCTTTTATTTCTGTGTGTTGCTACCGATGCAGCTCTGAACTGGAATGCCTTCCAGATCACCTGGCACTTAGGGTTTAAAAACATTCCTGTGATAACACAAGTGTAAAATGGTTGTTGTAACTGTTTAATTACCCACAAGAGACGTTGTGCTACCATATCTTTTATTATAATTATGTTGAAGTCCTGGGCTGTGAGCCTCAGCACGAAGGGGGAGCAAAGGAGGCTCAGGGGGACCTTGTGGCTCTGCACAGCTCCTGACAGGAGGGGACAGCCGGGGGGGCTCTGGGAACAGGGACAGGGGCAGGAGGAGAGGCAGATCAGAGCCAGGGAAGTGTCGGGGAAAGCACCCCTGGAGAACTCCTCATCCAACCCCTGGGATCTACTTACAGATGGATCTGTTTGTACATGGATCTGTTTATTGATAGATCTATTTACAGATGGATCTGTTTATTGATAGGTCTATTTACAGATGGATCTGTTTATAGGTGACTCTATTTATCCATGGATCTGTTTATAGATGGATCTAGTTACAGATAGATCTCTTTATAGGTGGATCTATTTACAGATAGATCTGTTTATGGATGGATCTGTTTATAGGTGGATCTATTTATACATGGATCTGTTTATAGATGGATCTGTTTACAGGTGGATCCATTTATGGATGGATCTGTTCACAGGTGGATCTGTTTACAGATGGTTCTGTCTCTGCAGCTCTCAGATATTCTACAGCGGGTGGGAGAGTGCTCGAGTCCTGCTGAATCCCTGCAGCAATTCCCTGTGCCAGCCCAGGTCTGTTGTAACCCAGCCCCACAGGCTCTGGCAGGGCTGGGCTGTGACCAGGGACCCCAGCAGGAGCTGGGGCTGGAACAGCCTCGGGACAGAGGAGCACAGGACAGACACACCCTGGGGTAAAGGTACGAGAGACTGAGCACATCCCACAGCCAGCAGAAAATGAGACTGGGCCAGCACCTGCTGAGCCAGGGAAAGCACGAGGAAAAACAGATTATCCAGCACCTACACTTCATCTCTTTACCTCCACGCACTTGGGATGAACTTATAAACTGTTTAAAACAATGAATTCCATCCCATAGTCAGGAGAGGGGCAGCACAGGTCAGCTGGGCCCTTGGAATGAGGAAAGCATCACACACACTGTGCCTGCCACAAAGAACATCCCAACCAACCCAAGGTGCCACCTGCAGCTCTAGAACATCACATTTCTATTGGATTTGTCAGTTATCCATCTTCCAATCAATACTTCAAACACAAGTTTACTGAAATTCATTTCTGTAGCAAATCCAAACATCATGTACCCTGCAAAGTGGTTTTTTGAAACAAAACATGATGTACACTGTTGGGAAAAAACCCTTAGTTTTAGAAGAAGTTGTATTGTGCAAGAGGAAAATTAATATTACTGAAAACCTTCCAATGGGAGTTCTCTGGTTTTAAACAGCAGCTTCGAGCAAGGTGCCAAGGGAACACCCACAGAATTCAAAGTATTCTATCAGTTCTGGGTGTGACTCACTTTCTCCCTAAACTGAAATGACACAGGCAACCTCGGCCATGGACATCCCACCTGCTCATCCAACCCCTCAATGGCTGAAAAAGTCCATTTTGGATAGAAAATGTTCCCAAATATCCACCCTGAGCCTCCCCTGGCCCAGCCTGAGGCTGTTCCCTCTGCTCCTGTCCCTGTTCCTGGGAGCAGAGCCCGACCCCCCCGGCTGTCCCCTCCTGTCAGGAGCTGTGCAGAGCCACAAGGTCCCCCCGAGCCTCCTTTGCTCCAGGCTGGGTCCCTTCCCAGCTCCCTCAGGAATCCTCCAGCCCCTTCCCAGCTCCCTCAGGAATCCTCCAGCCCCTTCCCAGCTCCCTCAGCCCCTCCTGGGGCTCCAGACCCTTCCCAGCTCCCTCAGCCCCTCCTGGGGCTCCAGACCCTTCCCAGCTCCATTCCCTGCCCTGCAGGTCCCCAGGAGCCACGGGGGAATTTCTCAGCACGTACCACTCACACGCCAGTGAGCACTGGTGGGGCTGCTGGGGCTGCAGCACCATCCTAGCACAGCACTGCCATGTGACCTGCATGGGCTGACACGGTGGGAATTTTGGTCCAAAATCAAGAGATGTCTGGGCAGCAAGGGGAGATGAAAAGCCTGAGTCAGTCTGGTCTCCAAATTAGAGGTGCTGGCAGAGGAGTCGGGCTGGTACTGGTGAAGGGCTAAGGGAGATCCTGGATTAGCTCTTCACCTCTGCTGTAATCCAGAGCACCTTCTGATTTTGGCTTTATTCATGGGGTTATTTTTTATCTGAAGGAACTATTTCCTTTCTGACCTGAGAAAAAAGACATAGGACCTTCCTGTTTGAGCACCCACCTGATAAAAACCTTAATTTGCACTTGCAAGGTGAATGTTTTCCCCCACACAAAGCCCTGGCAGGAGCAGAGGTTCAGCAGCAGCGCACTTCACCTGCCCTTCAACCACCCCAGGGCCCTGTTCACAGGCTTTGCCTTCACACAGCCCCCGGCCGGGCTCAGGGGCAGCCCTGCCTCAAGGCTGAGCTCTTTTCTGTGTCCTGCCTTGCTTTTGATGCTCCCGCAGCGGCAGCTGGGAGTGCAGCCCTGCGCCAGCCCTGCCTGCTCTGTGTCCTGCTCCTGCAGGGAGGGACACGAGCAGCACCTGCAGGGAAGGAACAGGGACATGGGGACGTGCCACCTGCCCCAGCACAGGCCCCGAGGGTGTCCCAGAGCTGTCTGTCTGTCTGTCTGTCTGTCTGTCCCAGCTACGGCCAGCCCAGAGGGGAACAGAACCAACTCCTCCTGCACCCCAACATTTCAACCACAGAATCATGGAATGGTTTGGATTGGGAAACTCCCAGGATCCCAGACTGGTGTGGGTTGGAAGGGACCTCAAACCCCATCTCATTCCAACCTCCACTAGCCCAGGTTGCTCAGAGAAGAATTTAACTTCATTTTCATGAACACTTATCTTTCCATTTATCACCCACACTTCCTTATTACGGCCTATTATGAGCTGAGCTGTTTATAATTACTGATTTTTCACACTTCTGTCTCTTTCCCCCTCAGCTCAGATAAGGATTATCTCCCCCGAGCAGACAGGGAACATCCCTGGCCAGCAGAGCTTCCCAGGCCTGGCTGGGGCAGGGGCTCAGCCTCCAGCCCAGAGCCCTTGCCCTGCTCCCTCCCCACAAACAGCAGTTCCTCCATCTGCAGCTGCTTTTGCTGTGTCTCCTCTCTTCCCACCCCGTTCAACGTCTCCATCTGCTCCCAGCCCTGCTCCCTCCACTTGTTTCTCCTCAGAACGATGTGATGTGACCTTTTTACCCCTCCTCAAATCCTCCACCTCCTTTCCCCCCTCCTGTGCTTCACCTGCATCCACAAACCCTCCCCCAGGAGGCTGCAAAGGGAGCAGCTCCAGCCCCTCCCTGTGCCACGGGTACCCCGAGAGTCCAGCCCTGACCTGTTTGGGCTCCCAGTGGCCTCAGAACCCTGCAGCACCAACCCAGCTCCTGCTGCACATCTGGCAGCCTCTGCAGGGGCTGAATCCTGCCCTGCCAACATCAGTTCTGTTTGCTAAATAAGGTATTTTCTTCAGAAGAGCACACCTCAGTCCCACTGTTCCCTGTGCTGCTTTGTTCCCCCACCCCAGGTTTTTTAAGTGGTGTAACAGATTAATCAGTTCATGGCTCATTCTTTGGTCTGACTTTCTGGACTTTTAAGGACTTTTATAAATGTTTAAGGTTGGATTGTGCAGAGGTACAAAGCACACAACATAGCAATAAGAAAACCTGTATAAATAGTAGTTCACACAAGTCAAACAAATACAGCATGGCGAGAGCAAGGTTAGAATCAGCACTTTAGGTAAACCTAGGAAAAGATGAGATTTTAGATGGATTTTTGAAAAGGGCAAATTTTGAAATGGCAGCACAGCGGAGGGAGGAAATTGTTGTGCTCGCTGCAAGTGTCACCTTCCAAAGCAAACAGGGATGGTTCACTTTCCTTTAACCAAGGAAACGTTCCCTCCTCTCAGCAGCTTAATGCCAGCTCTGAAGGCACAAAGCTGGGATTTTACAAGGTGTTACTGAAAAAAGGGCAATTGGTATCACAGCACGTGCTGGGTGTTGTTTCAGGATGCAGATTTAAACATCCAGGAGCAGGAACTGGGAATCAGGAATTGTTCCCTGGCAGGGTGGGCAGGCCCTGGCACAGGGTGCCCAGAGCAGCTGTGGCTGCCCCTGGATCCCTGGCAGTGCCCAAGGCCAGGCTGGACACTGGGGCTGGAGCAGCCTGGGACAGTGGGAGGTGTCCCTGCAGTGGCAGGGGGGCACTGGGGGGATTTGGGGTCCTTTCCCACCCAAACCAGGCTGGGAGCGGTGGCACCAGGGGCACAGCAGCTCCTCAGGGCCAGGCAAGCTGGACTCCAGACACGGAGCTCTGCCCTCCCTTCAGAAAACATTCCTGGAATTCCCTTAGAGATCAGTTCTTCAAATTTCACCCATTCAGCCTCTGATCCACTGTGGGTTGTACACTGAATAAAAATGCTTTTTTTCTTATGTTCAGAACTGCATTGGTTAAAACAGCTCTGCATTTTATCCCACTGTTGAAACTGTTAGATAGGATCAGCTTTATTGGCTTGTCTTTGCTATTTTAAATTAGATTTGTTTTCCACACACTCTCTGATCCCTCAGAGTTTGCTCACTGTTCCAAGTTAAAGCTTTAAAGAGACATTTTTTGTGTAACCCAATCCTGTTACCTCTGGGTGCTTTGGTGTTTGGGCACTTTTAACCCCCAAATGAAGCACCTTAACTCAAATATTCTCACTTTTTCTTAAATGAATCCTGTCAGCCAGTATGAAGCTGGAGCATCAGGTTTCCACATGACCCTGCAAATCAAGGCACCAGTTGGGCAGAAATCCATTTTTGAAAAGCCACAGGAAACATCCCAGGCTGGGCTCCATTTAATCTCCCATCCCTGTTATCCCACAGATAACAGCTCCCTCCACAGCCATCACAGCAGTCCTGGCCACTTCTTCCTCTTATTTTTCACTGTGCAAAGCTGAAATTCCCTTTCTAGATCCCTTCTGATGAACCAGTGGTCTTTAGTAATATTTCTCTGCAAGTTATTTTTGCTGCAAGTTTAAAGACATCTTTTATTTTTAATGCCTCTGCAATTCTCAATATGTTCGCTGGCATTTAAACTCCAAAAAGCCGGTGGGAAAATGAGCTGTGCTTTAAATGAGGCAGCGCTGGCCATCTGTGTGTGAGGGGTTTGTTTTGAAACAGCAGCTCCGGGTGCTTCAACAACTGCTCAGAGCCAAGGGTGCCTCAGCTGCGAGGGCGGCTCTGCCAGCCCGGGAGGAGATAACCCGGGATCCTGACAACTGCAGGCAATTTGGGATAAATTCAGCTTTCACCCCACCCTGGCTGGGCTCTGCAGCCGAAGCACGGCCCCTGGGCTCAGGGGCTGTCCCCACACCCTCGGGCAGGAGGGGTTTCTCCAGGGTCTCTCCCAGTATTTCCATACCTCACCTGTGGCTTTGGGCTTTTCCCCCAAGAAGTGAATGGCTAATGGAGCAAAGCCAGGGGCATCACCTGGAGGATTCTAAAATAAGCCAGGTATCTGCACTCGTTGGTAAAATAACACCATCACTCTGTCCATCCTGCTGGACTGTCCAGCTACAACAGTTGAGTTGCAGCTGGTTTGAGTTTGGCTCCCATCACAGCCAAAAAAGATGAATTTTTGAAGAAGTGGCTGTGGCTCAACTCCACTGACACCTGAAAGCTGCAGAGTTTGACTGAAACAGGAGGGACAGGAGTGCTGGAATTAAACCAATTTGGGAAAATAAGGAAGTTAAAGGAAAAAAGGTCAAAGTCCCCTTAAGAGGTTATTACCTTGCATCAGCTGTACTCGCAGGGCTACAAATCCAGGCTGCAGGAGCACCTGGGATCACACACCAAGCGCGCTCCTGGTGCTGCAGAGATGGAGATTTGTCGGCCCAGTGAAGCGTTAGCGCTCAAATAAATGAGCAGTTTATTGACCTTTGGGTGATTGAGACGAAACTAAAAGGCAGAAACACTCCTGGAGCTGGGGCCAGCGCTCGGGAGGCTCCGGCTCCGCTGGGAACAAAGCCTGAAGGTCACAGGGAACACAGGGACTGGCTCACAGCCCCTGCCTAGCACCCAAAGGCGCTACCTTTGTGCTCACCTGACTCCTCACCCACCCTTGTGACAACCTCGACCTGCTCCTTTGTCCTCCCTGCAATGCAAGGGCTGCCAGAATTTTGGGGAGGGAAAGGCAGGGCCATTATCTTCCCATCCTGAAAGTGTTCCTGATCTTTCAGTGGAGTTCCCATCTCTGGAAGTGCCCCAAGCACGGTGGAGGTGGCACTTGGGGATGGGGCTGGTGCTGACCATGGTGCTGTGGGTGAATTTAAGGGTCTCTTCCAACTTTAATGATTCAGGGATTCCAAGGTGCCCAAAGCAGAGACAGGGAAAACACCCACAGGCAGCACCTTTGGAACTTCCACATCCACATCAGGAGTTGACAGGACAAGGGGAGTGACTCCTCCTGAACAGTCCATTTCTCCAGGGTACAGCTGGTACCAGCCAGTAACGCTGCATTCCTGGAATGCTGGACTAACGCAGTAGCTCAACACAGATAAATGAGGGAGTACACCTTTCTGTATATTGTGGAATATATGTAAGGCTGATTCAGAAAGCTGGGCTAAGAAAACACCTGCTGCTGTGTCTGATGGACAGCAACAAAGAGCAAAATGCTTCCTAATTTGCAAATTAAAAATTGAGGTATATGGGGGAGCTTAAGGAGAGTAGCTTCATGGAAGTAGCACAGAAATAAAGATGAACAAGGATTTGCATTCAGGAATACAGGGGACTACTCCTGCAGTTTAAGTACATTAAATCCTGTTAATGACCTTGCCCTGAGCCAGTTTGGGACTCGGCATCTGTTCTCACCCCACTCCCAGGGAACCCGGGCTTTGCAGGAGGGATGGGGGTCTGTGTCCTCTGCCATGGAAATCACACCTGAGGATTCCAGGAACTGCTCACTGGCGACTCAGGCACCTGCAGCTGAGCCGGGCTTAGCTCCCAATCTACTGCCAGCCATGGAGAGACAGAACTTCTCAGAATTCCCTGGTTTTCCAGAGGGCAAGGACTGAACCCAGAGCGACAGCCACGTCCGCTGGCACAGACAGCACAGCAGGTACCCCCAGCCCTGCCGGGTTTGGGAGTGAGGAGCTGCAGGAACGCCCTGCTTGGCCTGGGGAGGGCGGGGAAGGGGCAGGGAAGGGGCAAGGGAAGGGGCAAGGGAAGGGGCAAGGGAAGGGGCAAGGGAAGGGGCAAGGGAAGGGGCAAGGGAAGGGGCAAGGGAAGGGGCAGGGAAAGCCGGGGAAGGGAACACGGCAGGAGAGGCTGTTCCATTCAATGTCTTATACTGCCACCAGCCGAGAAGTTCCATCGCTTCGCAGCCTCCCGCAGGGGCCGGGCGTTCCCCGCTGCCCCGGCACGGAGGGACCGGGCCCGCGGCAGGAGGATCGCACAGAGCGGGCCCGGCAGGGGCAGAGCCGGCCCGGGAGGGGCAGAGCCGGGCCGCAGAGGCCCGGGCAGGGCCAGGTGTGCCCGTGCAGTGCTGGCGGTAATTGCTGATAAAAGCCCATTAAACGGGGGGCTCAGCCCCACACCGCCGCACACCGCCGGAGCCGAGGCCGGCAGTGCTGTGGGACGGAGCTCAGCACCGCTGGTCCCGGGAACAGCGCTGCCAGGAGGGCGAGTGGCAGGCTGTGAGAGCCTGGACACCCACAGAAATCACCGAACAGCACTGCCAGGAGGGCGAGTGGCCGGCTGTGAGAGCCTGGGCACCCACAGAAATCACCGAACAGCGCTGCCAGGAGGGCGAGTGGCAGGCGCTGGGAGCCTGGGCACCCACAGAAATCACCGAACAGCGCTGCCAGGAGGGCGAGTGGCAGGCTGTGAGAGCCTGGACACCCACAGAAATCACCGAACAGCACTGCCAGGAGGGCGGGTGGCCGGCTGTGAGAGCCTGGGCACCCACAGAAATCACCGAACAGCGCTGCCAGGACTGCATGTGGCAGGCTGTGAGAGCCTGGGCACCCACAGAAATCACCGAACAGCGCTGCCAGGACTGCATGTGGCCGGCTGTGAGAGCCTGGACACCCCCAGAGATCCCCCCGCAAGGACAGAGGCCATGAGGACGGGTCCTGCCCCTCGGTAGTGCCCGGCCCCTGCAGGGCTCTGCTCCCACAGACACCTCCCGGCCGGGCTGAGCCGCACCGGGGCTCGGCGGTGGGAAACCCTCCTGCACCAACCCGGCAGGGAACGGGCGGTGAGGAGGGGTCTGCAGAGACACAAACAACCCCCACCACCTCCCAGAGGAGCGCAGAGACCGGGGCCCATCCCACAGGGAGGGGAGCACAGCCCGTCCCCGCTGCCAGCACCTCGCTGCTTCCATGGAACCCAGCCTGGTTTGGGCTGGAAGGGATCCCAAATCCCCCCAGTGCCCCCCTGCCATGGCAGGGACACCTCCCACTGTCCCAGGCTGCTCCAGCCCCAGTGTCCAGCCTGGCCTTGGGCACTGCCAGGGATCCAGGGGCAGCCACAGCTGCTCTGGGCACCCTGTGCCAGGGCCTGCCCACCTTCAGGGACAGATTTTTCCCCAAAATCCAATCCACATCAAGCCTCCTGCAGTTAAAACCATTCCCCTTTCTCCTGGCACTGTTTTGGACAGAACTGCACTGAAGTTCTGGGTTTTCCCCCAGCAGTGACACTTCCCATCCCACAGCCACTGCTTTGATTACCAATGTCACCTTAATTTCTCTTTCACAACACAA
The DNA here is from genome assembly GCF_021018805.1 of Prinia subflava. Classification (NCBI taxonomy): domain Eukaryota; kingdom Metazoa; phylum Chordata; class Aves; order Passeriformes; family Cisticolidae; genus Prinia; species Prinia subflava. The sequence goes on along the minus strand of NC_086255.1, from coordinate 727,766 downwards.
GTCTCTCTTGCTTGGGGATATTTCAAGATTGCCTTCAATAAATATGAATGCAAATTTATTCCTTCATGATTTGTCATTCACTGCATTACCACTGCCATGGAGCAAGAGAGACCTTCATCTCCAAACTCCTTGATAGGGATTTCTCCAAAGACAGATACTTGATCTTCCAGTACACCTTTTTGGCTTTTATAAAATAAATACATCAAAGAAGATATTATTCAGGCTTATTTGATGTTCAGTGAGAAGTCATCCCCATCATGGGAACATACAAGCTACCAACCTGCCTCCTCTGTCCAAAGGAGGAATTAAACCCTCCTTCCTGACAAGCCTTGAAAAATTGATTTTCAGAGCAGCAAATGCCATCGGGACCCTTTCCACCACACAGGGAGTTCATCACAGGATGATGGTGCTCCCAGCTTAAAGAGCACTGGAGCTGGAGACTGATTTATTCTCTTAAATCCCTGCTCCTGGCCCTCCTCAGTGCCCCCATCCCTGCCCTGCCCTCGGGGGAGGCTCCTGCCCTGCCAGGGAGGGACGTGCCAATGGAGCCACCCCTGGGTGATCGCTTTTCTCTCCAGCCCAAATCCTTCTGAAAGTAAATGCAGACCCAAAGTGTCCCCAGACAGGGCAGGTGGCCAGGCTTGGCTGCCATTACCTACTGGATTGATTGCTCCAAGCTGTGCCCCAAGCTGAAGGAAATATCAGTATTTTTACTATCTGTTACAGCTCAAGTTGCGTGTTGAGCACCCAGGATAACAGTGACATTCAGGATGCCACGAGATGTCACTTCTGCTTACATCCAACAGATATTCTGAAGATTATCTGCTGCTTCCAAGGGGCTGAAGAGGGTTTGCATTTTGGCTGGAGACACAGAAGGAGGGAACCCCAGGAAGAAAGGCACGGTTCTGCACTAAAGCCCTCATGAATATTAATGGTGCTAACACAAAAGAAGCTGCAGCATTAATATGAGTAGCATGATAAAGCAGACTTGAGCTTGTGACATGTTCAATCTCTCATTTAATTTTTATAGGGGTTGATTAAGATGCCTTCACTTGAATTTTTATACTGTTTACTATAAAACATTATCATTTTCTTCAAAATCTATCGAGACAGACAAACCACACATTTGCCAAGCTGTTAAATAAATAGTATTAAATCAACAATACCCAGGGTCCCCAAATGCGAGTCATTTCCATGTATATTGATTTTAGTTCCATTTGCTGCAATAAAAGTTTTGTCTCCAAGCAGAAGGCAAAAAAGCCAACTATTTTGTCAGATTGTTCTGGTTTTAATTCCTGAAATAATGTAGCTCTGCAGTCCCTGCACGGGGCAAACTGGCCCTAAGTGCTCTGAGAGAGAGCTCAGGGAATTCAGAGATGGACAACGCCAGACCTGAGCAGCTCCTGCCCCAGAGACAGCAGAGAAGGCCGTGAAGCTGGAAAGGAGCAAATCCCCCGTGGAGCCGGGCTGGGAGAGCTGGGGGTGCTCACTGGAGAGGAGAAGGGTGTGTGGAGCCCTCCCAGCACTGCCAGCCCTGGGGGCATCGCAGGGAACTGCAGAGGGACCTGCAGGGAACTGCTGGGACAGGGAGCAGTGGGAACAACGTGAAACAGGGCAGGTTTAGCTGGATATTGGGATGGGATTGTTCCCTGGCAGGGTGGGCATGGAATTCCCAGAGCAGCTGTGGCTGCCCCTGGATCCCTGGCAGTGCCCAAGGCCAGGCTGGACACTGGGGCTGGAGCAGCCTGGGACAGTGGGAGGTGTCCCTGCCATGGCAGGGTGGCACTGGGGGGGATTTGGGGTCCCTTCCCACCCAGGCCATGCCATGGTGATTCCCTGGCTCCCAGCAGAAGCTGCTGCTCAAGCAGCTGACAGGGATCTCGAGTGTTTTGCCACACTCAGTGACATCCCGAACTCCAAATTTCAGCAGTTTAATTCTGGCACAGCAAATCTGCAGCACATTTCACACGAGGCAGCGAGTGTAACTCAACGCAGGAAACAGCACCAAAGCTGTGAAGGAGGCAGGAAAGCACAAACTCTGGGAGGATAAACTGGGGAGCAGCTCCCAGGGGCCAAGGATTGGGCAAGTGGCAGCAGGGGAGAGCTTGCCCTGCCCAGCAGGAACCACAGCAGCTGCCCTGCACCAGCCAAAGCTATTATTTTGTATCATTTTTCCCAACCAAATAATTCCATCAAAATACAGATTCAACATAAATCAGATAAATCAGCACATAAACTCAGATTCTACAGAAAGCACAGAGTCTCTGTTCTAAGTACAAAGAAATTGTAAGAAAAATATATTCACTCTGGCATTTTTCTACCTCCAAAAGCCAAGTTTTCAAAAACACCTTTTTTGTCTGGGAAAGAAGTGGAACCCCCACCTTCAGCTTTATACCTGATAAAGAACAAACCCCCCCAGCTCCCAGAGCTGGGCTTACCACAGAGCTTCTCTTTAAATGGGTTAAAGCCCTGGGGTGCTCTCAGACACTCGTGAATGACTGTGATACATGAAAGCTGCTGAAACAGGAACCGGGAGAGGGTTTTAGAGCAATCAAAGTTCACCTTGTTAAAAATGCACTCCCTAGGGAGGCTTCCACGTCCCCCATCCATCATCACGGCAGGCTCCAGCAGTTTGGGACTGCTCAGCCAGGAACAGGGGAGAACAGAGCCCAGACTCCTCCTCAGAGCAAAAACAGCTCCAGAACTCACAGCAGGCACTGAGGCTCCCGGGAACAGCCCCGGGGAAAGGGCTCCCGACAGACTTCTCCAAAGCCTGGCTTTGTGTCCACATCCCCATCCCAGGGCACCTCCCTGCCCTCTCACCCAGCTGCTCAGGGCCCCCTCACCCAGAGCATCTCTGAGCACCCCCAAAGGCTGAGCTCCATCGGGTCTCAGGCTGGATCCAAACCACTGCAGCTGCCTCCTGCCAGCCTCATCCACTGCCTGGCATCAAAGGCAGCCCCGAGCTGGGGCCCTGACCTGAGCACAGCCTCACTCATTCCCAGCCTGCAGGCAGAGCCCTCCCACCTGCAGCTGCATCCCTTCAACAGCGCTCCAAGTACAGCCCAGCTGGAGCAGGGCACTTAGCCTGAGGATTTCACAGGCCTTGAAGAGATCTCATGGTGGGGAATAAGCAGATTAGGGCAGGGTGATTGACAGCAGAGCAGCAGCAAAGGGAGGACTGAGAATTCCTAACTCCTTACCTGCTCAGAGCCCTGTACAGAAAAGTGTGCTCAATCCAGAGAGAATGTCAGTAATTACTGCTGGCTGTAAGCAAACCCTCTCTAAATCCAGGGCAGAAAACTGCCTCCCCTGCACCTGGCAGCATGGTGATGCCTCTTCTCTGGCACATGCAGCAATTTGCTGATATTTTCCGTGGCAGTGATTTGTTTCCTGCTTGTTCTCACCCCACGGCGCTGTGTTGAGCTCTTCACCTTTCAGGAACAGCCTGATTGGAAAAGGGGCCAGAAAGTTCCCTGTTTCTCACCGTGTGACAGCGCCTGGAAGCTTCCCAAGGCTCAGTTCCATCCTGCTTGCCTCAGTCCCACCTCACAGAGTGCCGGAGGAGCTGCGGGAGCTGAGCTGCAGCAGGAAGGCAGCTCCTGGCCAGGCACAAAGGGACAGCCCCAAAACGCCCCATGACTGTGGCCCCAAAGCTGCACAGCCCTCCCCAAAACGTCCTGGGTTTGGGCAGGGGCAGGTGCAGGGCTGTGTGAGGAAGAGGAAGAGGAAGAGGAAGAGCAGGGGGCTGTGGAGGGGTGGCTGTGCCATGGTCCTGTGCCTGTGACAGCCATGAATCACTCCCTGTGCTGGCAGCAGGGATGGGAAGGCTGATTTAAAATCTGGGGAAAACAGCCAAAAAGCAGGAAAGTCTAAGTGAACAGAAGGTGCCCAGGGTGTGAGCAGTGCCAGGGCCACCACGGGCTGGCAGGGACAGAGCTGAGGCCAGGCTGGGCTGCACAGCCTGCTCGGAGTGCCCACACCTCTGCTCTGTCCCCCACCCTCCCTGGGGGCTCCCACCCCAATTCCCTCCCCTTGCAGGGAGCATCCCCAAGCTCCCCGTGTGGTTTTCAAACTGCATTTCACAGAGCCCCAAAGTCACAGAACTGCTCAGGGTGGAAAATCCCTCTGAGCCCATCAGGTCCAACATCCCAGCACTGCCCAGGCCACCACTGCCCCTGTCCCCAGGTGCCACAGCCACAGGGCTGTGAAATCCCCCTGGGATGGGGACTCCAGCCCTGCCCTGGGCAGCTGTGCCAGGGCTGGGCTCTCTTTCCATGAAGGAATTTTCCCTATGTCCCTGAACCTCCCCTGGCACAATCTGAGGCTGTTTCTCTTGTCCTGTCACTATTTCCTTGTTACCTGGGCACAGACACCGACCCCACCTGGCTGCAGCCCCTGTCACTGCTCCTTCCTCACCCCAAATCCAGAGGGCACCAGCTGGGATGTCCAAGGTGCCAGAGCAGACAGAACCAGGCTTGTCCTCTCTCCCACTAAAGCTCACGTGCAGCTTTTCAGGGCAAGAACAGGACGGGGATAATGAGGTTTTAAGTAGGCACCATGGTTTATTACAAATTTATCTTTACTCATAAAATGTCCCACTAGTAATATTCCTGTCTGAAGCAGAGAATGAAATATCAAATTAAGATCCAAATACTTCAGTACAGCCTAACCACTTTGACAAAGTGATCTGATATAATTCATTCCTCTTTTAATAAAATGAAGTGAATCTTTCAATAACACTGGATCGTCCCATCAGAAATGCTGGATATCCCGAGGTGTTGTGACAGAGCTTTGATGTCTGTCACCACTAGAACTTCACTTTTAATACATGGAGTTTGTGGATTGATTTCAGGCTGGGGTGGTGAGCGAGGGGGAGGAGGCAGGGATGGGAAACACCTCTGGATGGGCTGCCCAGGGCCTCCCCTTGGGCACAGAAACAGCAGGTAAGGGGAACAGAAATGCCATTAATTCACACTGATGTCCCACGTGCCTTGTGCCATCATCCTGGGCTCGCTGGGAGTCAGAGGATGAGCCAGGGCAAGTCCAACAAAGAATCAAAACTTGCTCTTTTCCAATGGCTGGGGGAAAAGTAGTGCATTGTCTGTGAGCAGATGTGGGGTTCTTTGGAGAATTTACCAGGTGTGCCTTCTGAGCTGTGTCATTCCTGCGTGTGCATCACAGCTCTGAGCCCCCAAGAACCCAAAGTTCCGTGCAGCACGTGGGATCTGTTATACCTGCAGCAGGTGAGCTGCTGGGCTCCCTGTCCCACGAGTACAAACACATCTAAAGGAGTAAAACCTCTCAGTTACTCCACAGCAGCTTTGTATGAGAGAAGGAATGGTGATTTAGGATTTGTCAGCTGGTGTCAGACACTCACTGCTCTCACTGGACTCCTTTCCTGTCTCCTCTGTGAACAAAGCCCTGGGCTGGCACTGGAACCTTCCAGGCAGCCCTGAGGGAAGAGCAGAGCTGTCCCTGGGGAGCAGGGCTGGGCAGTTCTGAGTGACTGCACTGATCCCTCAGAAATCAGGAGTAATTACCCGAGGGACACCAATCTCATTAGTCACCGACTCTCTCTTTATTTGCTCACTCCACAGTTTCCCTGCTTTATTTTGTCATTTCCAATAATTGGAGAGGAGTGGGAAATGGCCCTTCCATCCACCCTGGCACTCCCAGCCCTGCTGATGCCTCTCCTGGGGCTGCTCAAGGAGAATGAGGATTCAGGCTGCAAATTCACCTGTGGGCAGAGGGGCCACCTGAGACCAGCAGTGACTGCAGCTTTTTATTGCAGCCCGTACTTCTTTTAATAGTTCATAACACATGAGATTAAAAATTATTATTTTCATGTGCAGCCCAAAGAGCAAGTGCAGAAAGGCTGCTGGCCTCTGCAGCTGCTGTTCCCAGGGAGGAATAAAACCCTGATTGTCCTCGTGGGAACGAACGCTCCCAAGAGCAGGAGCAGCGCAGGGACAGCCCCGAGCTGAACCCAGAGGTGACACAAACCCACTGCTGGGGGTGTTTATTGCTGTTACTGACGGGCTGCTCCCGTGGCTGGGAGCACCCACATCTCCCTAGGCATGGAGGATCACACCTGAGGGGACACCCAGCTGAGAACAGTGCCACTGCCCTGTTTCCCTGGTATTTCAGTGGTTCTTCCCCTTTCCTGTGCTTCACAGGAGTTTTTCATTGCTCCCCTCCGCTGAGCCTGGCCCTTCCCACCAGGCCCATTTGCTCAGTGATGAGCTCTGCCCAGGCTTTGGATCACTCCACTTTACCACCCTGAGGAGGAGAAAGCCCCTCCTGGACAGCAAGGACAGCACCATAGTACAGGGGTAGTAACAGGAAAATCAACGTGAGTGGTTGTAGGGAAGGGAAGGGCAGAGCAGTCAGCACTCCTGGCTCGATGGAAACCTCACCCTGTATCCCTGGGCACTTCATCTGCCTCCCTCAGCTCCCCTGGCCCTACAGGGGGACAGTGGCCCCACAGCACTGCCCTAATCTTCAGCCATCCTTTAACACTTCCATGAGCTAAGGATGTCTGAATCTCAGGCCACTTTTAATTTCCAAACGTACCCAGGGTCTCCAGCTGCGCCGGGAGGCTCAGGTTGGGTACTGGGGAGAGATCCCTCCCCAGAGCGGGGTCAGGCCCTGGCAGGGGACATGCAGGAGTCCCCAGCCCTGCAGGTCTCAGGAATTGAGCAGATGCTCCCACAGCTGGCAGGAAACCTGGAAACCTTTCCCCTGGTGTGGCTGCACTGTCCATCCCCTGCCTCAGCGCCACGCTTGCCCTGCACAGTGGATTTACAGAATTACAGCTGTAATTTACAGCTCCTCCTGCCTCTCCTCGGGGCTCTCCTGCCCAGCCTGCTCTCCCCTGCCCCTCATTAGCATGTGCAGGCATTTTCCTGGGGACTGCCTGACATAATCCTGCTCTTCTGCACGGCTGCCTGGCTTATTAAGGGAAGTGTGAAAAGGAGAATCACTCTCATAGTATTCCACAAAGCCTTGCAGGGTTAAGCCCTCCCTTGGGTAAGTGGTCTTATGAGATGCAGAGTAAATACTACGAGGATTAGACTCCAAATGCCTCTCAACTTTGAAAACCAACACGAGCCCAAATCAGCCATAACCACGCCGGCCTGGGTGAGTCTCCAGGTGTAACCAAGCACTACCCCACAGGAAATGATCTCTAGGAATGAGGGTTTTGTCCAAATGCTCCTTGCTTATGAGAGAAATGAGCTTAAATTTTGAATGAACAGCCTTGGTCCTGCTCAGGTGCGAGATCATCCTGTGGCACTGTGAGTACCAGAGACTGGGGCTCAGCAGAGATAGGGGCAGGGAAATGATCCCAGGGATGGAGAGGGATGAGGGAGAGTTTTGTTCCTGTGTTGAGTTCAGCTTTTTTCCTTGGCTACAAACCCCATGAGGGCAAATCCAACCATTATCCAGTCATGGAATCTCAGAACCCCAGCCTGGTTTGGGTGGGAAGGGATCCCTGCAGAGCTCAGGGAAACCTGATTTCCCTCCCTGCTGTGGATGAGTTTGGTCCCTTTGACAGCCGTGTCCTTACCCGTGTCGGTGTGCATGTGGGGACATCTAGGCACAGTGACTGGGCTCACCTGCTCCAGGACCTGAAATCTGTGGCGTTTGTGAACTCTCTTGGTTTCTGTCTGGCTTTTTAAAAGGCTGGCCCTAAACTGCCAGCAGCGTCAGGACACGCAGCGCTGAGCGATCAGCCAGCAGCAACAGAACACTTGACTTTCAGAGCAGAGATTAATGGATGTTCCCCTAGCTGGAAATTGCCCTTCTGACCAATTTTCTGTGGCTATTTTTTCACTGCTATATTGTCTTTTTCTGAGGATGTAGGAGTCTTTCCTCATTATTCGAAGAAATCTTATAATGAATTGATCTGGAGTCACAATGAATAAAAGGACTTGAAGGAATGTCTGCTCCCCTGGGACAGCAGCAAAGAGGAGGTTTTATCATCTAACAAATGGGAGAATAAAGATAATTTTTTAGGTTCTGATTGAGCACATGTTGCTGGAAGGGTGCTCAGTGTTATCTTCTTTCTACAGTCTTTGGGGGTTTTTGTGTAGTTTGAGAATAAGAAAAACAAGAAATTGAAGGTATGCAATAAACGATGATACTAAGCTAAACACAGGTACTGTGCATTTATTTACATAATTATCATATTGTATAGCCAAACATCTAACCAGCAGAATTTCTCTAAATAAAAGGGTAAAAGCGCCTCTACAGAGAGCAGAACGAAAGAGTTCCCCAGCTCCACCAGAAAGGCTGGGTTTTAAAATCAGCTGAAACTCAGCCTTTCTTAAAGTTTTCCAAATGCACTTTGACATTTTTCATTCTTTTCCTTTGGAGGGGTTTGAGGCACTGAGCCAGAGAACCTGAGCCTGGGCCCAGGGGTGTGGAGAGGCCCCGGGGGCAGCAGCAGCACTGGTCCCCAGTCCAGGAATTCCCTGAGAGGGGAAATGTCCCTGAGGGGGGAATGTCCCTGAGAGGGGAAATGTCCCTGAGGGGGGGAAATGTCCCTGAGGCAGGAGGGAAATGTCCCTGAGATCTCACCTGGAACTGAGGCTGGGGCTTATCTGAACTTGTACTTCCAGCTTCACACGGGTTTGCCTGAGGTCCCCGGGCTGCCTTTAACCCTTCACTTTGCATTATGAAAAAAGGAATTTATCCATTGGGGAGTTTGGTTGATTGGTGCTTTTGGTTGGGGTTTTTTTGTTTGTTTGGGTTTGCTGTTGGGGTTTGGTGTTTTTTTTGGGGGGGGAGATGTTTGGTTGTTGTTGTGGGGGATTTGTTTGTTTTGTTTGTGGGTTTTTTGTTTATTTTCCTGCCAGGTTGTTACAGTGTGTGCATCACTGTCAAACCCGCCGCAGCCCGGGTGACCCCAGCACGGAGCACCCCCAGGCACGGGAGGCGTTTGGAGCTCTCCTGGGATCCCTGTGAGATGCAAACAGAGCTGAAGGGCCATCTGCAGCACCAACTGCTCGGGATGGCAGCTCCAGTGAAGTGCCCTGACAGCAGATCTGCAGTAAATCCGTAATAAATCTGTAATAAATCTGTAATGAATCTGGGAGAGATTTCCAGAGCTCCATCGAGGGCTGGGTCAGCTCAGGTCCCACCAAGCTGAGGCTCCCCAGGTGCTCCCTGGCTGGGGTCACACCCCAGGTGTCATTTCCAAAGTGCTGCACCTCGGGAGCAGCTCTGGCAGCTGCACAGACCCTCCCTCCCTGCCCAGGCAGGTCTGTGAGGTGAGCAGGGACAGACAGACCCTCCCTCCCTCCCTCCCCTCCCCAGGCAGGGTCTGTGAGGTGAGCAGGGATGGACAGACCCTCCCTCCCTCCCTCCCTCCCCTCCCCAGGCAGGGTCTGTGAGGTGAGCAGGGATGGACAGACCCTCCCTCCCTCCCCAGGCAGGGTCTGTGAGGTGAGCAGGGATGGACAGACCCTCCCTCCCCTCCCTCCCTGCCCAGGCAGGGTCTGTGAGGTGAGCAGGGATGGACAGACCCTCCCTCCCTCCCTCCCCAGGCAGGGTCTGCAGGAGTGGTGAGCAGGGACAGACAGACCCTCCCTCCCTCCCTCCCTCCCCAGGCAGGGTCTGTGAGGTGAGCAGGGATGGACAGACCCTCCCTCCCTCCCTCCCTGCCCAGGCAGGGTCTGTGAGGTGAGCAGGGCTGGACAGACCCTCCCTCCCCAGGCAGGGTCTGTGAGGTGAGCAGGGCCCTGCTGTGCTGGTGTGGGTCCCACCCTGGCAGTCCCTGGTTCCCCACAGGGAGGCCTGGCCGGACTCACAGCCCTCCTGTGCCCTGGGGGCAGGGCTGGACATGGGCCAGGCGAGGGGGCTCATCCCGGGAGTGCCCAAGTCCCCGGACAGGTCCTGCAGGGACCCGGGGGGACCAGGTGGGACAGGCAGCCCCAGCTCTGCCAGCCCAGCTCCCAGGGCTCTGGAGGTGATGCTGAGTCTTTCCTGGCCCAGGGTCCCATTCCAAGACAAACACATGAGCTGAAGTGCAAGTTCAGTATTCTGGGAGAGAAGAAACAAAATCACCGAGGGCTCGAGATGGAGGAAACATCCTCACTTTAATTAACCCAAAAAATAGGGCAGTCACACTCCCACTGACATTCCTTTTTCAGATCTTTTATCGACCAGCATTGCTCAGCTATTTTTATCCTCAGGATGCAAAGGCAGCGCTGGAGGTGCAAAGTGGATGGGCAAGGATGGATAATTTATACAAATAGCAGGGAAACAAGAGTGAGTGCTCACACCAAGGAGAAAAATCTGCTGTGTTCCTCTCACAATTACCTCTTTGCCTTCTCCCCACTGCGACAGGGGCCTCTGCATCTCGGGCAATAAATGGGAGGTGAGGCAGGAGAAGGATGGACCTGTCACTGCAGGGCTCCAGCGGCGCAGGGGAGGAGAGGCTCTGCACAGGGACAGATAAAGTCAGCATGAGGAACAGCCTGGCAGCCAGGGCAGACGTTTGCTTTGTTCAGCCTGCAGAAAAGACCAGGCAAGGAAGGAAAAACCGAAAGCCTTGTGATGGATTTTTTGTTAAGCTGATGGAAGAGGTGACAAAAATATTTGTGTGATGTTGAAGCCAGGGCTGCTGGGAAGCAGGCCCGAGTGACAGCAGGTCTGGGGCTCTCTGGGAAGGATGAAATGCGGGAACAATAGAGCTGAACACGGTGCTACAGCACATTCCCCTTCCCCCTGGGGGGTTCCAGGCTGTGCTGGACTGTGTCTGTCCTGGAGAGGCGTTTGTTTGTCCTGGAGAGGAGTCTGTGCATCCCTCTGGAGAGGAGTCTGTCCTGGAGAGGAGTTTGTCCATCCCTCTGAAGAGCTGTCTGTCCTGGAGAGCTGTCTGTCCGTCCCTCTGGAGAGCTGTCTGTCCATCCCTCGGCAGTCGGGGATCACTGCAGCCCCGGGCTGAGCCCCACCATGGGCTGGTGCAGGAGATGCTGCTGCAGCTGCTCAGAGCCCCAGCAGCACTGCAGGGTGTCCCTGGGGGGGTACACGTCCCCCGTGTCACCTGCTGAGGTGTCCCAGCCCGCCCAGCACAGGCAGAGGGGTGGGCAGGGGGCTCCAGCCAGGGACCTGCAGGAGGCTCAGCCCAGGCCCCTGCCTGAGCCCAGCACTGACACCAGAGCTCGGGCACACACATTTACACTCAGCTCTGCATAACCCACATTTACACTCAGTTTTGGATAACCCAGACTCAGGCACACACATTTACACTCAGCTCTGGATAGCCCAGAGCTCAGGCACACACATTTACACTCAGCTCTGGATAGCCCAGAGCTCAGGCACACACATTTACACTCAGCTCTGGGTAAGGCAGAGCTCGGGCACACACATTTACACTCAGCTCTGGGTAAGGCAGAGCTCAGGCACACACATTTACACTCAGCTCTGGGTAAGGCAGAGCTCAGGCACACACATTTACACTCAGCTCTGGGTAAGGCAGAGCTCGGGCACACACATTTACACTCAGCTCTGGATAACACACATTTACACTCAGCTCTGGATAACACACATTTACACTCAGCTCTGGATAGCCCAGAGCTCGGGCACACACATTTACACTCAGCTCTGGATAACCCAGAGCTTGGGCACACACATTTACACTCAGCTCTGGATAACCCAGAGCCCAGGCACACACATTTACACTCAGCTCTGGATAACACACATTTACACTCAGCTCTGGATAACCCAGAGCTCAGGCACACACATTTACACTCAGCTCTGCATAACCCAGAGCTCAGGCACACACATTTACACTCAGCTCTGGATAACACACATTTACACTCAGTTTTGGATAACCCAGAGCTCAGGCACACACATTTACACTCAGCTCTGGATAACACACATTTACACTCAGTTTTGGATAACCCACATTTACACTCAGTTTTGGATAACCCAGAGCTCAGGCACACACATTTACACTCAGCTCTGATATTTCCATCCACAGGTCAGGCTTGGCAGGGCTCCTCAGCCTGACCCACTCCCTGCTCGAGCTGCCTGATTTTCTGCTTTACCTGTGCCTCCCTTTCACACACCTGATGCCAAGCCCTGAACATGAAAGGCTTGTCGCTGAAATCGATTTTTTTCAAGTTACAAATTACACAAAGCATGGGTTTTAATTGGATGTACAAGAGAACCTTTGCAACACCAGCAGGAATTAATAGTGTTTAAAAATAACTTTTCTACGCCGAGCAGCTCCTCTGAAGCAAATCATGGGAATGTAATGACATGGAGTTTGCATTTATTTAGGTATTTATTTATTTGTATCCCAGGCCCCACTCCTGGAAGTGTCCCAGGCAGGGCTGGACAGGGTGGGTGGCAGCTGGGGACCGTGGGCTGACCTGGCCCTGGGCACACAGCACAGGGATAATGGCTGGGGAGGGACAAAACCATCCTTCCACGGCTAAAACAATTAACAATTGTTAATTAACCATTGAAACTCTCCATCTTGAAGCTCTGTGAGGTTAAGTGCAATCAATGTTTATCTGATTACACTCAACAGGGTCAGGAGGCTCAGTGCACAGAGTGTTTGAGGAATTGCTTGGGAAAGAGAAATAAATGCTGGGGGCAGGATGGGGAGGGGCACTGGAGGGGGCAATCACCTCCAACAAACAAACAAATAAACAAATCCATCCCATGTTCAAGACTCAAATGTCCCTGGATGGACACATCTCCCATACAGACACCCTGGGGAGTGTGCAGTGTCTCAGTGTGCTCAGCAGAGATGATGTTTTTCTCTAAATCAAACCCAACACAATCAAACCCAACAAAATCAAACTCAACAAAATCAGACCCAACAAAGGCAGCCTGGAAAGGCCCTGCTCCACCAGCCCCTGAAGCCAACAGAAAAGTGTCTTCAGTGAAGCTGGATCGAGCTCAAAGTCTGCATATTTCTGCTTTCCTGAGCCGTGTAAACTCCATCTGTTCCCCGAGCCCTGGGGAATGCATCTGTGTCTGCCTGGCTCCGTGTGCTCCCTGCCCAGCCCAGTTCCACCAGTGCCACACACCAGTGGTGCATGGAGCAGAGCTCGGCTGCCTGCGCCAGGGCTGGCACCAGACACCTTTTTAATTAAAAATAAAATGTTATTACAGCACAGCCACCTCTCCTGTCTGTGTTCTGAAGAGCAGAGCCTGGTGTGGGACACAGCACAACACAGAATTTTGTGTCCTGCGTGTGCTGCCAGCGCAGTGCATGCAGGAGATGCAGGGCTGTGCATTCCCCTGCATCCCTGGCAGTGCCCCAGGCCAGGCTGGACAGGGCTGGGAGCAGCCTGGGACAGGGGAAGGGGTCCCTGCCATGGCAGGGGTGGCACTGGGTGGGATTGGAGGAATTGAGGTCCCTCCCAAGCCAGAGCAGTCTGGGATCCCAGGAACTGTGCCCAAGCTGCTCATGCTGAGCACAGGCCAGGCTCAGGGAGGTGTCCCAGGGCACGTCCCCATGGGAGCTGTCCCACACAGCACCCCTGGTGTCCCACTGGTGCCCTGTGTCCCCCATCCCTCACTAGGGGAGGTCCCTGCCCTCGCAGCTCCTGACCAGGAACCACAGCCCCAGAGCTGACAGCCACAGCAGGGAGGGCCAGGCTGGCGGAGCACAGCGAGCACAGCCTGAGTGTCAGGCAGAGAGCCCCAGAGGCAGCCCAGGAGACACAGCACAGGCGGAGCTGCCCTGGGGGGGTGAGAGCTCCTCCCAAAAACCCCAAAAACCCCTCGGAGCCGCCGCTGCAGCGCCCCAAAGCCCTCGGAGCCGCCGCTGCAGCGCCTGTCGCTGCCCAGGCTGATGGCAGCAATAACTCTGATGAATTGGTGCTGCAATTATGGACCTGTGAGGTTCTAGGAGGGGCAGCAAATGTGTCACTGCTTATCCACAGCTGGAGAAGCAGCTCCCTGTTCCTCCAAACCTCTGCAGCCTTGAGACGAGTCACTAGCACAGCTCTGCCTCTCCACAGCGTTCTGCTCCTGCACCTGAACACCAGTTCCGCAGTGAAATTGCATTTACAGAGCCAAATGTCACTGAAAAATATCTAAATCCTCTCTCTTGTTTGGTAGGAGCCATTCTCCAGGAAAAATACAGTTTTATTTTGCAAAAGCTGACCTATGGTTGTGCAGCCCTCCATCTGCCAGGGCTGTAAAGCTGCTCGAAAACACAAATGTGATTTGGGTTTGAAACGTCTACACAATTGAGTAAGAAATTGCAATGTTTGCTGATACGGGAGCTGGAAGCACAGCTCACATACAAATAAATCCTGGGTGCAATGAGACAATACCAGTGCAGGTGTTTAATCAGCCCTGGCCCTAGGAGCTGTGTAAACACGGGCCAGGGGTGATCCAATATTCATGAGAACCCCTGAAGATTGCAGGCCTGCCCGAGCCTCAGCAGGTCCTGCACCAGGCAGGGCCTGTCATCCCTGCTCCAACAGAGGGCAAACACACCCTGAGCAGAGGGGCAAACAAACATTCTTTACAAAGAGAAGAGGCCTTGGCTCAAGTGTTTCCAACCCATTCTAAACCAGGTGCTTCCTGTGGTTTGCTCCATGGCCCCATTTCCCTCTCTGCCTCTTGGACACGCAGGGGTTAAACCCTGGGGGTCTTTACATGGATTTATTGATAAGAATCCAGAAATTCACTGAAAATCAGAATATCTGTATCCTTCAGAACCATGGCAATCCCTTCACTACCATTCTGCTATCATTCAAACTTTTTAACCAGCATTTTGTGGTGTTCTCCCTTGGTGATGCTCAGTGTTCAGAATGTGACCCACCCTCCTCTCCATCAGCCTGGGAACAGCAGGAGTGATGCCCTGCTCCACCCCCAGGGAGGAATTTCTCACCCTGCCCTCTGGCAGTGGGAAGCTGTTCCCCCTTCCTCATGCAGGGTGCAGTTTCTGCACTATTAACCCGTTTATAATTTCAGTATTCTGTGCTCTCTTGGCCTGTTAGTTGGCCTTAAGCTCCTACATTTGTCAGCACACACAAGGCTTTGTTCCAGCTCTGGTACCTTTGTTTGCTGAGCTGCTCTGAGGCTGTTCCACAGCTCTCACCACACCCATCCCCAGCAAACACCTGCAGCTCACTGTCCCCATCCCCTGGGCAGGGGCAGAGCCAGCTGCTAAATAACTCCGTGTCCTGGGGAGGCAGGGACAGCAGCCTGCAGGGACACCACGCTGAGAGGCTCCAAAAATGGGGAAGAATTGGGGGTTGGAGCCAGCAGGAAGCCAGCGAGGCTGGACTCCAGCAGGGACTCTCCAAGTTAAGACAGAAGTGTGGGTTTTCTGTTTATCAAAAGGACTGATGTCGTCCTGCAAGATAAAGCAGCTCCTGGAAAGTGCTATTGTTTGTCTTTCTTAACCATTTATCAGCAAAGAACAGTTTAATGTTCTGGTAGAAGGCACAAGTGAGTATCTCTTCAGTGATGAAGGAAAATAAGCTTAGTGCTAAGGCAAATAGAAAATATTGATCTATCTTCAGGTACTGCAGCTGAAAATCTTTTGTGAAATTTATCTTCCCTACCCCTCCTGAGCAGTGCTCTTTGTCTCTTACCAGCTAATTCTCTGTAGTGAAAGTTTAACCTTGAACACAGAGAAGGGAAAAAACTCCAACCCAAAGCAAACTAGCTCTAGGAAGGGTTTAGATCAGTAAAGGCTCAGCTGGGGTGAGCATCCCCATCCCCTCTCCCATCCTGGGAAAACTCCTTGGGAAAACCACGTTCTGGGCTTCACTTCTTGGTGAAATCTCCAAGGCAGGAAAGAAACAAGGAGAGAAATCAGCTGTTAGGTAAACCTAGGAGGCTCAGAAATCGGACTCCCTGGGCTGTGATTAGATGGAGTCCCCAGCAGAGCTCTGTCTGTCCGTCTGTCTGTCCTTCACCTCAGCTCAGCCAACACTGGCCCAGCTCCTACAGCTGCAGCTGCACTGCAGAGGAGAACATTGACCATTCCCCAGGCTGGCTCAGGCCCCTCTCCTGCCCTGTCTGCAGCTCAGAGGGCAGGGACAGCACCAGGCACTGCCCAAGGGCACCTGGGGACAGGGGCAGTGGTGGCCTTGGCAGAGCTGGGAATGGTTGGACTCGATGGGCCCAGGGGCTTTCCCAACCTAAAGAAATCCAGGATTTTGGTTCTGTTGAGCCAGATTTCCCTTTTCAGTGTAATCATAAACCTGTGAATCATGGAATCCCAGAGGAGCCCTTCAAATCCAACCATTCCCGGCACTGCCCAGGTCACCACGGCCCGGTGTCCCCAAGTGCCACACTCACAGGGCTTGAAATGCCTCCAGGGGTGGGGACTGCAGCCCTTCCCTGGATGGCCTGCCCTTCCCAGCAAGAGATTTTTCCTAATCTCCAACCTGAACCTCCCGTGGCACAACCTGAGGTCCTTTCCTCTCATCCTGTCCCTGTCACCGGGGAGAGGGGCAGCATGGGGAGCATGGCCTGTCATGGTGGGACAGTGCCACAACCCCCCTCACTGGCATTAAACCAGGGCTAAAGTGGAAGGAGAGGAAAGAATGTGGAGGGGCTGACTGTGCTGGCAGCAGGAGCAGCGCCCAGGCAGCCTGGAGGGGCTGGGGGACTGCAGAGCCACGTGTGACACCGTGTGTGACACCATGTGTGACACCCCTGTGTGACAGCCCCGTGTGACACTGCGTGTGACAGCCCCGGAATTGTCACCACAACAAACCCAGGAGGCACAAAGAGCCCGAGCAAACTGAATTCCTGTTTAAGCAAATGTTCAGTCACTGCCCAAAGCAGGCCATCAACTCCAATTCCAACCAGCACTTGACAAGCTTCCTGCTTGTTCCAGCCGCGGGATGGGGTTCCAGGCCAGCCTGTTTGTATCTCCTCTCTTTCTGTTAAGCACAGCCTGGGCCATAATATCATTTTTCCTACTCTCATGCCACTGACAGCGCATCCATCATTCTTCATAATTGCATCTAACAAATATTGATTTTGTCTCCAAAAGAGTAAACAGAAATATTAAAGTGCTTTTGCAGAAGGCAAAAACACTCATGGAAAGCACATTTGAACAGGGCGAGGAGGATGAAGCCTGGACAGAACATATGGCTGTGAAAAAGCAGCTCCAATTTGCACTGGCTTAAAAATGCAGCAGAAGAGTGCAGAGCTGGGCAGCCGAGCTGCGTGCCAAGGAAACGCCATCGGGACAAGCGGCAGCTTCTGTGCTCTGTCTCAAACACGAGTGGCTCCAAACATTTCCCCACTCCTCCCTGAAGAGAGGAAGTGGCTGAAGCCTGCCCTCAGAACAGGGTTAATGCTGATTAAAGCACTGCTGGCTGCCTGTGCTGGGAGCCACAGCAGTGCCAGCCCCGGAGCCTGGCACGGGGCTCTGAGCAGCCTGGCCCGGGGCAAAGCACCCCTTGGGACTGCCTGGGCTTTAGGGCCCCCACCCCAAACCATGGGATTCCACGATGATGTTTGGCTGTACTAATCCATCACTTTAATCTCCCCCTCAGAGAACCTCTGGGAGGGCACAAACGAGCCCCACAAACGATCTGTCCGTGTGCAGCAGGGGCAGAGGGCAGCTGCAGCCAACCCTGCAGGGGTGAGTGAGAGTTCCTGGGCACTGCATGGGGTGGGGTCTGCCAGCCCGGGACAGCCCCGGGGGCAGGAGCAGCACCTCAGCCCCACGCTCAGCCCCACGCTCAGCCCCACGCTCAGCCCCACGCTCAGACCCACGCTCAGCCCCACACTCAGCCCCACGCTCAGCCCCACACTCAGCCCCACGCTCAGCCCCACGCTCAGCCCCACGCTCAGCCCCACGCTCAGCCCCACGCTCAGCCCCACGCTCAGCCCCACGCTCAGCCAGCTGGGGCACTCCTCTGGGGCGAGGGAGCCCAGAGTGTCCTGGGAGGGCCCGGGAACGGGACACCACAGCAGGAATTGCGTGGGTCAGGGCTGCCCCGCAGGGCACGGCCAGCACAGACCGGGGACACGCCAGGGACACAGCAGGGACACACCAGGGACATGCCAGGGACATGCCAGGGACGTGCCAGGGACATGCCAGGGACATGCCAGGGACATACCAGGGACATGCCAGGACCACAGCAGTGCCATTCCCGTTTGTGTGAGCCGCAGTGCCCAGGGCAGCCGCCCTCCCAGGACAGCCCAGGTGGCATCACCTGGCAGGGCAGTGCTGAGCCCCACCTGGCACAGACAGAACTGATGTTCTCCCCCTCGCCACAGGGCAGTGCAGTCTCCAAAAGAGATGATTCCCAGGAATACTGAGGCCACCTTGATACACCTCCATTAAGGACAAGGATAAGAAGGAAATTGTCACCTCTGCCAGTCTCAGGAGCAGAGTCCACAGCAGCAGCCCATGTTTGTCCCAGCTATGCACAAGCTCTCCTCTCCCCAGAGAAAACTCAGGTTATGTCCACATGCCTCTTCCTCTCACTCATGAAACTGCCACAGAGCAAAAGATTGTCCTAATGAGCCAATGGTTTATTTTCTCAAGGATTTTTCCACAGCTATGCTTAAATTCTCCAGGAGCAGCTCTTCCAGCTCCAGCCCCGTGGGCAACATGCTCAGATGTTTATTTCAGGAGGGGATGCTCCATTTGGAGACAACTCCAAGAGGGGAAAAAAACCATAAATCTCTCAAATCAATCAAGCAGTGTGTTGGCATGCAATAAACACCAATTTCTAAAGGAGAAATCTTTCTAGAGAAACTTGATCGACTCTCTGACAGTGTTACAGAGTTGGAAGATGAAAAGAAAAATTATACATTGGAGCTGGAGTAAAATATTGGGTTTCATGTCTCGCTGCATCTTGATTGCTAATACGGTTTGAGCTGTGTGTGCAAAATACCACCACGCTGGAAATGAGAAGTACATGAAACCATCAGGGATGAAGGATGGGGAGCAATCCCCAGCTGGTGGGTTCCCTGCCAGCTGCAATGCCAGCAGCAGGGTACAGCCCCCACTGAGGCCACCCTGACCTCTGCCCCCAGCAACCATGGAAAAATCCTGATCAGAGCAGATGTCATGGTAAATCAGGCACAAAACCAATCCAGGCCAGGCTGGGCAGGGCTTGGAGCAGCCCGGGACAGTGGGAGGTGTCCCTGGCCATGGCAGGGGTGGCACTGGGTGTGTTCAAGGTCACTTCCAACCCAAACCAGTCTGGGATTGTGGATCCAGCCCAGGGGCAGCTCTTGGGCCACCAGCTCTGGCCCATCCCAGCTGCAGGGTCTGCCTTGGGTCACAGCAGCTCAGCCCCACCTGCAGGCTCTGCTGCTGCTGTTCCCCAGGCACACGTCCCTGCAGACAGCTCCTGCATCAGGACTCAGGTGTGTCCCAGTTACCTCCTAGCCCTAGGGAAAACCCTTCCATGAGCCAGCTCTCTGGGAGCTGGCCTCCAGCACTGCAGGAAGGGCTGCAGGGATCCAGCAGAGCCCAGTGTGAAGCCAGGGCTCTCTGAGCAGGAATCCAGAGCCAGAGGTTCTCGTGTGGTTTTGTGCTGAAAAAATCAGGAGGGAATTTATGCATTTTTCTGTCTACAACAGAGGGTACAAAATCCTCCCAAGTTCTTTTCCTCATCTGACACCTCTGCTCTATCACATCCAAACTCTTGCTGATTTGATCTCTCTCCTCCCATTTGTCTCTTGTATTTCCTCTCCTGTTCCATTCCTAATTCTTTCTTAATTCCTCCTATTAAAAATGACTGAGGAACCAGTAGGAAATGTCCACAGTGGCAGAGAGTCAGGTCCTCATCTGCTCTTCCAGAGGCGGATGAGAGCAGTTTCCAGCTATAATATGTTACATCGAAAGGAAAAAAGCTGCTTTAAAAATCTATATTAAAGCTTTTATCCAATTAATATTTCATTACAGCTGCCTGGGAGAGACTCGTCACTCCTCAGTCGTTTCATTCTAAGCAGCTAAAACCCATTTGTGCAGTTGTAAATCCTTACTTTTTAATATGAATTTTTTGTAAGGTACTAATTAAAAAAAATAATTCAAGGAAATATTTTTTCCTCAATTGGCTTCTTCCTCTTATTGCTTTTTGCAGCATGAGGAGCAAGCATTAAACCCATCCCAGCCCCGTGGCAGTGGCTGCTCACAGAGCTGAGCCTTTCATCTGCCCGACATCAGGCAGCCAACAGCAAAGTCCGTGTGGGTTCGGAAAACCCTGGATAAGGAGCCAGGCAGGGCTTGGGGTGCGGGATGTGGGATGGGGAATCCGGGATGCGGGATGCGGGATGTGAGATCCAGGGTGCGGGGTGCCGGGTGTGAGCTCTAGAATGGGGAATCCAGGATGCAGGATCCGGGATGCGGGGTGCAGGATGCAGGCTCCGAAATCCAGGGTGCAGGCTCCGGGATCTGGGATGCAGGATCGGGGGTGCCAGATCCAGGATGTGGGATCTGGGATCCGGGATGTGGAATCCAGGATGCGGGATCTGGGATCTGGGATCTGGGCTCCGTGTGCGGGATGCAGGATCCGGGATGCGGGATTTGGGATCCGGGCTCAGGGTGCGGAATGCAGGATCCGGGATGCGGGATTTGGGATCCGGGCTCAGGGTGCGGAATGCAGGATCCGGGATGCGGGATCCGGGCTCAGGGTGCGGGATGCAGGATCCGGGATGCGGGATGCAGCTCCATCGGTGCGGGAGCACTGCCCTCTGTTGCCCGCGGCGTTGGCACTGCCGGAGCGATCGAGCGCCCCGTGGAACAGACCCTTCACTCCCTCTGTTCATCCCTCTTGCCCCAGTGCGCGATTTCCCCGTTCCCCACGCCAGACCCGTGTCAGGAATGGCCCCCAGAGCCATCGAGCACGGATCCCTCTCCTTGCAGAGCTCTCTAAAGGCAGAGCCCGCCCCAGGGCTCGCAGGCTCCCCGATCCCGGCGGGGCGCGGAGCTGCTCTCAGAGCTCCCTGGGCCCGTCCTTTCCATGGGCATCACCCGTGGGTTCCCAGGAGCAGCTCCGGACCCTGGCGCTGGCCGGACGAACCCGCGGGATGAGGCATTCCCGGCACCCCGACCGCAGCGGGCGATCCCCGGTGCCGAGGGGCATCAGCAGCTCACAGGCTGTCCCTGCCCGGAGCCAGCCCAACAAAGCTGAACTCATCACTCAGCTCGGCGTCTCCAGGAGCAACGAGTGCTCTGTATCTCTGCAGATCAGACACTTCCCATTCAATAGTCAATTAGGGAGCGAGTACCCAATTTACTGCAGCCAGCCTGGAAGAAAAATGTTAAACTGATGCAGTTTAAGCACAATTAACACGGGGACCTGCAGCTACCTGCTCGGGATTACAGGAGGAAGCTGTTCCCCAGTAACGGGTTCCAAGAGAAGAGATCAGTGATTCCTCTCTGCTGCTGATCCTGGCCCTGGTAACCCCCAAACATCCAAACATCCAAACCCCCAAACATCCTGCACTGCCCAGCTGAGGCTGTGCACCCCAGCTCAGCCCACCAGCACTCTGCGAGGGGGAGCAGGGATGCACGGTCAGACCAAGCCGATGCCAGGTCCCTGCTGGACCTGGGCTGGGACTTGGCTCTCCTCCGCAGCATCAGCCAGAAGTGTTTCTCCCATGTTCTGAGCCATGAGACAAAAGCCCACAAGGATTTGAGGCAGAGATGTCAAGACAATGTCACCAATGTCACAACTCTCAGTGCTTCTATCACTGCTCAATTCCTCCTGTGCTCCGTGACCTGCAGCTCCTCGGGAAGCTCCTGTTTGTGCCGTCTGTATCTGCCCTCTGTCGCCTCCTTGAGAGAAAACGCCTTCACAGCTCAAAGTGCCGAGTTCAAAGCAGAGTTCAGGAGAGCCTGCAGCGGAGCTGCGGCTGTGCAGGCTGCATCCGCCTGCACTGGTGCCTGCAGCTGCACTGGTGCCTGCAGCTGCACTGGTGCCTGCAGCTGCACTGGTGCCTGCAGCTGCACTGGAGCTGCTCCGTGCTCCCAGCACTGCGCCAGCCCTCGCCCAGCCAGGCAAACAGGGACACTGCAAAGTGTCAGGAAGGAAAAAGGGAACATGAACAGCCTGTCCTGGGGAATGCCCCTTCTGAACCAACCCTGCTGCCCATCCTCTCCGCTGTGCCCTGTGGTCTCGTGGTTGCTAATCCATCCCTGGGCTCTCTGAATTAGCAGATGGCAATTATGCATTCACTCTCACATTTTACCTTGTGACAGAGCATTTCTATACAAAACGTTCCTCCTTCATCAGTATTCTACCCACAGACTCGGAGTGTGTGAGTGTTGGAAATGGGTTCAGAGTCATTTCCCTGTGTTTTACACATTTTTCACTTTAAAGAAAGATGAAAACCCATGACCCAGAGAATCCGGTCCATTAGGATAAATCTCCATAATTTTGCAGTCATTAGACAAAAAAATCGTACTTGTTCCTCTTTTCATTCATGTGTAGAAGCTGTGTCGGAAAGACCCCAAAAGTTTGAGTGGTTTTTAGTGAAAATGCAGTTCTAAGTGTGGTGTAATAAGGACCAATGGTGCCACCAAGTGGGGACAGGGTGCAGATGGAAACACCGCGATTTTCTGTCATTCCTCGTTGGGATGGAAAGTCACAGGAAAGCAGAAAGAGCCACTTCAGTGAAGGCCATTGCTCTGCCTGTCCCCTCAGACCCAGGGGTTCCACATCTGTTATTTAAATTTTGAAGCACAATAAGGTGGAAAAAATCGGAAAAATCAAAAACTGTTCGAGAAGTCTTTCCCATTCCAAACATTTTCTTTTTCCACACACTGAGAAGCTGTGCTGCCCCTGGATCCCTGGCAGTGCCCAAGGCCAGGTTGGACACTGGGGCTGGAGCAGCCTGGGACAGTGGGAGGTGTCCCTGCCATGGCAGGGGGGCACTGGGTGGGCTCTGAGGTCACAATTCCAGGCTGGAATTCTGTGATTGTGGGCAGCAGCTCACAGGAGAACTCAGCAGAGAACCCAAAAGCCCCTGGAGCTGAAGGATGAGCAGAGGCTGAGGCACAGCTGAGGGATGTCTCTGCTGCAGCCGGAGCCCAGGACAGCAGGGAGCACTGCTGCACATGGAAAACACCCCCGACACTCCCAGCATCTTCAGACAGGGCTGAGCAGGACAGCAAACAGGACAAAGCACCTCCAGCTCTTACCATAAAATAAAATAAAATAAAATAAAATAAAATAAAATAAAATAAAATAAAATAAAATAAAATAAAATAAAATAAAATAAAATAAAATAAAATAAAATAAAATAAAATAAAATAAAATAAAATAAAACTGAAGCAGGAAATAGTTGATCACCAAAGAACTGTGTCACGTAATAAACCAAATATTTGCAACACATTGAAATGTACTACTTTGAGAAAAGCGGGAATATTTTAAAACTCCAAAGCCTGAACTTCTCACAGGAACTTTGGTGTTTGGAATTGTTGTAATGTTTAGTTCCAGGAAGATGGGGAGCGTCTTGAGTGCAGGAGGCTTTGCTGTAACAAACGTCCCAGCAGTGCCAAGGGAACCTGAGAGACCCCAGCCAAATGGCCACAGCCAGCAGCTTGTAAATTACAGCAAAAAAGGAAATTAAAGAAAGCCAAAAGTTTTTAAAATTACTACTGTTAATTTGCTGGATGGGTAACAGTGTGTTTCTGTGAATCTCTAATTGCAGGGTGCTAACCAGCTCAAAAGAAATCAAAATAGAATCCTCATAACTTCTATCAATGCTGAAAACTCCCTGGTCACAGCTGAAGACAACACCTTGTGCCAGCTTCCCAAACCTGGGGGGAGCCAGATCTCCTTATCCACGCAAACATAAAACCTGAGAGCCATAAAATCACAGACCTGTTCAGGGTGAAAATCCCCCTGAGCCCAGCGAGTCCAGCCATCAACCAGCACCACCCGGTCACCAGTGAACCATGCCCCAAAGTGAGTGCCACATCCACACGTCTTTTAAATCCCTGCAGGGATGGGGACTCCACCTGTGGGCAGCTGTGCCAGGGCTGGGCAGCCCTTTCCATGGGGAAATGGTGCCCACCCTGAGCCTGCCCTGGCCCAGCCTGAGTCCATTCCCTCTCCTCCTGTCCCTGTTCCTGGGAGCACAGCCCGACCCCCCCGGCTGTCCCCTCCTGTCAGGAGCTGTGCAGAGCCACAAGGTCCCCCTGAGCCTCCTTTTCTCCAGGCTGAGCCCCTTCCCAGCTCCCTCAGCCCCTCCTGGGGCTCCAGACCTTTCCCAGCTCCGTTCCCTGCCCTGAACAGCTCCAGCCCCTCCAGGGCTCTCCAGAGCTGCCCCAGGATCCCAGGGGGTCCCTCAGCAGGGCCAGCACAGGGGACAATCCCTGTCCTGGGGGACAGTCCCTGCCCTGGGGCCCAGTCCCTGCCCTGGGGCCATCAGTCTCCTGCCCCCCTGGGCCCGTGTCCAGCCCCTCTGTCCCTGCCTGGAGCGTTCATGGTGTCACCCAGGGCAGGACCTGGCTCTGGCCTTGTTGACCCTCACCCCGCTGGCTCTGCCCGTGCCCCACCACTCTGGTAACACATCACTGCCACTGACAAGGTTCTTGCCCCTGTGCAGTGGGAGATTATATCTGAGAATGTGCTGCCCATAATTCATGTAGCCCAAGCAGCACTAACGTGCCATGAACTGCCCAAACAGCGGCCCAAATGAGGAGGGATCTGGTGGTGTTGCAGCCTCATTCCCAGCAGCCAGCTTCATTTTCTGTCTGACTGCACAGAAGCGTCAGGATGCAGCATCCATCCGTGTTCCTGTCAGTTTGCACAGCGGGTTGAGTATCACTACCAAATTCTCCGGGCAAGGACAAGCATTAATCTCCATGAGCAGAACTGAAAGCCAGGGGGAAACAGGTGCCAGCAGCAGGGTGGGAAAGGTGCAGGGCAGGTCAGCCCGCTGAGCAGCAGCTGCAGAGCACGCCAGCCCTCAGTGACCCCCAGCAGCAGATCTGCAGTGACACAGCTCCTCCCCAGCTGGCAGCCCAGCCCTCCCAGAGCTCAGCCACCATCCCAGGTATTTGCCCAGTCCTGGACATCCTGGTGTCCCTGGAACTGCTCCCCTGTCTCACCCATCCCAGGACTCTCACACTGCTGAAGAACTGGCAGATACTCTGTTCCCCAGCTCCACATCTCCACCTCACACTTGTGCTGGCACACAGCAAATGCCACGGGCTGGGGAGGAACTCGGGCAGGGGCTGCAGCCCCTCCACAGGAGCTGCTCAGGCAGGAGGAGGCTTCAGAAAGAGCAGCAAACTCACCCAGTCCCTCAGACACAAGGAGCTCTCAGCAGGCAGGCTGGGAGAGAGCAGCTGTCCCAGCCCCAGCAGCTCTCCCAACCCCAGCAGCTCTCCTCTCCAGCAGAAACAGTAATTCCCTTCTGATCTCATAGGAGAAGGGCACCCCTGGGTTTCTGGAGAAAACCCTCTTGTTGGTGCAGCTTTTCTGCAAGGTGTGCACACCTTCTTCCCCAGGTCAGCACCTATTCTGAAATGCACTACATGGCTTCCTTCTTCAAAATAACTTCCATTTCTTTGACTTTAAGCAGCTCAACTTCCTATACAAAAACCCTCTGCCATGAAAGAGCCTTTGGTGTAGGGCTCATTAGTAAGCTCAGCTCTCCCCACTGCTTCCCACATCTCTGGGATCCCTGGAGAGAACAACTTTGCTTTGATTAGAGGGGAAAACATCTTCCCTTTCAGTTTATATCAGAGTGTCTGAAACCAAACACTGAATTTGGGATGGGGACACGGTACTTGTGCATGCAAGAAACGGAGAGGTTTGTACA
Organism: Prinia subflava; assembly: GCF_021018805.1. Classification (NCBI taxonomy): domain Eukaryota; kingdom Metazoa; phylum Chordata; class Aves; order Passeriformes; family Cisticolidae; genus Prinia; species Prinia subflava. The sequence goes on along the minus strand of NC_086255.1, from coordinate 702,017 downwards.
GGATGGAGTGAAAGCAAAGAACAACTCCAAATGAAGCTGGGCTGGCAGACAGCACTCAGCAGCAGGGCTCAGGGCAGGGCTTTCCAGCTCTCCAGGGGAAGGTGTTCTCCAGGACCTTCTTGCTGACATAATTTCACTGGCTGTTCATCACCCTCTGTTCTGGGGGACCCAGGGCTCCCTGCTCCCTGTGGCCGTGCTGGAGCCCTCCAGAGGGATTTGGGGTTTTCCTGGAATGATTCAAGAAGTCATATGTATAACATGCGTCAGACAGAAAGTCTGAACACAGAACTTTGTAAAATGAGGAGTACAGTGCCTGGTTTTGGTGTGCTGAGTGCAGAGAGCCTGTGAAGGCACCTGCACAGCTTTGCTAGGGGGCTCACCTGAGCCAGAGCCAGCAGCAGGACAGGGTTTGACACGTGCACAGCTCATCACCCACAACACCAAACCAGCCCTCCCAGCCCCTTCAGCCCCACATCCCCCTCAGAACCTGAACATGGGCTGTTTTCCTACCCTGCCCACCACCAAGCTCCAACAGGACAGACACAAGAGAATGCAGACGAAAATATTGGTGTGAGGATAAAGAGGAAAGGTTAAACCTTGGAAACACTGAGCAAGAATCAGTAAAACTCAAAATGATGTGTGCTGCAACACTGGAATGAGTTGAATGTACAGCTAAAATGTGCCCCCCTTCTGGAGTGTAACTGGGTGGCAGCAAAGCAGCAAAGAGAGAGGAACTGGAGCGCAGCAGCTCCAGCCACAGCCAGGCTCCCTGGCAGTACCTGCGCAGGAAACCAGCCAGGGCTCATACTGCAACTCAACAGCCACCCTGACGGCTGTTACTAATGGGTGTGCCCTAGTCACTAACTTTTATGACATTGAACTGGAAATGAATCAGTGGAAAAGGCTTCACTTCGGAATTAGGACTTCAAAGAGTCCAATAGCTGAGACAAGTTGCACTACTAATAAAACTAGCTTTCTTTATGAGTAGGATATTCCACTTCCAGCAGTAACCCTCAGTTGGGAAGTGGCTGCAAACACTTCCTGAGCTTGTGTGAGCAAACAGGGCAGCTCCAATCACTGAAACAAACACTTGCAGAGGCTGTGTTGTGTTCCCGGGTGCTGTTTGCCCTGGCTCCGGGCCCGGTGCCAGCCTGCGTCTCACAGCTCGTGCCGTTCCGGGGACACGGCTCCGTCAGCACTGCAGGACACGGGCCAAGGGACACCTCCCCAGCTGGCCGGGGCAGGCAGGACGTGTCACCAGTGCCAGAGTAACCAGTGCCAGCAGGGCCCACCACAACAGCACGGCAGGGACAGCCCTCAGCTCTGCTGAGTGTCTGTGGGGTGCTGCACTTCGGGGTGCAGCCCCGGGCTGTGACGAGCTGCAGTGTCCCAGGCTGGGGGAACCCCTGCTCCTGCCCCATCCCTGTGAATGAACCTCAGCACAACCCCACACTGCCACACCCCAGGGACACTCAGCAGCCACGACACCCCGGGAGCACAGCACTCACACACCCCAGGGACACTCAGCAGCCACGACACCTCGGGAGCACAGCACTCACACACCCCAGGGACACTCAATAGCCACGACAACCCGGGAGCACAGCACTCACACACCCCAGGGACACTCAGCAGCCACGACACCCCAGGAGCACAGCACTCACACACCCCAGGGACACTCAATAGCCACGACACCCCAGGAGCACAGCACTCACACACCCCAGGGACACTCAGCAGCCACGACACCCCAGGAGCACAGCACTCACCCAAGAGACACTCAGCAGCCACGACACCTCGGGAGCACAGCACTCACACACCCCAGGGACACTCAATAGCCACGACAACCCGGGAGCACAGCACTCACACACCCCAGGGACACTCAGCAGCCACGACACCCCAGGAGCACAGCACTCACACACCCCAGGGACACTCAATAGCCACGACACCCCGGGAGCACAGCACTCACACACCCCAGGGACACTCAGCAGCCACGACACCCCGGGAGCACAGCACTCACACACCCCAGGGACACTCAGCAGCCACGACACCCCGGGAGCACAGCACTCACACAGCCAAAGGCTCCTCAGCCTATTTCCTGCCATGTTTTACAGCTCCCATTGTAACCATCCTAAGCAACAACATTCCTGTTCCCTGTTTTACAGAACCATGTCTCACATTCTGGAAGACCTGCCACACGTGGGTGGTGCTCTTAGCAAACTGCTCCTGCCTGGCACCAGCACTGGGGCTGAGAGGGGCTGGTGGGGCCGTGGCAGCGCACACAGCCGTGCCCACACGCCCTGGCAGCACCGGAGCCCCGAGGGCTCAGCCTGCAGGGCACAGCTCCTGCTCAGGGATCAGCAGCTCCCCGAGGGACACAGGGCTGTCCCTCTGTCCCCAGAGCCCCCTCAGGGCCACAGCTCTGGGAGTCACAGCGGGGAGGGCCCTGTCTCTGTCCTGGGGCAGTGTAACTGGTTTGGAACTCCCTCCCCTTCACACACCACAGTCACTACGAGGTGCACAGGGCAGGCGGGCTGGAGACAGAAGAGTTTTAAAAATTTCACTCCATGGAGCCCATAGTAACATATTCTGTTACCAACATCCACCAACTCCTCAAGGATTTTTCCTGAGACTTCCAACCCAATTTAGCTCCACCATATGTCAGTGGTACTTGCTTCAGCACTGAATTTCTTCCAGTATTTCACTACAGCTAAAACACTCTTCTGTTATTCTGAATAAAATGAATAAAAGAAAAAATAACTAAATAACTTTAAAAAAAACCCAAAAAACCAGTTTAAGAGGATGATGGGTCTGGAAGTCAACCAAACTTACCATCACTCTGTTGGACAGCGTGGGGCACACAATCACTTGGCCATGAAAAGATTCGACGTTTCATTTATAGAATCACAGAATCCCAGAATAATTTGGGTTGAGAAGGCCCCTAAAGCCCATCCAGTGTCCCCCCTGCCATGGCAGGGACACCTCCCACTGTCCCAGGCTGCTCCAGCCCCAGTGTCCAGCCTGGCCTTGGGCACTGCCAGGGATCCAGGGGCAGCCACAGCTGCTCTGGGTAACCTGTGCCAGGGCCTGCCCCCCCTGCCAGGGAACAATTCCTGCCCAATATCTCAGGTAAAGCTGCCTGTTTCAGCCTGAGGCCATTGCCCCTTGGCCTGTTCAGTCACACCTCCCTTAAAAACCCCCTCATTTTTTAAGAGTTTTACTGAACACTTTTCCCATGCCAAAGCCTGGTGAGCAGAGCACCCCAAGGGTTTACTAAGGCACTGCTGCTGGGATGTGCATTTCCTGCAGCAGCCAACAAGGAACGTAGAAGGGCTTGCTAGTCCTGTTCATTTTTAAATCCTGAGTTTGGCCAGTATGGCCCTTTGATCCTTTGACCCTCCTGAAATCACACCCTGCCATCAGCAGGGTAAGAGAGGAAAAGGAGTTCATTCAAGCCTTCACTATCTCAAACTAGAGAAGCTGCATCAAAGAAAAATGTCACTTCCTATATTTATGTCATCCCACATAAATGGTTTGGGGCCTTCTCCTTGCAGCCAAACCAAAGTGAGGGGAGACTCATGGGGGTCTGCAGCTCCTCCCGAGGGGCAGCTCCGATCCCTGCTCCCTGTGACAGGGACAGGACCCAGGGAACGGCTGCAGCTGGGCCAGGGCAGGGTCAGGCTCATCCCCAGAGGGGCTGGCACTGCCCAGGCTCCCCAGGGAATGGGCACAGCCCCGGGGCTGCCAGAGCTCCAGGAGAGCTTGGACAGCACTCCCAGGGGTGCACAGGGTGGGATTGATGGGGGTCTGTGCAGGGTGGGATTGTTGGGGGGTCTGCACAGGGACAGGGCTGGACTGGATGAGCACTGTGGGTCCCTTCCAGCTCAGGATATTCCCCAGTTCTATGACATAAAAGGGTGTTTCCCCAACAGGAGTGTTCACAGTGGAATTCAAACATTTCCTTCTCAAAATGAAGTGTTTTTCTTTTCACCCTGCCTTAAGCATCGCCATCAGTTTCGTGCAGGAAGAAATGCTTGAGGAATGAGTGCTGTCCCTGCTGGCTGTGCCACAGCTCCCCGTGGGGAAGGACTGAGCGCCCGGAGCGCAGGACCTGCAGCCACACCTTGCCGAGGCAGTGACTCACGGCTCCGCTGGGACACGTTCACAACTTTTCTTCTCCAGAGGAAAATGCACAGGTAGCAATTAAAATCTGGGTGAGGCTGGACAAACCCATAAATGTTTGGAATTATTCCGAAGTTTTAATTGAAGTTGGAGAGCGGAGCAGCTACAGCGGAACGGGAATGAGATTTTGACATTTAAGGAAGTGTCACTGAGAGAAATCTTGCTGTCACAGATATGACTCACCCACTGCTGTGCCTGACAGGTGTCTTCTCTGACTCCTGAGATCAAGATAATTTCACTTTAATCTGAGAGAAGCAGAGGGATGAGCAATTCCATTTATTTATAATAAAAGCCCCCTTCAAAGGTAACTTGAAAATGAATTATTTTGGGAGGACGTTCACAGTTCATTGCTGCAGAGGTGTGAACACAGCACAAAGGGCCCTCTCTGGATGGACAGCACGGCACAGAAAAGCAGCATCGACTGTCCCCAGAACAATGCCTGTTTAGGGAAGAGACACTTTGTGGTGGGGGAAGCTGGGAGACACTGGGAGAGACCAACATCAGACAACACAGCACGTGGCAAGGCAGAGATTTATTTGGTTTTCGTTACAGTAACAAGATGACAAATATTTGGCTCCCAATTTAGCCTGAAGGACCACAGTGAACCACACCTGGGTCCTTCCAACAACAATTCCAGTTGGGACAGAAGTGCCCAGGACCTGTGAAACGCCGTGAGCCAGCCCTGAAGCAAAGTGGCAGGGGCTGGGCTGGGCAGGACAGAGCAACCAACCACTTGTGTCAAAGGCAGCAATAACCTGAAAGGCTGACTGGAAATCTGACTGCAAACAGGATGGGATTCCCAGCTCTCACGCAAATAACCAGGAGGTGATCTCCAAAGTCACCCTCCTGCTCTATGGAACAGCAAGTCAGGGACCAAGCAAGATATGATCCCTGGCTTGGGGCTGAGTAACAGGGAAAGCCTTTTCCAAATCCACACCAGTGCCACTCAGTGCTCCTCAGCCAGGGGCACAAAGCACCCATTCCCAGGATCCTCCGCAGGCTGCAACACTTCTGACCCGACTCCAAAAGTGATTCCTGTAGAAGTGCTCCAGAGTGCAGAGAAGCTGCCTGAAGCATTGGGTTAGCTCTAGATCTTTCCTTATAAAGCCAGAGAGCAATTACTGCACCACAGCATGAAGAACACAATAGAACAGACACTTTCTTTAGTCAGGAGGTGATTCAGCTATCAAAGACATTCTTTTGTTTCTATTTTGGGGGAAAAAACCCATCACTGCTTTCAGATGTCTAAAGCTGACGTTGCCAGGGTTCTTCAGGGCTGTCAGCAGCCGAGAAGGGCTCTGTGATCCCTCCCTTCTCCTCATGCTCCAGCCTCTCCAACAGCCCCGTGGAACTCCTGGAAACGCCACCTGAGGGTGAGCAGGACACGGACAGTGACTCACAGGGCACACTGTGCCTCTGCAGCCAGAAATAGAGAGCACAGCACACGGCCTCGTCCCTTCTGTCCCCTCGCCCGGAGCCAGCCAGGACACACGCACAGAGCGCCAGGAAAACGCTGTGCTGCTCCTTCCTGGAAGAGCTGCCCTCTCCAGGGCCACGCTCAGCTGGGGCCAGGCTGGCAGAGGGACACTGCAGTCACAGGAGCTCTGCACGGGACAGGCTGGTGACAGCCAGGAAGGGGATGGAGCGCTGGCACCCGGGAGAGCAGGGAGGGTAAAGCTGACCCATGAGGTTTACGATGTTTGCCTGGACGTGACAAGAGGACTTTCCTGAGGGGCGTGGATGCAAGGGCTCTTTGGAGCAGGAGGAGAGTCTGAGTGCCATGCAAACCCCATACAATGCCAATATTTCAGGGAAAGCAGGGTCTGTGCTCAGCTGTGGGAGCAGGGACCTGGGCAGGAACCACCAGAGGCTAACAAGGACTGACCACAGGGTAAGGACTCAAGCCTGGTGTATCTTTATATACAACAGGGATAAATGCAGTGTAAAAAAACCTGGTAAAATTACTAAACACAGGGCTCATAAAGCAACACACCAACTGCCAAACCACAGGTTTGCTCCAAAGTTTGGAACACTGACAAAAATTCCATGGGAAAAAAGTCTGTTGCGCTTCTCACCTAAGAATAATCAGGTGAGAATGAGGTGTTTGCTGTCAATTAGCATGTGATATGCGTGTGGTTTCTATCTATTAATAAAATCTGACTCTCTGTGCCCACCAGCTGTACTTCCCTTTAGGATAAATGCTCTTTCCGTGGCTTGCCCTGTGTTTTTTGAAATTACCCTTCCAGCACCCCCTGTTTTCAGATCAGCAGCAGTGAGAGCCCCCTGGCAGAGCTCAGGGTTCTGTTAGTCCTAGCCAGAGGATGGAAAACAGTCTGAGGGGCACGGCGCTGGCAGCACCTCCCACAGCACACGGAGCAGCTGGCCCAGCACGATCCTATTTCCAGAGCACATTTGGAAACTTTGCTCTCAGGAGCTTTTCTTGCTCAGCGTGGCCAGGGCAGAACGTCACCTTCTCGTGAGTGCAACCCCCGAGTAGCCAGGAGTGACCCAGTGACTGGGACCAGCCGCTGCTGACACTCTGTGCCTCAGTTCTGGGAATTCTGCAAAAGCACCGGACACAGCCCCGGCCCCTGCTTGTGCAACGCCTCTGCCCAGCCCCACACAGCCCCCGAGCTGAGCAGGGAGAGCTTTCCCAACACTCCAGAGAAACTTTCCCAGCACTCCCACCCCAGAATCACCCCTGTCCCCAGCGTGGGCAGCAGGAGAGGGGGGTTCTGCCCCTGTGCCCAGGTGAGAGCCACCTGCAGAGCTGCCAGCACAGGAGAGACCTGGAGCTGCTGGGGCCAGGCCAGAGGAGGCACCAGGATGGGCAGAGGGATGGAGCAGCTCTGCTGGGAGAGCTGGGGGTGCTCAGCTGCAGGGGAGAAGTTTGGGGTGACCTCAGTGCGGCCTCAGTGCCTGAAGGAGCCAACAAGAAACTGGAAAGAGACTATTTACAAGGGCCTGGAGTGCCAGGACACAGGGGGAAGGACTTTCCACTGCCAAAAGGGCAGGGTTTAAAGGCATTCTTTGCCCTTAAAGATCACTTTCCTATAGCTACAGAGGAGACAGCCAGAGACCTAGTAAAAAATTATTTTATTTAAACACTTGATACACAACACACTGCATAGGGAATAAACACAAATCAAGTAATGAATTTATAAATGGGTACAGATGTCATACAAAGACATTAAATCAGGAAAACTCGAGTCAAATGCATTTCTGTATCTTAATTACCAAGAACAGGCTGCAAGCCCAGAGCAGAAATTTCTCTGAGAAGAGCCTCCCTGAACTCAGGCAACTGCTAGACTTCAGTCCTTTCACAGGAAAATCCTGAAGAACCCCCAAGTAAAATTCCATTCAGTAAGATAAAGACTCCCAGCAGAGAAATTTACTTGTCCCTAACAAGACTCTTACTCTGTAAGAGGATGTTCTTCACTCATCTGTGTTCAAGATCACAATTAACCATGTCTGTTCATCCACCACTTTCCTTGGGTTTGTACAAGCAACAGGATTTAGGAAACCACCTCAGAGACACAGCAATGCAGACCTGTCAGCTTTCCAAGCATTTAGCCCTTCTCTAGAAGCAGCTGGGCTTTAAAGTTCTTCAAGTTGTACCACTTTCCAAGGGACTTAGAGAGCAGGAATATATTAACACTGGAGTTTTGGGGCAAACACAGAATTCATTTTTGTTTCTTTCTGCTCTTTCGGACTTAGGGGCAGAAATTGCATTTTCACAGCTTCCAGTATCCATGCTTGGAAAAGAAGCAGTCAGTGTAAGAGGCCCAAACTCTACGGGGCACCAGGAAAATTCCAGCTGAGACACAGAGCCAGGACAGGCTTTAGGAAACGCTTCCACTGAGGGGCAGCTGAGACACAGAGCTGGGACAGGCTTTAGGAAACGCTTCCACTGAGGGTTGGCTGAGACAGAGTCAGGACAGGCTTTAGGAAATGCTTCCACTGAGAGGCGGCTGAGACACAGAGCTGGGACAGGCTTTAGGAAACGCTTCCACTGAGGGGTGGCTGAGACACAGAGCCAGGACAGGCTTTAGGAAATGCTTCCACTGAGGGGCGGCTGAGACACAGAGCTGGGACAGGCTTTAGGAAACGCTTCCACTGAGGGGCAGCTGAGACACAGAGCCAGGACAGGCTTTAGGAAATGCTTCCACTGAGGGGCAGCTGAGACACAGAGCTGGGACAGGCTTTAGGAAACGCTTCCACTGAGGGGTGGCTGAGACAGAGTCAGGACAGGCTTTAGGAAATGCTTCCACTGAGGGGTGGCTGAGACAGAGTCGGGACAGGCTTTAGGAAATGCTTCCACTGAAAGGGGGCTCAGGCCTTGGCACTGCCCAGGGAGGTTTGGAGCGCCCATCCCTGGAGGTGGCCAAGGAATTCCTGGAGGTGGCACTCAGAGCTCTGGGCTGGGGTCGAGGTGGGGATGGGGCACAGCTTGGGCTCGATGGTCCTGGAGGTCTTTTCCAACTCCGTGACTCTGTGAATCTGTGATAAATCTGTCCCCGAGCAGCACTGACCGCCTGAGCCCCCGCTGCCCTCCCTCCCGTCACCCCGGCTCTGGCGCTCGCTGAAGCGGAAACGAGTCAGAGCAACGTTTGGGTTTTTTGTTGTTTTGGGGCTTTTTCCCCTCATCACGATTAACCCTTCAGGGAGCGAGCAGAAATAAATGGGGAGGCACGGCGTTATCTCAGTGCCGCTGTGGCGGTCCCGCCCCGTGCCTTCACGTAAAGCCGCGTTCGGAGCGGCGCGTGTGGAGCCCCGGCTGCCGCCTGGGGAGCGCCTCCGCAGCCGCAGCACCAAGACCACCACTCCTTCCTCCTCCTCCTCCTCACGCTCCCGCTGCTGCTGCCCCGCACGGCTCGGAGCCGGCCCGGGGCTGTGCCGGGGCTGTGCCGGGGCTGTGCCGGGCTGGGCCGGGCTCGCCGCCCCGCTCGCTGCCCGGCCCGCCCTCCCTGAGGGGAGCCGGCGGTGACGTCACGGCCGGGCCGCCCGGCAATGGGCGCCATTTTGAAACCGCGAACCCTCCCGCGGCTCCGGGCGGCTCCGTCCCGCTCCCGGCCCCGCTCCCGGCCCCGCTCCCGCGGCTCCCCCCGCCATGGCAGGTCTGTGTCCGCGCTCCGCGCTCGGCTCCGCGTTCGCGCCGGGATGGGCCGCGGGTGGCTCCGTGCGGCCGCGGGAGCCGGCCGCAGGCCGGGCCGCGCCGGGCGGCACCGGCGGGTGATGCGGGAGCGCGGCGGCCCCGAGGGGTCCGGGCCGGGGGCCGGAGCGGGGTCTCCCCCCTCCCTCCCTCTCTCACCGCCCTTTCTCCCTCCGCAGTAGTGGCGAGAGCTGGAGGCGACGGCGGCGGCAGCAACGAGGTGCAGTGGTGCTTCTTGCAGGTGAAGGGGGCGATCGACGAGGACGTGGCGGAAGGTGAGGGGAGCCCCGACACGCTGAGCGCTGCCGGGCGGCCGCGGGGCAGCGCCGCGGCATCCCCGGCCGTGCCGGGGGGTGTGTGCCATGACTAAGCGAGCTCCCACCCGTAGAGCATCACACACAGTCACGGCGCCTTCCTCCAGCTCTTTAGTGCGAATCCCAGAACCCCCAGATCGCTGGGCTTGGAGGGGCCTCTGGAGATGATCCAGCTCAGGGCCCTGCCCAGGCAGGGTCACCTGCAGCAGGTGACAGGGACCGTGTCCAGGAGGGTTTGGAATGGCTCTGGAGAGGGAGAGCCCAGCCCCTCCCCGGGCAGCTGCTCCATGCAAAGAAGTTCTTTCTCACGTTGGGCTGGCTCTTGCTGTGCTTTAGTTTCTGGGCACTGCTCCGTGTCCTGTCTCTGGCACCACTGAGCAGAGCCTGGCACCGGCCTCCGACAGCCCCTGGGGAGATTTGTGTGGATTGATGGGATCCCCTCTCAGCCTTCCCTTCTCCAGACTGAGCAGGCCCAGCTCCCACAGGCTCTCCTCATCTCAGGGATGCTCCAGAACCAAAATGAGCTCTGTGGCCTCTGCTGGACCCTCTCCAGTGGCTCCTTGGCTTTCTTGTCCTGAGGAGCCCAGAACTGGGCACAGTTCTGGGCTTAGGATAACTGTCTCCAGTTCTGGGCTTGGGATAAAAGGTGACAACAGTGATACCATACAGGGAGAGGAAAAAAAGAAACACCAGTGGAGTCTGTCAGGCTTGTCAAGTTTCGCTCTGACGCACAGAGAGTGCAGCTCTGTCATTTGTGCTGCATTGAAAAGTGCAGTTTAAAGGGTTCCTGCAGCTGTGGAGAGATTTGATTCCCACTTGTTAACGTTTGGGAGCTATAAATAGGGATATTAAGCAGGGAAAAAGGGCACACCTTCACATTTCTCTGAAACTTTCCAAGCGCTTCATGTTTGGACAAAGTAGAAAATAAGAAATGTTGCAACTGGGAAAAGTGTCTTCTGTAGTGTGCAGAACCTGGGTGGAATTTTTCTTGACTCTGATGAGAAAGTTCTCTTTTTTTGCCCCTAAATTTCCTGTGTTCCAGCTGTCCAGGCTGGCAGCACTCCTTTCCAAAGTGTGAATTGACTTGCAGGGCCGTGTGTGCTCAGCTTGGGTTTGGGATTTTATTTTTTTACTGGATGCAGTAAATATTTTTCCTTGCTGCCTGCTACAGGGAAATTGTGCTGACAGTGTTTTCATTTTCATGCCACTTGTTTGGCATTCCGTTTAAAATAATGGCCATGGGAGGGATAGACTGGAAACTGCTCAAGAAACTAGACTCACTCAGTTGTTTGCTTCCGTTTTCTCCCCTCTGTGTATTTGGTAGCTCACTCTGAAGTTCCCAGAAATCTTGTAGAAATGTATATAGGTAGTTTTTATGTTTTTTTAAATAGTTCTTTTTTCTCAGATCTGTCACCTGTGTGACTAAAAGTCAGTTCTCCATGAGTAAAGGATGTAGTCCTGGGGCCACCTTGCTTCCCAGACAACTCCTGAGCAGGTGGATTTGCACAGAGCAGGAAAGCTCCAGCACTCATTCAGCACCTGCTTTTGCAAAACTTCCACTAAAGTTTCATTTTCCTATGGGAATACTAGAACTATTTACAGGCTTTCTGACTTTTTTCTTTTATTTTGATTTGTGGCCTTTCCCCTCCTGTTACATTTTGCCTTGAAATTGGAATGAAATATAAAAAATATGCTATTTATTTGCTAATAAGTGCCCAAATTTAATTCACTAGTAAGAGTACAGATACATTGCTAGATTTTGGGCCTCAGTTAGGGACATATTTACTCATTGCCATCTTTTAAATCCTCTCTTACCAAACTGCACATTTAAACCTGCTTGATGGACAACTGTTGCCCTGAAATAGCCTTCCAACTGCACATAAGTTTTTGTGACAGTGCTAACGTGCTACTGCTGTTGATTTTTGGTCTATTTTGTGAAGAATCAGCTGTCTCGAGGAAGAGGGCACTGTGAAGTTGCTGTCCAGCCTGTTCCATGCAGAGTGTTTGCTGGATTTTCATAGGGGTTTATTCAGGAGTTGAAACTGCTCAGCCAGGCAACTTTACCAGAAAATCCTTTCCTTCGTAGTGCAGCTCTAACATACATTTTATATTCCGTAGTTGTTTCTCAGGTGTCTGGCTTCAACACAAACACTGGCACGAGTGTCTGTATCAGAGTGGCAGCTGGGTTTTCCTAACTGGGTCATTAATACAGAAAATCACTGTCTCCCCTTTGTCTTGTCCGTGCCTTGCTTTTCCTCGGTGACTAATCCCTGCCCTCTGCTCAGGCTCTGTGTCAGGAAAGAGAGGGGCACTGTTCAGTGTGACCGTTTCTGAAAGACCAGGAGAATCCATCACTTACTGAATATGGATCTGTTAAAGGGTTGGACATGACTTTGCTGGGATGGAAAAGTTTAGTTGGATTCAGGGAAGAGGACTGGAGGATAAAACAGAGATTGAAAGATTTAATATTGGGGATGGCAACAATCATAATTTGAAAACAAAGCTAATTAAAGATTGTGTTGTAATTTTGTTGTTAGTGGTAACCACATGAGTCCAAAACTTGCACTGTCTGCCCATGGACCTTGTAATTCTTGGGTTGCGTCTTTGTAGAAAGACCTTTCTAAATAAAGAATACAATTGCTGCCAGAGACTTTATCACTTCCATGACTGCAGTGCTGAATTCGTTTTGCATGTTCAAAATTGTCCTGTTTTGGGAGGCTCTTTTTTTGGGCAAGTAAAATGTAGTCTGTTTATTCAATAATGAACAATAATACAGATATGCCCAAATTCCTGTGGGCCAGATGTTCTGTCTCTAATCCATGATCACTTCTGGACGCAGTTCTGTATCTCCAGTTAATGATCCAAAAAATAAACTTTTTTTTAGTTTAATTCTCAGATAGTGGCTGGTATTGACTGCCCTGCCAAACTGAGACATCCCTTGTTACCATCACTTCAGCCACCTCTGCTTCTTCTTTTGCTGTCTGTTAGGTGCTGGGTCAGACACCTCAGCAGTTTGCCAGGAAGCAGAACACAAGGGGCAAAGACAGCCACAATCTAATAAAAACATATTAGCCTGTAATCCTGAGTGCTGCTACAAGCGATTTAGAAATGTTCTTTAGAAAAATGTCTTTACAAATCAGTCATTTAAGATGTTCTGGTGTGGTTAGGAATTCACTTGTCCTATTCTCCTGTTCTTAAAGGAAATTCTGGCATGACTTTGTGCTTAAAAAAAACCCCACTTTGAGTAGAGGTGCAGCTCTGTGATGTCTGGTTCAGTTGCATGAAGGGAGCTGCAGAATGGGTTGTAAGGTTTAATAATGTCTTTTTTCTGTAAGAACTGGAAAATAGGGGACTGGTGACTGCAGAGCCGTGTGCTGTCCCTGGTTGTGCCTGGAGGTGACACTGTGCTGCAGAGGGGCACAGGGTGGGCTGGGAGCTGGGTTTGGGCTGGGTTTTTATTGAAAGCCAGTGCTTGTCCATGAGCAGGACCTCAGATGCCTCTTTGCCCTCCCTGAAACCTTAGGGTTACCCAGAGCAGCTGTGGCTGCCCTGGATCCCTGGCAGTGCCCAAGGCCAGGCTGGACACTGGGGCTGGAGCAGCCTGGGACAGTGGGAGGTGTCCCTGCCATGCCAGGGGGGCACTGGGGGGGCTTTGAGGTCCCTTCCCACCCAAACCAGGCTGGGATTCCATCATATTTTGAATAAAAATGAAGCTATGGTAAAATGTAGCTTATGAATGGTGAAGAGTTCGAATAAGCAGTGAATATCAATTGCAGAGTTGTAAGTGGGAATGCAGAACAAAGCAATTTGAGTATTGGGAATACAGGAATTAGTGCAAGTCTTCCTGTGTGAGCAGTGGGAGCCACTGAATTTGTCCCTGCAGAAGGGCAGGCTGGGTGCAGAGGGAAAAGCCTAATGAAAAATGACAAAACCCACTATTTTTTAAAGGATGGGAAGGTGTGAAAGCTTCAGCTGAAAGAAAGATTTGATTTTCTTATCATGTTAAGACTTTTATGAACTCCTGATAGAAGTACACCCAAAGCCATCACAATGAGCACTTAGAAAAAACTAACAATAGCATGAATTAATTAAATATACTTTTAGTAGGAGAAAGCTTATTGGAATTAGTCTTCCAAAGGTTAAAAAATAATTCCAAGGCAGTAGATTTGCACAAAGAATACAGGATTATGTCACGAATCTGAGAAACAGCCCCCATTATTTCTCATGGCTTGTGGGGAAGGCAGGGCACATCTGTGTCACTGAGCTCTGGCTTTGCTGCTCCCTTTTTGTGCCATGCTGGTCTTGCTTTCCTTGCCCTGGCACATCCAGACAGCTCCGGGCACCCCAAACTCAGAGAGGACAGCCTTGTTGGGATATCATTGAGAGGATTTTAGTATCGGTCACAGTCTGGTTCCACCGAGGAGAAAACACCAACTGAGCTGGATGAGGGAGTGGCACTGACTGCCACGAGCTGGAGCCCCGGGTGCTGTGCCGTCCCTGGGGCAGCCCCTGGAGCAGACAGGACCCAGTGCTGCTCCCTGCCCACCCTGGGTGCTGTGCCATCCCTGGGGCAGCCCCTGGAGCGGGGCAGGACCCGGTGCTGCTCTCTGCCCACCCCTGTGTGCTGTGCCATCCCTGGGGCAGCCCTGGAGCGGGGCAGGACCCGGTGCTGCTCCCTGCCCACCCTGGGTGCTGTGCCGTCCCTGAGGCAGCCCCTGGAGCAGACAGGACCCAGTGCTGCTCCCTGCCCACCCTGGGTGCTGTGCCATCCCCGAGGCAGCCCTGGCGCGGGGCAGGACCCAGTGCTGCTCCCTGCCCACCCTGGGTGCTGTGCCATCCCTGAGGCAGCCCCTGGAGCAGACAGGACCCAGTGCTGCTCCCTGCCCACCCTGGGTGCTGTGCCATCCCCGAGGCAGCCCTGGCGCGGGGCAGGACCCAGTGCTGCTCCCTGCCCACCCTGGGTGCTGTGCCATCCCTGAGGCAGCCCCTGGAGCGGGGCAGGACCCGGTGCTGCTCCCTGCCCACCCTGGGTGCTGTGCCATCCCTGAGGCAGCCCCTGGAGCGGGGTGGGTGCTGCTCCCTGCCCACCCTGGGTGCTGTGCCGTCCCTGGGGCAGCCCCTGGCGCGGGGCAGGACCCGGTGCTGCTCTCTGCCCACCCCTGGGTGCTGTGCCATCCCTGGGGCAGCCCCTGGAGCGGGGTGGGTGCTGCTCTCTGCCCACCCTGGGTGCTGTGCCATCCCTGAGACAGCCCCTGGAGCAGGACAGGACCTGGTGCTGCTCCCTGCCCACCCCTGGGTGCTGTGCCATCCCTGAGGCAGCCCCTGGAGCAGGACAGGACCTGGTGCTGCTCCCTGCCCACCCCTGGGTGCTGTGCCATCCCTGAGGCAGCCCCTGGAGCAGACAGGACCCAGTGCTGCTCCCTGCCCACCCCTGGGTGCTGTGCCATCCCTGGGGCAGCCCCTGGAGCGGGGTGGGTGCTGCTCTCTGCCCACCCTGGGTGCTGTGCCATCCCTGAGACAGCCCCTGGAGCAGACAGGACCCAGTGCTGCTCCCTGCCCACCCTGGGTGCTGTGCCATCCCTGAGACAGCCCTGGCGCGGGGCAGGACCCAGTGCTGCTCCCTGCCCACCCTGGGTGCTGTGCCATCCCTGAGACAGCCCTGGCGCGGGGCAGGACCCAGTGCTGCTCCCTGCCCACCCTGGGTGCTGTGCCATCCCTGAGACAGCCCTGGCGCGGGGCAGGACCCAGTGCTGCTCCCTGCCCACCCTGGGTGCTGTGCCATCCCTGAGACAGCCCTGGCGCGGGGCAGGACCCAGTGCTGCTCCCTGCCCACCCTGGGTGCTGTGCCATCCCTGGGGCAGCCCCTGGAGCAGACAGGACCCAGTGCTGCTCCCTGCCCACCCTGGGTGCTGTGCCATCCCTGAGGCAGCCCCTGGAGCAGACAGGACCCAGTGCTGCTCCCTGCCCACCCCTGGGTGCTGTGCCATCCCTGGGGCAGCCCCTGGAGCAGACAGGACCCAGTGCTGCTCCCTGCCCACCCCGAGCTCGGCGCTCCCGGCAGGGCAGCCTGCGCGCTGCTCCAGGAGCCAGGTGGCTCCGCTCCAGGCATCCAGGACACACAGGAGCTGGCAGGCTTTCCCACACAACTCCAAACAAGATGTTTGGAGTTTGCCATGGCCTGTCAGCAGCAGCACTGACCTCAAACAGCTTCTGCTTCCCGGCTGGCCGCTGCCCTGCTCATGCTTTACTTAAATCTGTTCAAGGATTTCAATTAGTCCCAAAGCAGAGTCATTTTGGACTAAGTTAAACCCTGCCAGGTCCTAAAGGCAATTCAAGCCATTTCACATGTGATTTGAATATTAAGGCATGGTTAGACCTTATGGATATTTTAAGTTGGCAGAGTGTTTAGTAGAGTAAGCTGAGAGAAGTTTGATCTGGGCAAAACTATATCCCTATGGCTTATTCTCCTGATTTCTAGTACATCTTACTCCTATGTTAACTCTTCAAAGAAATCTTAAAAGTGGACATGTAAAAATTGAGTCTATAAGGAGGCATATTCTGAAGAGTAGGTGATTTGAGTAACTTGGATGTGTATGTGCATTGTCAGGTGGTGATTGGCAGCTCTGAAGTTGGCTCGTGTTTCAGTACAGTTGTGAGTTGTGTCAGCTGTTAGGAAACAGCACTCAGGAGCCCTGACAGCAGGAGCCGTCGGTCCCTCCCCACGGCAGGGTGACCTTCTCTGGCTGTCCTGGCAGTGCAGGGGACAGCCCTCCTTCACCTGGAAGCAGCTCAGGGACAGGGATGGGGAGGAGGGAGAGGCTGAGGGGCAGCAGTGAGTGCTGGAGACAGAATCTGCAGTGGCTGAAATTGCAGCCCTGCCTGCCTGCCCAGCACGAGGAGGGTGGGCAGGGGTCTCTTGGGAGGAGGGTGCTGCCAGCAGCTCCCTGTGCGTGCCTGGTGTGGCACCTGCAGCCATCCCAGCTGGAGAGCAGTCTGACTTCACACCCCTGCTTCCCTCTGCCCACCCCAAACCTCCCAGTGCAGCTGCACATCCATGGGAATGTTTGGGAAGGGCAATTACTGCAAATCAGTAACAAGCAGTTCTGAGACCCTGTGTGTCTGGAACTTGTTAAGCTCCAATAGGATTTTGGTTTTTAAACGTTTTTTCTATGATTTGCTCTTTAGCAGGTGCCGGTCTCTAAATTGCTTCATTTTCTTTGATAATCTCTTCCCTCTAAAGGGGCTGTTTTTTTCACTGATCTTTTTTGGTCCTATTATATTTTTTATTTGAGGAGTCTTTCCTGAATTGCTCCAAAGCAATGGTTCCTTGCTGTTCTCAGTGCCCACGTTTGTCACCTGTGGTCCCTCAGAATGGTCTGTTGTCCCTGTCTGTGCAAAGACGGTTGTGTTCTTCTGATGCTGTGTCACACAGTTCAGCACAGCGTTCCAGGGAGATCCCAGCGTCTGCTCTCTGAGGTGATTTAGGAGCACTGACCTGCTCTGATCCCTTCTGCACACTCTGCTTGCTTCCCATCCGCTGTGGGAGACCACGCAGTGCCTCCCACAGCTTTGTCCAGCCACAGGATAACTCCAGCTTTGTGGGATAACAGTGCTGGGGGGAAAGGTGTGTCACCTTTGAGCTTGATCACAGCCTCAGAAATACTCCCTCTGCCCAGCTCCCTCTGGCAGTCTCCCTGACAGTCCATGCCAACCATCTGCAGGCCAGTCCAGCCATTTCCTCTCAGAGCAGGAGCCTTTGCAGAGGTTTCCTGGGGCCTTGCAGCAGTTCCTGCTTTGGTCCCAGGATGGTCATGGAAAATGGGGCTGTCCATTCACACTGCTCTCCAGAGAGCAGCACTGGGGCCAGGTTTGCAGCAGGCATTGTTCAGGCTGGGTGCTGAAGTGGTATGTTGTCCATTACATCCTTGGAAAAGTGTGAGTTAAAATGCCCTGGAAGCTGGAGCAGCCTCCTTTTTAGGTGCTGTTAGAGAGCTGTGAGTGTTTGGTTCCTTTTCACTACATGTCTAAGGAGTCCAAATGTGATAAAAGGCTCCGAGCAGCTCAGGAGGATGAGAGGCACTGGCCATGTCTCATCAGTGTTGGTCCTGAACACGGCTGCAGCTGCAATTCCTTCTCTCCTGGGTGAGCTGTCAGGTAACTTGGTGTTTTCAGGTTTGGGTTTAACCAGAGCAGCAGTGCACAGCCAGCTTAGAGAGGAAAAGTTCACAGGAGCTAATTTTAGGCACCTGATGTAGATGTTGTGGATCTCTTTGCATTCTCCATTACCTCAGCTGAGAGGCCGGGCGTTGATACCGGTGTCAGAAATACCCGGGATGAATCCTGGGGGGATTAAGTTAGTTTGCAGGTATAAGCTTGCTGCCATCTCCAAATCCTAACAAAAGCTGGTCTCTGCCACCCCGGCCCCCTCCACTGCCAGCAGAACTTGCCCAGGAGGCTCTGGAGGCTGTAAACTTCCCAGAGTTCTGGCAGGAGCCGTTTGTAGGGAGGTTTGTGTAAGGCTCAGAGCTCTCAAACTTTAACACATCTGTCAGGGCTGTCCTGAGGCAGGGATGGGCTCCACCACATTGCTGTGGAGCTGGATATTTGTGGCCTCTGGTGTGTTGGGATGGTGTTTCATACCCATGGAAGTGATCAGGGCTCTTAAATTTGGGGTTGCTACAGAATCACAGTGTAGTTGCCAGCAATCCTTTTAATATACCAGCTGTGAAAACAGCTCGGAGTTTCTCCTCTGGATGCAGTGTAACCCTTTGGAACTCATTTCCAGATGTGAGGCTAAACATGAACTTTCATGTCTAGAAAGAAATATTGCCAGCCTTGTATGTTACTGTGAAGTCCCAGGAATTGCTGCCCTCCCTGGTTACAGGGATGCAGGGGAACAGAACTGGAGGGACAGCTGCACAAATCTCTGTTTCTAGAAAAGCAGCATCTGAGAAGAGAGCCTTGGGGTGCTGTCCATGAGCAAATATCACCCTGGTTTGGCTTTGCTCACCCTTCCCCACATCCATTGGGAGTTACTCTGCTGCATGGAGAAGAGGGTCAAAGTAAGGCGGGGGGTGAGACTGGTGCTTGTATATCTGAGAAGCAGTTAAATAATTAGACATCTAATAAAAAAGCTTAGAAATCCCAGAGTTAATGCAGTGATGAAGAACCTGCAGAGGTTTGCTTTGTTCTTTCCTAAAAGTTTTAAGCTGGCTTGGAAGAGTAAATGTAGGTGGGTGAAGTGTTGAGCAGAACAGAGATGGTTTGGAAATCATTCTGTGCTTTACTTGGAGTCTTGGAATATTTTTTTTATTTCACCTGCTTTGAGATGGTAGAGTGCTGAGGATCGTGGGTGGAATGATTTGGGGGATTGATCTGCTTCAATTAAACATGCCTATGGGGAAAACTTCATAATTCATACATTTATGGATAAAACAAGTACAGTGCTATTAAAACAGGTGATTGCTCATATTCCAAATTTTGTAACTTAGAAAATATTTGAAGGAAGCGTCTCTATTTTTGTCCTGCTGTGCCCCCCCAGTTCCCTGTTCCCTAGAGCATGTTGGTGACAGACTATTTCAGTGCATGTTCTTTACCCTCCTCTCCCCACACTTCTTGTTTCAAGCCATGGAATTTGGGTAGTGTCTGTGTTTTGGTGTGTTTCCACCCAAGACTCTGTTAGTCTGGATGCACTGCTGGGGAATAATGCCTGTGTCAGCAGCTGGTTTGAGCACTTTTGGGAAACAAAAACGATGCACAGATTATTTTGAGTGAATAATTGTGTGAATACTCCAGTAGAAAACGGGAGAAGCTAATAATAACCTTTTCCCTGTCTAAAACAAAATGGAAAAGTAGTTTTTGGGACTTGGAAAGAATTGTATGTGTTAAGGAGGCATTTATTCCTGCTGTAATTCCTGAGTCTCCAAGGGTAAAAGGAATTCTTGCTAGAAGGGCTTGCAGGTGGAATATTAGTTTTGCTGCAAATAAACTTTCATACCTCAAGGGCTTTTTCATATGTGAGTGCTGAAAATGTCATAAAATTCTCATTGAAGTCACTTCACTGATTGCTTACCTTCTCAGTTTGTGTCTTTTTCCTTCATTTGCTGCTTTTCCAGGGTGTCTTCTAAAATCCCTGTGTATAATTAATAATAGCTGATAATTGACAGGTAATTCCCTTTAAAGAAAGGTGACTATAAAACTAGACGTGTCTAAAAGCTGTTTAGTAATGTGATATTGAAGGCTGGCATAAATCTGTAGAAAGATGATATTTACTCATTTATTTAGGTGTTCTAAATAATCATTTTTTTAATCCAAGAAGATAAATCGTTATTCTACATACTAGGGAAAAACTTTAAAGGGCATCATTGATAAAAGGTGAAAAATGAATTTATATTGAGGGAAAACAGGTTAGGGTTTCTAATCACCTTCCTTGTGAGAGTGGGGCATTATTGAAAGGAATTTCAAAGATAGCACATCAAAATCAATACAGGAAAGGAGTTTCCAGGGAGTCTCCAATTGCACACTCTGGAACTAATTGATATCATACACTTCAAACCTCAGAATTTTGCTATCTGCATCATAAATGCAGAATTTGATATGAGCAGGCCCAGCAGGAGCAGTGTTTGCTGAGTGCTTTGTTGGGTTTGCTGCCATCTGCCCCTCCCCGGGACAGCCATTTCCAGCTCCTTATCTCACCTCCCCTTGGCTGGGGTTCTTCAGTGGCAATTATTTCTTGTTTGCCACCTCCCAGAGGGACTGGAGCTGCCCTGGGGACAGGCACCAGCCTCTCTGCAGGCCCCAGGGCGTGCAGGTCCTGAGGGCTTTTCCTGTGCCCTCCTGCTTCCACGAGTCCTGGCTGAAGCCTCTGCAGGCGGCTGGGTCAGGGAGCTCAGCTGGAAGGATTTGGGGGTTGTTTTTCTGCTTTGGCTGGGGGGAGCTGCCTGGTCCAGGCTCCTGAAGGAACTCCCTGAGTGCTTGGGAAAGGTGGGGGTGCCTCAGCCTCACCTGGATCAGGGCACCCTGGGAACAGCACAGCCGGCAGGGTGGGATGGATGGATCCCACTGGGATGGGGTCCCTGGGGAAGCCCAGGCAGGGACATCCCCATGGACACTGCAGCATTCCTGCCCACCCCTGGGGAACTCAGGGCAGGGACATCCCCATGGACACTGCAGCATTCCTGCCCACCCCTGGGGAACTCAGGGCAGGGACACCCCCATGGACACTGCAGCATTCCTGCCCACCTCTGGGGAAGCTCAGGGCAGGGACATCCCCATGGACACTGCAGCATTCCTGCCCACAGGCAGCACACACAACTTGGGTTCTTAAGCCAATGTGACTAAAGGCCTGCACTGAGGAATGAGTAAGTGTTTTAGCTTGTCAGTAAAAGTGTGTCAGGCTTTAAAACATGGCTGCATTTGGGGATGTAAATGGAGAATTATGTCATTGCATTAATACCAGTTGTAATGCTTTTTATGTGCTCAAGTCTTGGAACTCCTTGATTTGCTTTCCACATTACAGTGCTGGTTTATTTCTGTTCTCTTTACAGCTGATATAATTTCAACAGTTGAATTTAATTACACTGGTGATCTTCTTGCAACAGGAGACAAAGGTGGCAGAGTGGTTATATTTCAAAGGGAACAAGAGGTCAGTGACTCAAAAAACAAAAGTGTTGTTACTACGCTGTTCTTGTGTTGCACAGTCTCACTTCATCTGTTCATGCCCTGAGGTTTAGAGGGAGAGTTTTCTTAGAAAACCCCAAGTTAGCCAAGTTTCTAAATACCTGCCCTGTGCTATACTTGGTAAGTTTGTGAGGGTTCCCCTCCCACCTTCCAAAAGAAAGGTCCCCAAAATCCAAGTGAGCTCTTTGTATGGGACCTACCTCAGTGTTGCTTTGCAGAATTTGGGCTTTCTCCTGAATTTTTCCATTGGGTCACGCTGATCTGAGATAAATCACAATGCTTTGGGAGAGGATGTAAGAGAAGTTCAGGAAATAAGCTGCAAGGACTACATGATAAGGTGGCTAAAATTTGTTTGAGGATTTAAATCCAGTGGGAACAGCCGCTTCTCCAGAAGCACTTGAGTGTTTCCCATCTGGAGGGTGGGAGCACTGTCCCTCCTGTCCTTCCACAGCTGCTCTTTGTGAAGTTCAGCTGTGTGGCAGTGCTGTGATGTTCCTGTGTGTTCATCCTGAGCCCCATCCCTGAGCTGGGATACCCCTGAGCTGCCCTGAGCAGGGGAAATGTGCACCAAGTGCTGAAAAGTAATTGTCACATCTGGGAGAATCGAGGATTGTGTTCTTTAAAAAGTCAGGATTCCACATAGCAGTTTTACCAAAGTGTCTGCTCATCCTGTCCTCTGAGGAGCTGAGGGTTTGAGCGTTCTCCTGGGTCAGAAATACCAGAATCAATCACAGAATTTCGATTCAGCTTGTCTGTACATGAACATTACGAATCTTCAGAGCAGAGGCCGTGGGATTTCCCCAGCAGAGGCCCTGTGCTGCTCTCCGTGCCTGCTCTCCTGTGGGCTCGGCTGGTGTGAGGTGATGCCCGCCTGGCCGTGCTGTGCATTTCTGCTGCAGCCCTGCAGCACAGAGCCGGCGCTGTGAAACGTTACCCGCCTGCACCCGCGCAGCCCCGGCTCATTCATCATTTACCCACGGGGGCAGAGGCTTCACTAAGGCCACAAGGGCCTCAGCAGCATCCTGAACCCCTCAGCATCTCGGGCTTGCCTGAGGTGGAGGAGCACTGTTATGGGTTGGCTCTCAGTTGTTCCGTAAGGCAAAACCCACCTGTCACAGCACTCCCTCAGAGGGTGGGCGAAAACAAACCCCAGGTCAGACTATTCACACAGGAGTATCCAGCTGTCTCCTTGGGAACACGTGGGAACTGAGGGAAGAGCTGGGAATGAGGGACATTTCTTTTGTCATGTGAAAAACTGCGGGAAGGAATCTAAAATAAGTGTATAATACTGGAACCTTAAAATAATAACCATATTTTGTACCCAGTTTGGATTTAAGACTAGGTTAGCTATGTCAGTGACAGCTTAGGGTGGTTAGACAGTTCCCCAGACACCTGGATTTGGGAAGGCACCTGGAATGCTCTGCATCATGCCCTGGGCTCATAGGACTTGACTTCACTTGCAAGCAGCAATTACTCCAACCAAGTGTGTGAATAGAGGGGGAAAGCACCAGTGCCAAGGCAGCTCACTCTGAGTGCAGGGAACTTCTGCATCGGGTCAGGTGAGAGGAACCTGCCCAAAATTCTGACAGGTCAGTGATGTGTAGGGAGTAAAATGATGTAAAGCCTGAGAATAAACTGAGAGTGTGGGAACTCCACAGCCACGGGACACTGCAGGGCAGACTGCACCCTGGGGCTGTTCTGCGGCACAAACCACTGACACCAGCTTGCTTGGAGGACTTGATAACAAGTTGCCTCAAATCTGATAATGCAGATCTGGGGAACCTTGGGACTTTGCTCTCTGTTCCTTGCTCCCACACCACCACACAAGGACAGCAAAGCCTGAAGAGTGCACAGATATTTATACATGAAGCTGCATTTTAAAGAGGAAGGCTGTGTGCACTGTATTGGTGCTAAACTGGGTACAATAACACAGACTGAAGATTAACAGTTCAAGAGCTGTTGTAAAAGCTGATGTTCTGATTAACAGTTTCTAGTGCTTGATCTGTGTTGGCCTTTTCTGAAGGGAACCAGTGACATTAGCCCCAAGAAATGCTCTTTTTCTTGCAGACTAAAAGCCGTCCTCTCTCTCGGGGAGAATACAATGTTTACAGTACCTTCCAGAGTCACGAGCCTGAGTTTGACTACTTGAAAAGTCTAGAAATTGAGGAAAAAATTAATAAAATTAGGTGGTTACCACAACAGAATGCTGCTCACTTCCTACTGTCTACAAATGGTAAGGGCCCTTTCTTTTGTACAAAGAACTTTGTGATTGGAATATTGTCTCGCCTGTCATACAGTTGGGGTTTTTGTCTGACATGTTTTGGGGTTGTTTTAATGTGCTCTCTGATTACGTGCAAAATATGTTTTGATTGCAATGTTGGCTGTGTGAATATTGGGTCTGTTTAGTTTTGGTGCATCACAGAGCATCTGTGAATAAAATTGTAGAACTGGGGATGTGACTTAGTGGGGACAGTTAGACTCATGTCTTAAAGGTATTTTCCAGCCTAAACTATTCTGTGGAAAAAACTTGCTCCTGTTATCAGAGGAATACATTATTCCTGACAGTTTGGATCACTTTGTGAGGTCATGGTGAAATTCCAAAAGCAGGAATGACTGTCTGCTGGTCTGTGAAATCAAAATCATTTCCTCTGATAGAAGTCCTAATGAAGCATTTTTAAACTGTGTCATCTGAAATGCTCTGCAGGAGTTTGGGGAGCAGAGTTTGGCTCCAGTTAGGCACGGATCCCACCATTGGGTGAGACAAGTGTGCACTCGCTGGCTGTACCTGGAACACTTCCCTGGAACACCTGGGAATTGCATTTCTTTGGAACCCCAAACAGAGGGGAAATCCTGATCTCTGTCTTTACTGGCTCTGAGCACATGCCTGGGACAACGCTGCTTTCCTCCAGGACAGTTAGTGTCAGGAGTTCAGGTGTTTGTTGGGCTTGGTCCCTAGCAGTGGTCTTTAATGTAATTCAGGTAATCATCCAGGGCCTAGTGGGGAATTTGGATAATTGTGTGTGAATCTCTCCCCAGGCAATGGCATTTGAGTGAGTGGGAGGCACAAATTGGGATCTTACTCAGACTGCACCTCACGTTGTGGGCAAAGAACCCCACCAGGGTCCTTCTGCTGCAAGCAGTGCAAACACAGACAGGTCACTCGTGTCCACTCTGCTGAGTCCATATTCAGTGATTTGGTTTTGTATTCAGTTCATTCTCAAGCATGTGAATTTTTTGGTTTTAGATAAAACTATTAAACTATGGAAAATAAGTGAAAGGGATAAACGAGCCGAAGGTTATAATTTAAAAGATGAAGATGGAAGACTTAGGGAGCCTTTCCGAGTCACAGAACTACGGGTACGTCTCTGCTCTTTGACTTTGTGTATCTCTGCATGCTCTTCTCTGTCTTTGTGCTACCAAACTGGAATGTGCAAATCAAAAATGGTGTTTGGGTCAGGGTCATTGAAAACTTCCAGAAAAAATGGAGACATTTCATTTCTTATATATAAAAACTATTTTAAAAAGTTCCTCTGGAAAGCTTGAGGGAAACTTTCATTGTTATAATACTGTACTTCTAAGAGGATTACTCAGTAATTGGAATCTGTTATTCTGTGGCTGGCTAAAGGTGTGTTTGTTAGAGCAAATTCCAAGCATTTGGATAACCTAATGTGCACTGGAATAGTCTTGGACATCATGCTGTAGTGGTAGGGTTAGTGCTCCAAACTTGGGATCATTTGGAGCCGAAGCTCAAGAAATGAAAGGTGGGGTTGGGGTTTTTCCTGGGGTTTCTTGTTGTTCCACCATCAGCAGGAACAGAACTGAAGCTCTCACTGCTCCCACCCCTCCGTGGTAAGGACTTCAGCTGGAGGCATTTCTTGGAGGTTTGTCTTGCTTTTGCTAAAGCTGAACAGTGAACAGAAGCACTGAGTGTGCAAAATGCATTGGGAAAGGATATCCAGTGCCTCAATGTGTGCAAGCCAGGGTTGGATTGAGCATTCCAGGGAGAGCAGCTAAACCCAAGACATCCCTTAGGATCCAGTGGTAGAAGGGGTCCTGGGGGAGTTTTGGGTTCTGCTGCCTTGCCCTCCTGAAGCAGTGGGAGTGGGTGAGAGCAGGCACCAGCTGGGGCACTGGAGGGGCACTCTGGGCTCCTCAAGGCACTGTCCTGCACGGGGGGAGCAGCAGGAGCCTCTGCAGTCAGTCCCCTGCACTTGCTGCTGCTCGGGGCTGCAGCCCTTGCAGGCACTGCAGCCTGGGAGAAGGGCTGAGGGGTGAGCAAATCTGAACAAGAGCTAGCTGGAGGAAAAGCTCACCTGGAGGTACCTTCATGTGCTAACATGCTCGGGGTTTGGAGAGCCAGAGTGTACCATGAGCTCTGGGGCTGTGTTGGCAGCTTTGTCACAGAAGCACAGTGCCCGTGTGGGTGGGGAAGCAGCACTTCACACAGAGACCACGGCATCTCCCAGTGCCGTTCCTGACCTTCCCCATTAGTGCACGTGTGCTGTCACAGCCAGGCTGGGAGCGCTGTGCTGAGATAGGCCAGGCCTGATAAAAAGTAATGGATCAATTGTAGTTGTTAGCTGGAAGTAAACAGGCTGGGAGATACAAACCAGGGGAGCAGGCAGGGAGCACTGGGGTGGAGCAGTCCTTGTTCCTGGAAGACAGGTTACCTGAGGCACCCCTGAGCTGGGCTGGCTGTGCGAGCAGGACACCCAGTGTGCCCAAATTCCTCTGACTGTTCATGAACAAACTGGGAATTTTCTCAGAGACTGTTCTTGCCAGTTTCCTGAGCACTCGTCTGAGGTCTGGAGACATTTTTAAGGGCTTGTTTCTGTAACCTTTGGATGCCATTACCAACACAGCTCATGTGCTGTTGGGTGAGGCACCAAGGGCTAGCTTTGACTGGGAGGTTTCCTGTTGGCAGTGTCCAAAGTCAGCATCCATGTGCTCTCTCAGTATTTTTTGTGCTCAGTGGATTTCAGAAGTGTTTAGTCACCAAATCAATACAGAAATCTGTGCAGTGCAATTAATTAATTGCCATTAAACAAGCTGTGGGGTTCAGGGCTCGGTGTTGGCGCCAGTTCTGTTTAAGGTCTTTATTGATGATCTGGCTGAGGAGATCGAGGGCAGCCTCTGAGTTGAGAGAGGATGGAAGGTGAGTGGGATGTGCATCTGCTGGAGGGCAGGAAGCACTGCAGGGGAAACTGCACAGGCTGGATTCATGGGCCAGGGCAGGGCTAGAGTCCCTGTCCCTGGAGGGGCTTCACAGCTGTGTGTGGCACCTGGGGACAGGGGATAGTGGTGGCTTCAGCAGGGCCAGGGGAATGGACTCAATCCAGAGGATCTTTGCAGAGGCAGTGGCTCTGTGCTGGGTGATGTGGGGGTCAGCAGTGACTCTGCTGGGTGAGTGTGGGTCAGCAGTGACCCCTGGGGCACAGCAGTGACTGTGCTGGGTGATGTTTGGGGTCAGCAGTGGCCCCTGGGGCACAGCAGTGACCCGTGGGGCCCAGCAGTGACCCGTGGGGCCCAGCAGTGGCCCCTGGGGTCAGCAGTGGCCCCTGGGGCACAGCAGTGACCCGTGGGGTCAGCAGTGACTGTGCTGGGTGATGTGGGGGTCAGCAGTGACTGTGCTGGGTGATGTTTGGGGCACAGCAGTGGCCCCTGGGGCACAGCAGTGACCCCTGGGGTCAGCAGTGGCCCCTGGGGCACAGCAGTGGCCCCTGGGGCACAGCAGTGACTGTGCTGGGTGATGTTTGGGGTCAGCAGTGGCCCCTGGGGCACAGCAGTGACCCGTGGGGCCCAGCAGTGACCCGTGGGGCCCAGCAGTGGCCCCTGGGGTCAGCAGTGGCCCCTGGGGCACAGCAGTGACCCGTGGGGTCAGCAGTGACTGTGCTGGGTGATGTGGGGGTCAGCAGTGACTGTGCTGGGTGATGTTTGGGGCACAGCAGTGGCCCCTGGGGCACAGCAGTGACCCCTGGGGTCAGCAGTGGCCCCTGGGGCACAGCAGTGACCCGTGGGGTCAGCAGTGACTGTGCTGGGTGATGTTTGGGGCACAGCAGTGGCCCCTGGGGCACAGCAGTGACCCCTGGGGTCAGCAGTGGCCCCTGGGGCACAGCAGCCAGCCCATGCCCAGCCCGTGTGCTGTGTGCCGCAGGTGCCAACGCTGAAGCCCATGGACCTGATGGTGGAGGCCAGCCCGCGGCGGACGTTCGCCAACGCGCACACCTACCACATCAACTCCATCTCCGTCAACAGCGACTACGCCACGTACCTGTCTGCAGACGACCTGCGCATCAACCTCTGGCACCTGGAGGTCACCAACAGGAGCTTCAGTATCCTTGGGTGCCCTCTGCGCTGCCCGTGCCTGAGAGCCACTTTAAGGTTCCTAACTAGAGTGGGCGTTTGAAGTCAGGGATTGAGAGAGGGTTCTGAAGTGTGAGGTGTAATGCAGTGAGAGCAGGCTTTGGGATGCTCGGTCGTTCTGAGGGCAAGCGTGCCTCCAGTGGAAAGCCATCATTAGAAACATCAGAGAATGTTTGATTTCCAAGGAGAAATTGAGGAATTGTGGGAGCATCCCTAACTTGTGGAGTTCAGTCAGCTTAATAAGAATTGTTGGATATGAACAGTAGATCCTTTGTTACTGTGGATACTTCTTTCAATGTTTGTGGTCTCTTAACCAAGTAACACTTCTCTTGAAACCAAATCTCACTATTTTTTCATGTCAGATGATACCATTAACTGCAGAAGTAGTTTTCAGATCATTTTGCAAACCTGTGCAACTAAAACTAACAGCGTGTTTTACACTAGCAAATCTGCAGTTTTGAAAAATAGAAGTTGCATGAGTACTGACACCTAAACAGGTCACTTTCTAAAGTTTTAGTTCAGGTTTTCCAAAGCTTTAGGTGAAGAGATGAGCTTTATTTGGTGTGCAATAGGAAGTGTTAAGGAAGAGGCTTGAGGAGAATTGCTGGACTTTGATTCTTGTGAGATATTCTTTCACTCCAGGAGTCTGAAATTGCCCATTATACATGGATTTCAGATGGAGAAAGCTGCAGAGGCACTTTTTAAAAGCATGTAATGACAGGCCAAAGGGGAATGGCTTCTCACTGCCAGAGGGCAGGGTTAGATGGGATCTTGGGCAGGAATTGTTCCCTGGCAGGGTGGGCAGGCCCTGGCACAGGGTGCCCAGAGCAGCTGTGGCTGCCCCTGCATCCCTGGCAGTGCCCAAGGCCAGGTTGGACACTGGGGCTTGGAGCAGCCTGGTCCCTTCCAACCCAGACCATTCTGGGGTTCTATGGCTTGCCAAGTCCAGAGTTCTCCAGGCTTTCCCCCGCTCTCGTACCTCACACGGTGGAAGGGAAGCTCCTGCCCCATTTCCTGCCTGGCGTTTTTAAGCTCTGTCACTGAGGAGCTGCCGGACGGGCTCGGGTGAAGCGTTGCAGGCCTTGACCAGCTGTGGCAGACATTGTGGACATCAAACCAGCCAACATGGAGGAGCTGACAGAGGTGATCACGGCAGCCGAGTTCCACCCGCACCACTGCAACGAGTTCGTGTACAGCAGCAGCAAGGGCACCATCCGCCTGTGCGACATGCGCTCGGCAGCGCTGTGCGACCAGCACTCCAAGTGTGAGTGCCTCCCTTCCTGCCATCCTTCCTCCCTTCCTGCCATCCTCCCTTCCTGCCACCCGTCCCTCTGTCCTTCCTGCCCCCAGCCGTGCTGCTCGGGGCCTGGGGGACCCGACCTCCCTGGGGTGACAGGGCTGCAGTGCTGGGGAGTGCTGGGCACGGCTGGGTTGTCCTGTTCGAGGCCAGCAGCAAGGGTAGCATGAGGTGCCAGCTGACTGCTCCTGTGGGCCCGTTTTTGCCTCATGAACTGAAGGCAGTGAGTGTTTTGGGCACCAGTCAGAGCTGTCTGCTGGCCACACGCGGGCTGGGGGCCTCTCTAGGGGTCTGCTCACCCCCTGCCAGTCCAGGGCAGCTCTGTCACTGCTGTGCATTGCAGACTGGGCTGATGGTGCCTGAATCCCTGTGACCAGAGCAGCTGCCAGCACAGGATGAATCCTTAGCAATAGGCCCTGGAAGTTCCCAGGGATGCAGGGTGGCTGCTCCTTGGGCTGCCGAGCCCCCAAAGCACGAGCAGGTGACAGGTGAGGCAGGTGACAGGTGAGGCAGGCGAGCGTTGCTGTGGCAGCCGTGAGGCTCCTGCCTGGCCTCGCACACAGCCCGTGTTCAGTTCCTGCTGGCAGAGCTGTGCTCCAGCAGTGTCCCCAGCCCCGGGGGGCTGCCACACTGCCACCCCCTGCCAGCTTCCTGCAGTGCAGAGAGGGCTCCCTTGGTGCTAGAAGGAAATCCTTGTGCAATGGGAAGTGACCAGTGCAAGGCCGCCCCACTGATCTGGTTCAGTGTTGCATTAAATCACTTAAAAGCACTTTATTTTTAACTGCTTTCGACTGAATCACATCCTGCTTATCAAAAGTGAGCGGGATCTGGGTAGCCTGGGTCAGGAATCTCTGATTTCAGAGGTTGGCTTGTGGATTTAAACAACACATGTTGATCTGCCCTGTAAAATCACACAAACTGTGATGCAAATGTATCTGCTGACATTTCAGTTTGTTTAGTACCGCTGTGGTTCAGAGCTAAAGGAAAGTACATGGTCTAGTGGTCTCCTCATGCTTGGGTCAGTGCTGTTCCCATCTGGCCCTGTTGTGGGTGATGTGCAGATCAGGAGTGGTGCTTACAGTACCCGCTGCTGTTGCTGCTCTGGTTGATCCCTGAGATCTGTGAGCTGTGGTTTGCTGGTGCTGTGCTCCAGTTCACTGTTGAGATGGACATCTGGTAACCTGGTGACCTACAACAATGCTGTGCTAAAAAAAGAGAGATTATTTCTGAGAAGTATCTAGCAGCAACTTTCTTCAAAAAGAAACTAGTCACTGATTTAAAGTTCTCCAAGACTGAAAACATTGGAGGCCGTAAGAGCTGCCATTGGTTTCATGTGGAACTGTGTGTTCTCTCTGCAGTTTTTGAGGAACCTGAAGATCCTAGCAGCAGATCATTTTTTTCAGAAATAATATCCTCGATATCTGATGTGAAATTCAGCCACAGCGGGCGATACATGATGACAAGAGACTACCTGTCTGTCAAGGTGTGGGACCTCAACATGGAGAACAGGCCCGTGGAGACCTACCAGGTACAGCATCGGCGTGTCCTGAGCTGTCCCCCTGCCCCTGTGCCCGTGTCCAACACGTGTCCCTGTCCCCAGGTGCACGAGTACCTGCGCAGCAAGCTGTGCTCCCTCTACGAGAACGACTGCATCTTCGACAAGTTCGAGTGCTGCTGGAACGGCTCTGACAGGTGAGCTGAGGGCTCAGGGCCTGGGGCAGGGCTGGGCTCAGCGTGGGGCAGGGCTGGGCCTGGGGCAGGGCTCTGCGTGTGCCGTGGCTCCAGGGGCCTCAGCTGGGCCGTGGCTCCAGGGGCCTCAGCTGGGCCGTGGCTCCAGGGGCCTCAGCTGGGCCGTGGCTCCAGGGGCCTCAGCTGGGCCGTGGCTCCAGGGGCCTCAGCTGGGCCGTGGCTCCAGGGGCCTCAGCTGGGCCGTGCCTGTGGCCTGCACAGGGCCCAGGCTGGCTGCTCTCAAGGGGGTGCAAACAGCTCCCAGTCACGCAGGCACAAATCCCCTGCAGCAGGCAGTTCACACAAACAGCACTGCCAGGGCTGTTCCTGCCCCTGTGCCCAGGGGAGACCTCACCTGCAGAGCTGGGGCCCAACACAGGAGAGACCTGGAGCTGCTGGAGCCAGGCCAGAGGAGGCACCAGGACGGGCAGAGGGATGGAGCAGCTCTGCTGGGAGGAAAGGCTGGGACAGCTGGGGGTGTTCCCCTGGAGAGCAGAGGCTCCAGGGTGGCCTGAGTGTGGCCTCACAGTACCTGAAGGAGCTAACAAGAAACCGGAGAGAGACAATTTACAAGGCAGGGAGGGACAGGACACAGGGAATGGCTTCCACTGCCAGAGGGCAGGGCTGGATGGGATCCTGGGAATCAGGAATTGTTCCCTGGCAGGGTGGGCAGCCCTGGCACAGGGTGCCCAGAGCAGCTGTGGCTGCCCCTGCATCCCTGGCAGTGCCCAAGGCCAGGCTGGACACTGGGGCTGGGAGCAGCCTGGGGGACAGGGGTGGCACCGGGTGGGATTTAGGGTCCCTTTCCACTCAGACCAGTCAGTGACTTCTGTTAACAAGGGTCAAAGGGATAGAGGAGAAACCGGCTTTGCTGATGTGCAGATGAACAAAGTGTAGCTGCAGCTGAGTGCCAGTGGCAGGAGGGGACACCAGGGGAACACCTGCTAAAAGAGAAAAAGAGAAGTTGTGCTGGAGGCAGTGCAGAGTCCAGGGGAACGGAGCAGGGGTCCAGTGCAGAGGAGAGGAGAGGAATGCCCTGGAGTGCGTGGCCTGGTGATGAACGCGGTCTGAGTCACATGTGAGAGAGGAGGGGTGGATTTTATTTCTGACAAGACGTGCCTTCCTCTCCCTTGAACCAGTACAATCATGACTGGATCCTACAACAACTTCTTCCGGACGTTTGAGCGGGAGACGCACCGGGACACGACGCTGGAGGCGTCCCGGGAGAGCAGCAAACCGCGTGCCGTCCTCAAGCCGCGCAAGGTGTGCGCCAGCGGCAAGAGGAAGAAGGACGAAATTACCGTGGACAGTCTGGACTTCAACAAGAAGATTCTGCACACGGCGTGGCACCCCATGGAGAACATCATCGCCGTAGCTGCCACCAATAACTTGTATTTATTCCAGGAGAAGGTTAACTAAGGATGGCTGCCCGCGGACAGAGTCTCGTCTCGCATAGTTCCGCTCAGTTGTTTATCTGTAACAGAAGGCCTTGTTGTCCTGTCCGTGAGGAACATTGATGCACTTACTTCCCTTGAGCTATCGGAGAGCATCTGGCCTGGCTTTGAGTTCCTGGCGTGGTTCTGCCTTCGGTGGGGTGGGAGCGTCCACGCGGCTTTCGGGGAGGCCCCTCCGAGGCAGAATCGGTGGACAGTGCTCAACAAGGCCAACACTCAAAACAAATATATTTATTGATGTCTGAGCCTTCCTTTCCAGTTTATAGACCAAAAAATTCAACACCTGAGAAGAAAAAGTTGTCCTAAAAGTGTAATTTCTCTCTCTCGCTCTCTCTGCTGTAATATTTGGGCCTTTCAGAACATTTCTCGTGCTTGATGCCTGTACATTCCTCCTCGGGCCCGGGGCCAGCTCTGACCTCGGAGCACTGCAGCAGGGCTTGAGGCGGGGTCTAGGCAGGTGTCCATGGCTACTTACTCACCAACTGTACCTATAACCACACCTTCTGGTGGAAACCACTTAATAAATAACAGCCTATCAAACGTGTTCTTAGAGCTGGAGGGATGTATTCAGTCTTCTTTTCGTATTGCATGTCCTGAGCTGGTGCAGAACAGTTCTGGTGGCACCTCTGACAGGGTTTGCCCCAAAACACTGAGTTTTGGCAGACTAATACAAACTTTTTTGTGTAGTATTTCAGATTCTAAATTTAGAGTTTCCATGGCATTGTCATAGAGTTGGAGTTGCACTGGATTTGTTGTCAAAGGCTCTGTGTGTGCCAAGTTAGGAGATGGAAAGGGTCCTAGAAACATCCACAGCCTTAAGCAAGTGTCGGCCTTGCACGGAGGGAACCAAAACATCGACACCTTCTCTGCTCTGAGGATAACAATGCAGCTTCTCTGGTGCATCTCACCCTCAGCCAGAGACAGACCTGACGTGCATTATGGTTTTTAACCTTTTTAGTATTTGTCACAAAGGGAATAGTTTATTTTAAGTATTTGGCATAGTATCTTGTATTTCCCACTGCAGTTCCAGAGCCAGTCCGGGCTGTGCTGCAGCATGGCCGGGCTGGGCTGCCCAGGGAGGGCCAGGTCGAGCCCAGGCTGGCAGGACAGCAGCTGCTGGAGCTCTCTTGCTCACTTGTTTTAAGCCTTAGGTACTGTTTCTTTCTTTCTTTGTGTTTTTTTTTCTTCCAAAGAGGCCTAAATCACATCCCCTTCCCCCGGATGAGCCCGGGGCCAAAAGGGCAGTCCAGCAGCCCCCGCCGCCCGAGGCTGCCCTCCGCCAGGTGCCTGCAGCCTGGGAACTCCTTCCCAGAGCCCCAGGCTTTCCCCAGCACGTCCCAAGTGTGGTTACACTCCGCTTTCCCTGGAACAAAAGCGCGTTCCAGTCCCAAGAGCAAACCGTGGCCGTCCCGCCCCTCCCGGTACCGCCCCCGAGCCCCTGGGTCCCAGGAAGGAGGGAAGGACAAAGCCGGAGGTTCTCCAGGAGAGGTTCGGTTCAGCCAGCCCTGTCCTGTTGGTTGTGACACTTTGGAACTCTGGAGATGTGAACTGGGGGTCGCTGAGGCGTTGATCCCACCACGTTCCCAGCGCCTGCTCGAGCCGATCCGTGGGGTTGTACATAATTGTTCAGTTCTTTTGACCAAAAAGTTTAATAAATTTTAAATGTTTACCTGGCCGTGCTCCCTGTGCTTTGACATTTCCTGCCGTGTGGGAGGGAAGTGGCTGGATGGGCCAGCCCGGGGCTGTTCCCAGCTGGGATGGTTGGAGTGGCCGGGGCTGCTGCCCCCGCTCCAGGACACAGCGGAGGTGCCAGTCGTGGAGCTGTTTTCAGCAAATGCAAGTGGAGGATCAGTAAAAAGGACGGGATGGAATCTCCTGTAGCCCTGTTTGCTTGTGCCACTTTCAATTAGCTTTTGACTGTTTTTTTGGAATTTTTATCCTTTTATCGAAAACCAGATGTTAATGCCAAGTTTGCTAAACTGCCTAGTGGAGCACCCTGGTCCAGTGAAAGGCAAGGGGTGGAGCTGGGTGGGGCAGAACTGGGTGGGCTTTAAGGTCCCTCCCAGCCCAAACCCTTCCGGGATTGCTCCTGCCCATGCCCGGGGCAGGCCCGCCCGGGGAGCGGCTCCGGGCCATGGGCTCAGCCCCCGGTGCTGGGCACGCTGTGAAATCGGAGCTGCAGTCACTTCACCGAGTGATGACAGAGCCTGGAACATCTCAGAACCTCCGTGCCCAGCAGGAGCCAGCGCGGCCCGGGGCTGTGACAGGAGCTGGGGACACTGGCAGTGACACAGGGACACCGTGGTTTAACCCCTTCCCTTCTCCAGCCAAAGCCCAAAGGTTGGCTCAGCAGAGATCTGCGCTGTCCCACAGGAAATGGAAGCGGCTCCTGAGCATTCGGGGGGTTCTGATCCCACCTTTGCTTTTGGCTCCAGCCTCAGGGGACAGGTCTGGATTGGGGATTAGGAAAAATTCCTTCCTGGAAAGGGCTGCCCAGCCCTGGCACAGACGCCCAGGGCATCCTGGCAGGATTTCACAGCCTGTGGATGTGGCACTTGGGGACATGCTCAGTGGTGGCCTGGGCAGTGCTGGGGAGCGGCTGGACTCGATGCTCTGACAGGGCTTTTCCAGCCTCAGTAATTCCATGGTTTCCAGCTCCTCAGGAGCATCACAGCCGTGTGTGTGTGCAGTGAGTGCAGGTTACCCAGGGCCTGCTGAGCTTTGTTTGATGCTGCTTCCATGGAAACGTCTCAATTCCACGTCAGGAAGTGACCAGTGGGAAAGGGGCAGGCCAGGAGCCTCAGCCCCTGCCAGCCATTACTGGAGAAAAAGGAATGAGGAAACTCCGAGTTCACCAGGAACCTTTTTATTTAAATATATAAAACATGGTATTTTGGCAAACATTCATTTTCTCATTAAATAAAGTAAAATCACTGAAGGGAAAGGCATTGCATCAGTAAAAACCAAGGAGAAGCCACCCTGTGGTTTGTGTGCGCAGGGCTGGGGGCAGGTGCGGATTTATAGGGACAGGTAAAGCCTGTAGCAACAGCCTGCAGTACGTACAGCAGGGAACCTGGAGTAACTGCTAGGGGTTAAATAAATGTCCTGGCAAAAGCAGCGTGTCGTAGGCACTAAATCCAAATTCTACCTCTGAACTAGGACAAACTGATGGAGTTTTACCCACGTGCTCATCTCTTCCCACTGTGTCTCAACACCTTACACCTCCCACCGAAGTGAACTAAGCAACAACCACCAGAGGAAAATCTGCCCCGGGGCGGTGGCAGCCCCGGGAATTCCCGGATCAATCAGTAAGGCCACTCTAGTTTGGGCTCATCCCTCCCTGCGGGGACTGCGGGAGCAGTGACAACATCCCCACCACGGGCACGGGAGCGGGCGGGCTGCGGAAAGCTGGGACTGATGGAAACACGGAGCTGCTCTAATGCTCAGGTACTTCACTGCAAAGCACTAAGGGACATCACAGCATCTGCCACGTGCTCTAGGGATTGATCCAGCAGGGATTGATCCAGAGGGCTCTATGTGACACGGGAGCTCCAGCGTCTCCCTTCCCATTTTTAGACTAAACTAAAACAGGACACGGACAGGACACACACACACGGCGCCACGACCAGCTCCCCCTGCTCTGCACCTCTGCTCCAGCTGCGCCTGCTCTGCTCCAGCTCCGCCGTCCCGGCGCCTCTAGAAGGTGCTGCTGGAGGCCGTGGTGGTCAGGCGCCTCCCGATGTAAATGCTGCGGGTCAGAGCGCGCGGTCAGCCAGGCCCTGTCCAGAGCCAGGCCCTGTCCAGAGCTGGGCCCTGTCCAGAGCCGGGTCCTGTCCAGAGCTGGGCCCTGTCCGGAGGCAGGTCCTGTCCGGAGCCGGGCTCTGTCCGGAGCCGGGTCCTGTCCGGAGCCGGGTCCTGTCCAGAGGCAGGTCCTGTCCGGAGCCAGGCCCTGTCCAGAGCCGGGTCCTGTCCGGAGCCGGGTCCTGTCTGGAGCCGGGCCCTGTCCGGAGCCAGGCCCTGTCCAGAGCCGGGTCCTGTCCGGAGCCGGGTCCTGTCTGGAGCCGGGCCCTGTCCAGAGCCAGGTCCTGCCTCTGGGATTCCCGGCAGGAGCAGCACTGCAGCCGTGCCCAGCAGGAACAGCCCTGCCCCAGAGCCAGCCCCAGAGCCTGCCCCAGAGCTGGCCCCAGAGACTGCCCCAGAGACTGCCCCTGCTCTGGAACCACTCCCCGGCCCCAGAGACTGCCCCAGAGCCGGCCCCAGAGCCGGCCCCTACTCTGGAACCGCTCCCCGGCTCCAGTTCCCCACGCTGATGTGGGAAGGAACCTTCCACTGTGTGTAATGGCCTCAGACAGTCACACAGCCCCCATCCTCCCAGGAGGGGATTTAAAAATACATGGAGTAATTTAAAATAATATTTAGTAGTTTTAAATCTACGTCTGTGGAATTTTAAAATCTATTCAATATTAGCTTTTTCCTTGGCTGATCTTCTAGTGGTGAGATTAAGAGTCCCATCTCCAGTGGAGCCAAGTGTTGTGTGACTGCAGTTCCAGTGTACAGAATTCCTCATTTCCCTGCCCCTTAATTGTTCTGAGAAATTCCCAGACAGGGAGAAAATCAGAAAACCTCAACCATCCAGCAATACCACAGGCAGGAAGCACCATCTCTCCCCCTTCATGGAGACATGTTACTCTTGTCTTGGACAAAGAGATCATTGGGAATCAGAATTAGGCCACAATGAAAGCAGGGAAAAAACCTATTTTTTTTTTCCAACTGAACCTTACCCCAGTCCAATGGCCAGCAGGTGAGAGAGCAGCAGGGATGGGAGGAAAACCTTGAGGAATTCAGCAGAGAATATCCCGCCTTTCTTCATGACACTGGTGTTCCTCATGCTGAGCGTGGCTGTGCGCCGGGGGTGTTTGAAGAGGAACTCCCTGCATTTGGGGAAGGAATGTGGGGTGTGTGTTTGGCCTGGAGAAGCTGCGGGGGCTCCCCCAGCAGCTGTGCCAGCACTCACTTGGGTGGGATGTTCTCGGGCCGGCTGGACCAGTCCCAGATCCAATCCGCGTTCTTCCTCAGCAGCCGCTCCACCTCCCTCCTCCTCTCCAGGAAATCCTCCTCGGACTGCAACCAAGAGCCACAGCAGTCAGCACCCAGCCAGCACAGTGGGGGCTGCCACAGCTCCTGCTCTGCACCAGGAGCCAGCTCTGACACCTTCCCACCCCTCCCCGTGCCCTCCCGTGAGGTGTTCACATCCCAGATTGAGATGGGGAGCAGGGAGATCCATCCTCAGAGTGGAGTAAGAATACCCCATACCCCATACCCCATATCCCATACCCCATATCCCATACCCCATATCCCATATCCCATACCCCATATCCCATACCCCATATCCCCTATCCCATACCCCATACCCCATATCCCATACCCCATACCCCATATCCCATATCCCATACCCCATATCCCATATCCCATACCCCATATCCCCTATCCCATACCCCATACCCCATATCCCATATCCCATACCCCATATCCCATATCCCATATCCCATACCCCATATCCCATACCCCATATCCCATACCCCATATCCCATATCCCATATCCCATACCCCATATCCCATATCCCATACCCCATATCCCCTATCCCATATGTGCCTGAGACAGCACTGCCCTGGCAGTGAGATTCTAGAGCCCAGTGTTTAATCCTCACACACAGACCCAAAATATCCCCAGTTCCAGCCTGATGGACACTGGGCACAGGGATTATCCCAGTTCCAGCCTGATGGACACTGGGCACAGGGATTATCCCAGTTCCAGCCCTGCTGGACACTGGGCACAGGGATTATCCCAGTTCCAGCCTGCTGGACACTGGGCACAGGGATTATCCCAGTTCCAGCCTGATGGACACTGGGCACAGGGATTATCCCAGTTCCAGCCTGCTGGACACTGGGCACAGGGATTATCCCAGTTCCAGCCTGCTGGACAGCGGGCACAGGGCCTGCTGCCCACGCTCAGGGCTGGCATTGTCCCTGAAGTCCCCGTGCAGGGGTGTGCCCACGGCAGCAGCCCCCAGCCCCGGCTCTCTGCAGTGAGAGCACAAACGCTGAGTCAGGGCAGAGCTCCTGGCTCAGCTCAGCTCCCCTGCACACAGCCCAGGCCCGGGATAAAAATAGATCCTGCTCCCAGAACTCCAGCAGCTCCCCATGCACACACACGGGAGGGAAATAAAACTGTCCAGCCACTCTGATGGCTTTCCAACTTGGGGTTATTTGTTCTCAAAGTCTAAATAATGACTTTTAAACAGCTGAAGGGTGTTTCTGACAATATAAAAATAATAATTTCCAGCAATAATTAACTTGCAGTACCACATTTAGCTAACCTAAAGCCGGGTCCTCAGAGTCTTGCAGGAGTTGCAGAAATGATGCAGAAAAAAATCACTTCCTTGGAATACTTCCTTCCTCAAAATGTTTTGTAAGTTATTTTTTTCATATTAAAAGCTAATTTATTACACTCAAGACTTCAGATTTCAGCCTGTCATCCTGCAATAAGCCCTGTATTGATTAAATATGGTCAATGTACAACCTTTCCCCCACTCTTGTTGCAAATGTGTTTATTCATTTTCCTTGCAGGGTAAACAAACCTACAAAGTGAAATCAGAAAGAACAGGGAGTTTTCCACAGCAGCATGTATTCAGGTTTGGTATTAATTGTTAAAA
The DNA here is from genome assembly GCF_021018805.1 of Prinia subflava. Taxonomy (NCBI): domain Eukaryota; kingdom Metazoa; phylum Chordata; class Aves; order Passeriformes; family Cisticolidae; genus Prinia; species Prinia subflava. The sequence continues at coordinate 663,141 of NC_086255.1, read as the reverse complement.
TACCTGGAATCAAAGCTATGGCAGGGCTTGGAAATTGTGTAATTTTGGCTACCATATTTAAGTGACTGTAGAAATTCTTGCTGCTGGCAAAATAACTTTTAAAATTCCTACTAAATTGGTGGAGGTGCATTTCAGCATCGGTGGGGGATGCAGGAAATGTACCCCATCAGCAGCCAAAGGGAGAGGGGAAATACTTCTGAAAAATCCCAGTCACAGACTGGAAAGACCAAAACATCCCTACCAGCCTGGATCTGCCAGGGTTACTGTGGGTTGTGGAAAGTCTCTGCTTCAGCAGCGTCCCCTGTTATCCCCCAGGCACAGGCAGTCAGAGCTCCCCTCTGGCAGAGCGAGGGGAGGATCTTACCTGGAAGCTGTTCTTCTCCCCACTGCTGTGGCTCTCTACCTCCAGAGCTCTGTGACTGTCCTGGGGGGTCTGGGAGCGAGGAGGGCTGAAGGACCAGGAGAGAAGGAGGTGAAGGTTTGTGGGACACCCTGGGAGCTGGGCACAGGAGTGCCCTGCCCACGCCCCAAGGGCTGGATGGGGCAGTGCTGCCACAGCTCAGCCACCAGAGTCCCCTCAGCCCCAGCTCTGAGCCCCAGCCCTCTGCACACCCTCCTGCTGGGCCCGGGCTCTCCCACAGGAACAACAGGCAGCCAACGAGGAGTGGAAGTGGGGTTTGCTTGGAATCCCCACCGGCCAGGCCAGGCCAGGCCAGGCAGTTCCACATCCCGCTGTGGAGTTCCAGTCCTGCAGTTTGGGATTTCCAAACACAGCTTAGGCTGGAGACCTCACGGCCCATCAGAGTCCAACAAATGCATTAATGGCACTGCCTGACCACCTGCCCCAGGGCTGAGCTGCTGTGTGACCCTGCTGGAAATCTGCTCTGCTTTATACACACACATGCACACACGTGTTCACATGGGAACACACAGCACACATAAAACCCACACCCTATGTAAACGTGTGTTCTATAACTAGGCACATGTATGTAAATGCACCCACACAGGATTTGTCTTTGCCCCTGGGACACCAAACGTCCTTGGGGCCTGTGGTGACCTTGGCAGCGGCCCCTGCTCACCTGTCACAGTGGGAGCTCTCCCTGGAGCTGCTCCTGCCCGACTCGTGCTGGGCGTCCAGCAGGATCTTCTCCATGTCCCCGTTGTGGATGGACAGCGAGGCTGGCACCTGCTCCTGGCTGCCCGCAGACACGGAGCTGCCACTGCCACTGCCACTGCCATTGCTGCTGAAGTGCAGCTCCACCCAGGACCCTGCTGGGCACAAAGCACAGCTCAGCCACAGCCACGGGCAGGAGAGCCACGGCCCTGGGGCTGTGCCCGAGTGACACTGCAGGGACACAGAGCCAGCCCTGCCTCCTGCTCACAAACAGCCAGGAATGCCAAATGCAGGCAGCTGAGCTGGGAAGGCTCACAGGGCTGGGGAACAGCTGCTCAGTACACTGTGTTTCTCTCTGCACATACAGATCTTTTACTTTGGGATATGCTGAATTTTTATTGTTCAACATAGGTGGCAGTCAAAATAATCTCAAGGACTCTTGCTGCCAAAGTTGAGTTATTCATTCATTGAAATTATTTTGGGCTCCAGAGCCCAGGGACTGTTCTGTGCAGCCTTTTTTCAGTCCCATTTGTAGGTGTTGCTGTTAAGCAACAGCGGCTGTGTGGCAAGGGCTGTCATGGGTTTGCTCCTTGCAGTATATTTAACACGGTCACATGGGCTTTGTTTTCCTAAGGGAGGGAATAACAACTCCCTCCTGGGCAGTGACAGCTCACTGCAGGGCCAGAGCTGCTCCCTCCCCCACAGAATCCTGGAATGCTTTGGGTTGGAAGGGATCCCAAATCCCCCCAGTGCCCCCCTGGCATGGCAGGGACACCTCCCACTGTCCCAGGCTGCTCCAGCCCCAGGGTCCAGCCTGGCCTTGGGCACTGCCAGGGATCCAGGGGCAGCCACAGCTGCTCTGGGCACCCTGTGCCAGGGCCTGCCCACCCTGCCAGGGAACAATTCCTGATTCCCAAGAGCCCATCCAGCCCTGCCCTCTGGCACTGGGAGCCGTTCCCTGTGTGCTGGCACTCCGGCCCCCCAGGAATGAGCTCAGGGAACAGAAAATACCCAAATTACACAAATGCCACAGGAATCCCACTGTGGAATAGACATGGCCCAGCCACGGCAGAGCAAAAGGAACAGAGCAGTGAGGACAGGGGGAATTCCCGAATTGTGGGGCAGGATGCCTGAGGAGCAGGGAAAGGCCGACACAGGCAGTGGTGCTGGCAGGGCACAGCCCAGGGAACGAAGGCACAGCAGGAGCAGCTGCAGGGTCCCTCCCCAGCAGCATCGCAGGAATGCAGGTGGTTTAGGGTGAAGCAGGAACGTCAGACAAGCAAAGATATCTCAGATATCCTGGCTGGGAAGAGACTGAGGGCTCCAAAATCAAAGGGGAACAGCACAAAGCCAAACTGAGTATTTCCCTTCTAAATACAGAGACCATTACCAGCCAAAGTACCACCAAACCTGCTGGATAAAAACATTCCAGGCCACCGAGTTTGGAAGAGCCGCTTTTCTTCAAAAGCCCTGTTCCTTCCCAGCGGGTTTGCTGCTGTCTGATCTGTTTGGGAATTTTCCCTCCACGTGACAGTGCCCGGTATGTGGCAGGGAGTGTGCTCAGAGCCAGACAAACCCTTCCCTACCCTTTCCCCCGAAATTTATGGGAGCTCAACTTGTTAGCAAAGAACGACTACAACCACTAGAGCTCAAACTAAGACTTTATCTGCTGAAATCTTGCTGGGGGCAGCGCTGGGAAAGCAGGATAAAGCAGGGAGAGGATTGGGATTGCAAGAGCAAGAGGACAGTAGATGTGGTTTACAATTTTCCCTTTTTGCCCTCTCCTTTTGGACACTCCTCAGAGAAAGGCTGTGCTGGAGCACACGGAACAGGCTGTGATATCTTCATTTAAAGAGAAAAGAGGCTGTGTTTTTACGAAGCTGGAAGTACAAACAGACCAAAGCCCACGAGAGGCGATGCAGCCCGGCCAGACGAGTCACGGGGATGGGCTCGGGACAGAGGGTCAGTCACGACATCCCAGCCCAGGACACATGGGCGACCACAGGCCAGAACCGCGAAGTACCGGATCGGCACTGGAAAGCTTCATTTTCCTAAAATACAGCTTCCAACGCTTGAAATTAAGAGGCAGAATTCCACACAGCCATGAGAATATCGCCTTAAATCGCTACAACTACCGTGTCAACCGCACTGTTTGTGGCCGCACTGGGATTTTTCCCTTTCTCGGCGAATTTAGTGCTATGTAACAGCTGACTGACCCGACCCGGCTCACAGGCACATCCACCCGGCCTCCTCCCTGAGGCGGGGGGGCTGGACACGCACTGCGGCGCGCCCATCCCCGAATACCGCGGCCCCCAAGGGCCCCGCGCCGCCGTGGGCGGGCAGTGCCGCCCGCCGTGCCCGCGGTGCCCGCGGTGCCCGCTCCCCGCGGCCTTACCCTGCAGGTTCTCCTCCTGAGGGCTCTGTCGCGACATGGCTGGCGGGCGGCGCGACACGCACTGACCGCGCAGCGCCCGCGCGCAGCGCCCGCCGTGCGCCCCGTGACGTCAGCGCAGCGCCGAGCGCCCATTGGCCGGCGCGGAGGGGCGGGACGGGGCGCGGCGGGGCGGGGCTGGGGGCGCGCGCCCCCTCAGCGCCCTCCCCCGGGCTGCCATGATGGGGAAAATGGGGGGAAATCGGGGAAAATGGGCGAGAAACAGGGAAAATCGGGGAGAAACGGGGAAAATCGGGGAAAAACGGGGGAAATGGGCGAGAAACAGGGAAAATCGGGGAGAAACGGGGAAAAACGGGGAGAAACGGGGAAAATGGGCGAGAAACAGGGAAAATCGGGGAGAAACGGGGAAAAACGGGGAGAAACGGGGAAAATGGGCGAGAAACAGGGAAAATCGGGGAGAAACGGGGAAAAACGGGGGAAATCGGGGAGAAACGGGGAAAATCGGGGAGAAACGGGGAAAATCGGGGAGAAACGGGGAGAAACGGGGGAAGTCGGAGCGAACGGGGCCGGTCCCACAGAACAGCCCCAAGAAAATGAATAAATAATAATAAATTAATAATTTATTAATAAATAATAATAATAAATCTCTTCGTCTTTAATTGACGCGATGCCATCGGGGCTCTCGACAGCGGGAACCACTTAATTTGTGTTGTCATTTGAAAGCAGATACTGATTTACTGCTGGGACTTTGTAAAGTCAAGTGCACAAAACCTGATTTTATTTAGGCAAAGTATTAACTCAATTAAAGCGTGCAGGCTTTTTTTGTCTTGTCTGGAATCGTTTTCACTTGTGCCTTTCTGCAGCTGAGTCAAAAAGCCCGAGTGGAATACACCAGTGAATAGTCTGTGAGTTACTGCACAGTGAGGAATATTAACATTGCTTTATAACCTTCGCAGAAGAGCGGGTCAGGATGCAATGGATGTGGGCATTGCACTCTGTCTAGCCCATGGCTGAAGAGGAGGAATGGAACCAGTTCTGTTGTACCGAGGAGCTCGGGGAGGAGCTGTCCATGGCAAACAGAACAGTTTCACTGGCAGCAGTCCGAGGCGGTTCGGTGTGCGCGTTCACTGTGGCAGCGCTCTGCTGCTCCCTGCCGCCCGCCCGGCTCCCCCGAGCCGCTCCCGCAGCACCGCGGGCTCTGCCCGGGAACGCGCTCGCTGCTGAGCCCGGCAGCGCTCTGCGAGGAGCGGGGCTGTGCGGGGAGCGGGGCTCTGCGAGGAGCGGGGCTCTGCGAGGAGCGGGGCTCTGCGAGGAGCACTCTGCGAGGAGCGGGGCTGTGCGAGGAGCGGGGCTCTGCGGGGAGCGGGGCTCCGCGAGGAGCGGGGCTGTGCGAGGAGCGGGGCTGTGCGAGGAGCGGGGCTGTGCGAGGAGCGGGGCTGTGCGAGGAGCGGGGCTGTGCGAGGAGCGGGGCTCTGCGAGGAGCGGGGCTGTGCGAGGAGCGGGGCTCTGCGAGGAGCGGGCTCAGGGCTGCCTGCCTCGGGACGGACCGTGCAATCACAGAACCCCGGAAGCGTTTGGGTTGGGAGGGACCCCAAAGCCCACCCAGTGCCCCCCTGCCATGGCAGGGACACGTCCATTGTCCCAGGCTGCTCCAGCCCCAGTGTCCAGCCTGGCCTTGGGCACTGCCAGGGATCCAGGGGCAGCCACAGCTGCTCTTTCATCAGTCATTGCGTGAATGATTTTATTTTCATGACAAATTTAAAGGCAAAAACTTTTGGGTTATGGACAGAAACGCACGGTGCTGTGATCAGGAAAAAGTGTGAATTTTCCTGTTGTTGGATGAAGTCTTTGAAAGGTTATTTGTTGCACTGGGATCCTCTGCACAGCTGGGACTCGCTCTCATCTTATTTACTTGCATGTCATGGACCAGTCACGTATTGATTAATCCCATTTAAGCCAGAGACAGTGACCCATCTCCTCCACAGACTAAGGCCATGATTTGGGAGTCATGCTCACTGCTCAGACAGCTTCAACTTTGTGTTTGGTTTGCAGCCTGTGGCTTGGGCTTGACAGGCAGGCTCAGCCCAGCTGTGAGGAATGGATATTTCAGGCATTGCTCAGAAGTTGTTTGTAATCCCAAAGAGGTGATAAACCTGCATTAATTTAGAAACAGATAATATTCACTGTTTCTTTGTTTTTTTAATAATGAAAATCAAAGTAATCCATTCAATTCCTAGCAGTACAACGTGAGAGAGTGGGAATTTCAGGATTGACTTGGGAAAATGTGCCTGCAACACCTGACAGGAGGGGACAGCTGGGGGGTCGGGCTCTGCTCCCAGGAACAGGGACAGGAGGAGAGGGAACGGCCTCAGGCTGGGCCAGGGCAGGCTCAGGGTGGGTAGCAGCAGGAATTTCCCCATGGAAAGGGGGCTCAGGGATGGGAACTGCCCAGGGAGGTTTGCAGTGCCCATCCCTGGAGGTGTCCAAGGAATTCCTGGAGGTGGCACTCAGGGCTCTGGGCTGGGGATGGAGCACAGCTGGAACTCTGTGGGCTGGGAGGGCTTTTCCAACCCAACTGATTTGGTGATTCTGTGACTTTTCAAAGGCTCAAACCCTGCTGGAATCGGAGCACTCCCTGTCTCCATCCCACCAAGGGGTTGCTCATTAACCTCCCTGGCTGCCTCTGGAAACGGAACCGTGCGTGTGTTTTGTGCTGAGCACTGCTTGGATTAAGGTTCATCATTAACCACCCAGCTGCTCCTGCGCTGCCCGAGCTGCTGCTGCTCGCCCAGGCTGTTCACATGGGACAGTGCAAGTGTCCCTGCCCATGGCAGGGGTGGGACAGGATGAGCCTTAAGGTCCCTTGCAGCCCAAACCCTTCTGTGATTTCCTGGTTCTCTGCTTTTGTCCCACTTGGAGAGCTAACACAGAACCCTGTGTGCGGTGTGGGTGCTGCCGTGGCAGGGCTGTGTGCCCTGGGCCACCTCTGTCCCATTCCTCAGCAATGCCCACGCGTGGTGCCACTTCTGTGGTGGCTGCACAGGTGATCGATCCCTGCCTGAGCCGAGCTCGGTGTCACAGGGAGCTCAGGACCGCGTGCTGGCACAGCTGGGCACGGCACAAACCGGGGCTTAAACCAAACCCAGGCTGCTGCTGGTTTGCTTTTCAGTCTCACAACAGAAGGAACTGACAACCTCCAGTGTGAATCAGAAAAGCAGAGCATGGAAATTCTTTCAGCTCTTCTCTACTTAGCAACTTCAGGTTTTTAAAGTCCATTCCCGTTTTTGTACAGCTCAGGCCACGGAAGTTGCCAGAGCAATGCTTCTCCTGAGCACTTGCCAGCTGAAAAACAAACCCCAATTCTTTGAGTGATGCAAACCACTGCTGGGTTCTTGCTGTAGGTCACTTACAACACTGCCTGCAATGTGACTTGTTTTGTTTACAAACTCCCACCAAGTGTTGCAATTCAGCTCCAAAAATAGAAAACAGTTTTATTTATCCTGGAGCCCTTGTTGTCACAGCTCTCAGAGCCACAGCCAGTCCTGTTGTCTCCAAGTGCTGCTACATGTCCCTTTGGCAAAGGATAATTGAACCACCAAGCAGGGAACAGGCAGGAGGAACACAGTTTTGGTGATCCACAGAAATAGGAATGAGTTTCTGAGGAATTTGGTTAACAGTCACGTGTTTCTTGTCCTGCACAGTTGTGAGCTTTGGATGGGGGGAAAATGAAGATTTTCAATGGAAAATTCCAGATACCTATCATTGTTTAAGGGGAAAATAATCCCCAGACACTCCTTTCTAAAACTGAAGCTGTGCTCCAGGGTAGGTTTCTGCTTCCTGTCAGCAGGTCATGGATATACACCGGGAACAGTTCCCAGTCTTCTTCCCAGTCTTCACTGTTTCTCATGCCAGGAAGACACAAAATCAAATAAATATGCCCTATATCCTATTTGCTTATAGAGAACTTTGTGGTGTGGGGCTCTTAGAAGTATCTTGTACCCAAATGCTTTTATTTTGTGCATATTTCATTTTGTGATTCATTTCTGAAGGAAAGGGGAATTTTCAGTGGGCAAGTGAATATTGACAATGGATATTTCCTCAAGTATGAGGAGTAGGGGGATACAGCACATGGGGAGTTACAGACCTGCTTTACATCCCTGTGTTTTAGTCCTCAAATTGAACCTTACATGGCCTTGGAACAACACCTGCCTTTCCCCACCTCCCCAGCACTCCCACTGTGGAGCATACTGGTACCCAGGAATGGCACTCCTGTGAGAGACACACCCCAATGCCTGGCCCTGCACTCCCTCTGGTGTGGATTTCCACAGAACACGGACCTGCTGGAGTGAGTCCAGAGGAGCCCCTCTGCTCCGGAGCCAGGCTGGGAGAGCTGGGGGGGCTCACCTGGAGAGGAGAAGGCTCCAGGGAGAGCTCAGAGCCCCTGCCAGGGCCTGAAGGGGCTCCAGGAGAGCTGGACAGGGACTGGGGACAAGGGATGGAGGGACAGGACACAGGGAATGGCTCCCACTGCCAGAGGGCAGGGCTGGATGGGATCTCGGGAATCAGGAATTGTTCCCTGGCAGGGTGGGCAGGCCCTGGCACAGGGTGCCCAGAGCAGCTGTGGCTGCCCCTGGATCCCTGGCAGTGCCCAAGGCCAGGCTGGACCCTGGGGCTGGAGCAGCCTGGGACAGTGGGAGGTGTCCCTGCCATGGCAGGGGTGGCACTGGGTGGGATTTAAGGTCCCATCCAAGCCAGAAGAGCCTGTGATTTCATGATTCCATAACTTGATCCCATCCCCTTTGCTAGGACCAAGCACAAAGCCTGGTAGCTGTTTTTAAACCCAAATATCCTTCAGTCCCCCTGGCCCTTTTCCGCAGTGCAGCCCTGCTGAAGGAGCAGCTCCGTGCAGGTTCCAGCTGTGCTGGATGTGGAGTTTTGGCTTCCTCATGGAGCTGGAAATGCCGATCCCCGCAGGCACAGCGCCCTGAGCACCGCAGGGGCGCGGGCCCAGCAGCATCCCCGGCAGGCTGGGGAACGGAGGGAGCACAGGAGTACAGGATGGTGCTGATCTGGGAAGGGAGGGCTCCGGAGGAGGGGTGCTGATTTGGAAGGGAGGGCTTTGGAGCACAGGAGCGGTGCTGCTCTGGAAGGGAGGGCTCTGGAGGAGCGGTGCTGCTCTGGAAGGGAGGGCTCTGGAGGAGCGGTGCTGCTCTGGAAGGGAGGGCTCTGGAGGAGCGGTGCTGCTCTGGAAGGGAGGGCTCTGCTCGCTGCTGACGTGCTGCCGAGCTGCAGTCGCTCCGCAATGGCTGAGCCTGCCGGCGCTGAGCTCATCCCGCCCCGGAGCGCCCGCAGCCCGCAGCCTGCCCGGGAATCCCGTCCTTAGCTCCTCCGCTTGCTCGGATCCGCGCTCGGGGGGACGTGGTGAGCACATTTTCCTCTACGCTTGCGGGGGTTTCAGTATTTTTAATTTGTTTTCCTTCTCCGTCCTCTCAGTGCTTCCCTGGACCAATCGATGCATCCCTCCTCATCTGATCCCGCTGTTCAGAGGACAGAGAGGGAAAATAGAAGCGTATGCAGCAGGGATGGATTTTTTTTTTTTCTTTTTTTTTTAGCCTTTTGCAGTGTGACTCGTAAAATTCATTTTAATGTGGCTGCTGGAGCAGCCTACAGGTTTTATCTGGAGTGCAATGCAGGCAGGGACTCCCTGGGTGTGCGGCAGGAGGGAGGGAGTGCTCTGCCCACCTGCACTCCTTCATTAGTGTCTACCTGTGCTTGCTAATGAGTGTCTACCTATGCTCCTTAATTAGAGCCTGCCTGTGCTTATTAATCAGTGCTTACCTGTGTGATGTATCTATAAATATGGACATACTGTGGGATAGATTTGTTGCACATGACCCATCTGCTGCCTAAGGGCTTTGTAGGCTCCATTTTCAGCTGTGCGTTTGGCATTCTGTGTCTGAGGTTCTTTCCCCGTCCTCCCTTCGGGGTGGTTGTAAGCAGGCTCTGATTTGCAGAGCTCTGCTCTGGATGCCAGGAAGGGGATGGCTCTGCCTGGCACCGGGGCCCAGCTGCACCTTCCTCTCTGTTTATTCCTCGGGATTTCGTGCAGTCTCTGTCGTGTGTGATGCAGTTGAGATGCCAGGGTCCGTGCTTGCTGCTGAGTCTCCTCTGCAGCTGTGGATGTTGGTGTTTGGGGCAATGCACGCCCCAGTGGGTTGCTGTGATAAATAATCTGTGTCAGTGCTCACCGAGGAACTGATTCGGGCATTTCCTGTTTGCTGAACTCCGTGCACTGCGTGTCAGATCTGCTTCCCATGGCAATCCTGTCCTCGTCGGGAAATCGCCCTGGGAGCGCCCAGGGCCAGGCTGGACAGGGCTGGGAGCACCCTGACCTAGTGCCAGGTGTCCCTGTCCATGGTAGGGTGCAATAGGATGGGCTTTAAGGTCCCTCACAACCCAAACCACGCCGGGCTTTTGATTCCATTCTGTGCTACATAACCTAAAAAAAGAAAGTTCTTTCCTTTTTCTCTCCCAGCTGCTTACTCCCTCAGCCATTTTAAATGTGATTTATCTCATCCAGATTCCTTTTCCTTTCAGTTCATGGGGTGCCTCTACTGACACTGCTAAAAATGGAGACAGAAATTAGAAAACACATTGGAGTTGGGTTGACTTTTGCCTGTTATTTCACACATTGTGTTGTGATCCAGCCAGAGGAATGTGTGTAGTACAAAATAATAATTTCCTGGCAAGAAAGACTCAGCTGTCAGCCTGGGCTCTCAGCAGCATCCTCAGCCTGGCCCCTCTCTGCACTGGGGCTCCTCTCCCTGTGTAAGGGCTTGCTGGGTGCTTCAGGGATGCTCAGAGACTGAAAGTGTCTCAGGACTGGCAGGTGACTTTACTCTGCAGTGGAATTTCTGCCTGGTTTGTGTTGGCTCTTGGCAGCTTCCTGACTCATAACTCCTTGTTCTTCACCTGCAAGTATCAGACTGGAGGAATTTTAGTGTTTTAGTGGTGTTAAAAGGCAATGGCAGCAGTACAAGGCCACAGGGATGGCCTGACCAGAGCAAAGTGCCTTTGTCACCAGGCCCTGGTGGAGAAAATAACACCCCACTTGAATAAGGCTCTAAAGCATGTGCTGAAGGCTCATGGGCTGTCTTGACAAATACCAGTCTGGGATATATTTGTGGAACTGTGTGCCTGTAAACCCTTCCCTTGGTATATGCTCAGTTGTCAACACCTCCCACGTGGTGAAGTTTCACCAAGTTTCCCAGTGCACTGTCAGTTTACAAGAGTAAAACTTTGCTTCATTTTTTTTCCCTAAAATGCATCTCTAAAACATTACTTTTTATTGCAGATGGCTTGAATTCAAAGTAGCATCAGCAAGTGAATGTTAACAAGTGAAGGCCTTTAAATAATGATCTTTAACATTTTCCCTTAAAACATGTGTTCTCAGCTTGTCACGTTCTATGCTGCAGTTCTTCATGTATGATCAGGAACAGAGGCTGAGCTTAAATGGAAAAATAATTTAAAAAGCAAGTCCTGAAAATTTTACACATCCTGGTTGCCTGGGATGTAGGATTCGACCCCATCCAATCACTCTGGGAACAAGACTCTAACAGCACTGAACAATTTGAAGGCACAAAACAGCATTTGTACAAATATATTTTGTGGTAAAAACAGACGAATATTAGCCAATACTTCCAAAATCCAAACAAAATCACTCATGGCCTCCTGTCTTTATTTGCCCACAGTGGGCCAGGAGCAAACCTTTGCATACACCTGCATGCAGAGGAGAGGAGAGCTCCCTTCTCCCAGAGCATCGAGCCTTGGCTGCTGCAGAGGCAAAATGCTGATCCATTTCTAGCAATCATTCAACCTGGAAAGCTAATTCCTGATTTTCCTTTGCAGTTACAGCCAAATGCACCGTGCCCAGATAAACCCCAGAGGTGTCAGGAATTGAACAGAATTGTGCAGAAATGCCTCTGATGGGGAATGACATCGTGGCAGATTTTTGAAAACTCTTCATTCCTGTGCAGACCCGCCGTTCCTCCCTCCACACGTGATCAGGGATTTGTAACTCACTGCTGGTGCAGAATGGAGATGAGGGTTCAATGGATTTCATCTGTGGAGCAGAGACAGTGCCTGAGGACAGACAGTCGGGAAGGGCTTGACAGAATGTCTGGAGGATAAATGTGTTTCCTCAAACACGCAGCCAGCAGCAGGGTGTGCAGTCTTGGCTTTCCTTAAATCCAGCAGAGATCCTGGCCTTGGAGCTTTGCACTGGTGCTGTGGTCACTCGACCTTGACAAGGTCACGTGCCACCAGGGGCTCTTTAGAAGGGTCACTTCAGGCTGCAGAAAGTGCCTTTTCTATCCCCTCACCTCACGTTCCTGGCTCTGTTTTCCCTGTTGGTGGTTCCAGCCCAGCTCACCCTGCCTGGAGGCACCCCTGCCCAGGGAGGGGCTGTGGGCTGGGCGTCCATCCCGCAGCTTTCCCACTCTCCCTGGGATGGGATCATGGAACTGTGGGGTGGTCTGGGTTGGGAGGGTCCTCAGAGCTCACCCCACTCCTGTAACCATCCGGGTTTGACCCAGCATGAGGCACAAAGGCTTGAGACACCACGAGATTTGCCCAGGGCGTGTTAAAGGAAGTTTGCTGTAAGCATTTATCAGATGGGGGCAGCAGTCACTGGCCACAGTGACTGGTTTGTGTGCTCTCAGGGCACTGGGCTTTTCTCAGTGTCACTGCTGATGATCCCTGTGGTGCTGGTTGTCCCCTCTGAGCTCTGGGCTCAGGTACCCTCGTGTTGGGTTTGTGACTCTTGTTTATGATACACTGGAATGGTCTTGAAGGAAAATGTATTTGCTTGATGTGTAGTATAAAAAGCAACTGGCAAACACTCAGAGGTCAAGATTTATCCATTCTATCCCAGATAATGCCTGCAGTGGTTGAAAGCCTTTTCTCTCCAATCCAAATGCTTTTGGGATTTCTACTGTGGCTACTAATGGCTAATTAAAAACTTGCTGTACTGGTAGATCCCAACGTTTCCCTGCCTGAGCTCTCCAGGTCCCCAGCAGTCACTGAAGGAGGCAGGATGCATTTGGGGGTTGTAAGCCAGCCCCAAGCTGTTGGGAGCATCCACAGGAGCCTGCAGGGCTGGCCCCGGGCTGGGGCAGCCTGGTCACCACAGGGAACCCTTCATTGTCTGTGCTGCCTCTGGAAGGACTCCTCACACTCCTGGCACTTCCACCTTGGCCTGTGCCTGCTCATTCCTGGCTGTTTGTGCCAGGGCTGGCAGGGCTGGCAGGGCCCCTGGCACCCCCAGCCCCATCACAGCCCTGCCCTGCCTCTGCCCCTCTGCTCTGGGGAAAGGAAGGGGCTCAGCCTGGGAACAGGAGGCTCAGGGAGGATCTGCTGGTCGGGCTCTGCTCCCAGGAACAGGGACAGGAGGAGAGGGAACGGCCCCAGGCTGGGCCAGGGCAGGCTCAGGGAGGAGATTGGGAAGATTCCTTCCCCAAAAGGATGCCCAGCCCTGGCACAGCTGCCCAGGGCAATGCTGGAGTCCCCATAGCTGGAGGGATTTAACAGCCCTGTGGATGTGGCACTTGGGACATGGGGCATTGGTGGCCTTGGCAGTGCTGGGAATGGTTGGACTTGATGGTCTGAGAGAGCTTTTCCAGCCTGACCAATTCCCTGATTCTTGCTGTTTGGGACACACAGGGGTCCTGTGGGCATGGCCCTGCTGTGCAGGTGTGACACAGGTACCTGCAGGGTGTGCCCTGCCTCAGGTGAGCCTTGGTGCTGTGGGTCCAGCACAGTGAGGGCTGAGCATGGAACTCTTTAATTAAGGAGTGAACTTTGAACAAGTATTTATGGATATGGAACGTTGGGGGTCAGGACCTGCTCCTGGGTGTGTAAACAAATAGAGAAGTATTTGTTAATACAAATAAGAACAGGCATCATTCCCTGGGTACCAGGGAGGGTTTTCCCTTGAGGGTCTTGTCAAGATAATCTTCAGTGCTTGGATGGGGCACTGAGGTGTGCAGTGCTGGCTGTGGCCGGGGTGTTCCAGGTTTACTGAGGGCTGCTGTACTTATGGCTTTAGGAACAATATTTCATGCCTGCTTATTTCATATTCATGAATCTCATCTATTTAAAGTAACATGCGTGCAAGCTGAGGTCCTTCCAGTTTCCCTGGAGTTCTGAATTCCAAGCTAGCTTCACTCAGATAGAGTTAATTTTTTGAGGGTTTTTTTCATGTTCTTTATCACTCAAATCAGTTTTGTTACATCTAAATGCAGGCCAGCCATCAGCCATGCAGGCTGGTAGGAGTCATCTGTTCCACCAGTGGTTATTTCATTGCTGTTGTGTTTTCATGCTCAAACCCTTTCTGGGTCTGCCTTGTGTCCTGCCACTGCTGACAATAAAGCTGTGCTGAACATCAGAAATGTGAAGTGAAAACCTGACAGGGCCAAACTTTCCCCTGCAGATCAGAATCCTGTGTCATTTCCTCTGCAGCCCCCAACAGGTCACTGATTCCCAGACATGCCTCAGAGCAGTGCTGAGCTCGAAGTCAGCCTGCTCTCAGAAATGTGTCACTGTCTCAGTTGTCGTCTCCTTGTGAGCAGAGGGCTGGGAGGGAGCTCAGAGAGAAAAGCTCTGTGTGAAATGTCACATTTAGCAGTCTTGCAGCACCTCTTCAGAAATTTCATTTGGAACCTGAAATGTTTGTAATATTCTTGCAGGGATATAGGATTTGTTTTGGTTTTCTAAAAAAAATTGCAACACATCGACTTTGAAGATGAAGCATAAAAATTATTTTTAGCATTTGCTGCTAAGTCATCAGAGATGATAAAGGAGAAAGAACATTTATAGCTCCCTTCTCTTTGGCAACAGCAGAAAAACCCCATCCTCCTTCCTGGCTGAGTAAGGAGCTTTCCTCAAAGTTGACCTCAAATCCCACCCAGTCCCACCCCTGCCATGGCAGGGACACCTCCCACTGCCCCAGGCTGCTCCAGCCCCAGTGTCCAGCCTAGCCTTGGGCACTGCCAGGGATGCAGGGGCAGCCACAGTTGCTCTGGGCACCCTGTGCCAGGGCCTGCCCACCCTGCCAGGGAACAATTCCTGATTCCCAGGATCCCATCCAGCCCTGCCCTCTGGCAGTGGGAGCCATTCCCTGTGTCCTGTCCCTCCATGCCTTGTCCCCAGTCCCTCTGCAGCTCTCCTGGAGCCCCTTCAGGCCCTGGCAGGGGCTCTGAGCTCTCCCTGGAGCTTCTCCTCTCCAGGTGAGCCCCCCCAGCTCTCCCAGCCTGGCTCCAGGGCAGAGGGCCTCCACTTTCAAAACAGGGCTTTAAAATTCTTGATTTTAATTAAACATAAGTGCTTCTAAAAATTCAAATGCCATTCTAAAACATTTCAGTTTCATTTTTGACAGCATCTCCATTTTTCATCTTAATGTTTTGACTAAAATGATTGAGAAATAAGTCAATCATCAGAAAGTGCTGCAGGCAGCAAGGTTTGCCACAGCAGCTGTGTGAGGTTTGCAGTGCCCATCCCTGGAGGTGTCCCAGGAAGGGCTGGAGGTGGCACTCAGGGCTCTGGGTAGGGACAAGGTGGGGATGAGGCACAGCTGGCACTCCCTGGGCTTGGGTTTCTTTTCCAGGCTAAGCAGTTCATTGGTGCTGTGTGTCAGACATTGCCCTGTGCCTGCAGCCTGTGGGAGCTCGGGGAAATCTCAGCCACTGATCTGCAGCAGCTCTTGCCCTTTTTTTAAGAAGGCAAAGGCAGAAGAGCAGCGGGTTTGGCCTCCATGGCAACGGCAGGGCTGGCAGGCTGCTGCTGCCTGGGGAAGCTGCTCCTGAGGATGCAATCAGGATTTGTTTTCAGAATCTGTCTGGCTACAAGCCCGTTTGCCAGCGAAGAAAGTCCCTTCCTTAATCCAGTTAGGAGAGGGATGTGTGGCTGTGCAGGGACCGGGGGGTGCCCTGGGGGCTGCTCTGAGGCCTGGCCCTGGGTAAAGGGGACCAGGTGGGACAGGGCACACCTTGAGCACCAAAGCCTCTGTTCAGCTCGAATCAGGGTATTTCATTTCCTTCCCTGCAGTTCATTTCCTGCTCTGTTGGGAGGTTCCCAGCCCAGGGCATGGGCTGGAAGTGCCCAAGGCCAGGTTGGACACTGGGCTTGGAACATCCTGGGGCAGTGGAAGGTGTCCCTGCCATGGCAGGGGTGCAGTGAGGGGAGCTCTCAGCTCCTTTTCAACCCAAACCAGCCGGGGGTTTAAGGATATAGCAAATACCAGTCAGACAGCTGGAAGAGCTGGCCGAGTTTGAGAAGGAGAGGTTACAGCCTTTGCTCAGGTCTGTGTCCCCTCCCAGAGGTGTTCTGGGTGTAATTAGGGGCACTCTGGTGGATTCTGTCCTCGGGGGGGTCTGGGCTGCTGCCCCCCTTCCCTTTGAAGCCAGACCAATGCTGTGAGCAGGAGCTGTGGCAGCAGGAGCACAGCAGCCGTGCTCTCCTGGGGGTTGGGAGGCTCTTTGAAATTGGGATTCTCTAGTGCTCCAGGCTAATATTGATTTTTTTTTCCCCTGTTTTTATTATTTTTTTATTCACGTATTCACCTCATGTCTCCTGCACGACATGAAAATTTCATTCTTCTTCTTTCTTACTCATTCACTCGTTGAATCCATTCTAAAACTCTCAACTGCACCTTGTATTTCTCTTTTTAAAGATGCTGTTCATTGGTTCACACCTGAAAACTGTACCTGGTGGTCTTAATATTTTAATGGTTTGAACAGATCTGTGCCTGCAGAGATGTCAGAATTCTGTGTGTATTTCTTCTAGATGTATGTCTTCTGTGTCTCTTCTGCACCAGCTTTTGGCTGCTGCTGGAGCACCCTGTATCTCAAAGCCTGATGGTCAGAGGCTTTGTAACCTTGAGGACTTTGTTAAACTCATGGAAATTTGCAGGATGTGTGTGGGATTCAGTGGTGCCAGCACAGGAAGGAAAACAAGAGAGTCCATTTATGTAAATGGCATCTGCATTCTTGCTTCTAATTAAAAATCGAAGGGAAAAGCTTTCTGTAATTAAAGGACATGTTTGCTAATTTGTCAGGCTGGATTCTGGAGCACTTCTTGTCGGATCATTCTGGCAGTAACTCGCAGCTTTCCCTCTCCGTAGGAACAGGCTGATCATTCCCTTCTCCTGGTCACAAACGCCAGGGCAGGGACAGGGGCAGGACAGTGTCCGTGTGTCCCACCCGCAATGCTGGGCCTGGAGCTTGGGCCTGGCACTCCTGGAGACACCTGCACAGGTGTGGGGCGTGCCCTGGGACGGGCTGGGGGTTGCAGTGTGGGTCAGCTGAGCTCAGGCAGCCCCAGGCTGTGTCCCGGGGTCGTGTCTGGGGCTGTGCCTGCCAGGCAGGCTCAGCCTGACAGACGGGGGGCTCAGCCCTTCAGAGCTCACCTGGGACCCCCTCGGGGATCCCCGGGGCTGTCCCTCCGTGGTGGGGGCAGTGCAGAGCCCGGGGACGTGGTGGGCTCTGGCCCACGGCTCAGGGCTGTGGTTGGGGTGAGGAGCTCTTTCCCTGCCTGATCCTGTCCGGGGGGATCCTGCAGCCTGTGAAAAGGCCACAGGGATCCTCCAGAGCCAGCCTCACTCGCGGGGCACTTGCCATCCCTGCCACCAGCTGGGATTCCCCGGGCAGGGCTCCCCGGGCAGGCCTCCCCGGGCAGGGGGTCCCGGGCAGGGCTCTCCGGTCAGGGTTGTTCGGGCAGGGGCTCCCCGGGCAGGAACTCCCCGGGCAAGGGCTCCCGTTCCCGTTCCAGCCCAGCCCGGGCACCCGCAGGTCCCGGGATGGGATGTGGTGTGATGGGATGTGGTGTGATGGGATGGGATGTCCGACTCCCAGGCCAGCAATGAGACGTCACCTTTTCTCTTCAGAGCAGCGCAGGTAGAGGCTGGCAGTGTCTCCTTCCTCGCCCAGCCCGCTTCCCATGCAGGCTTTGCATTTGATTTTTTTCCCCCAAGAAAGCGTTTCCTGTTGTAACGTAACCAGATGGGGAGGGTTCAGTGGAAATACCTCGGGAGAGGCTGGCAGAGCAGTGGATCCAGGAAGCAGATCCTCCCCGTAATACTGGCACGGTTTGGTAAGTTCCATCTGAAAAATAAGAAGCTGCTCCGATTGCTGAGTCACAGCCCCTCGGAGCTGGAGCCGCCACAAGCGGAGCGGCCGCGCTGCCGGGGCGGGAGCGGAGCGAGGGCGCCCCGGATCCCGCCCAGGTGCTTTTCTCGGCCGAGATGGGTTTTTAAATCTCATTGAAGCGCTCTGTAAGTTGAATTGCGTCCGTGGGGATGCGCAGCGGCGCTCGTGGCTGGCAGGGCGGGGGTGACACGGCTGTGCCGAGGCGGATGCGGGCGCACCGCGGGGACCGGGGCGGTGCGGGCGGGGCAGCGCTCGGGACGCGTCCCGGGCCGGCAGCGCACGGAGCGACCCTGCCGGGCCCGAGGGCCGGAGAGCCGCTGCCCGGTGCCAGGGGCAGTTCTGCCGGGCCCGAGGGCCGGAGAGCCGCTGCCCGGTGCCAGGGGCAGTTCTGCCGGGCCCGAGGGCCGGAGAGCCGCTGCCCGGTGCCAGGGGCAGTTCTGCCGGGGCGGGCGCAGCTGCCCCAGCTCCCCGCGCAGCCGAGGCTCTGCCGGAGCCGCTCTCCCGTTCCCATTACCGGCTGTCCTCACTGCTCTCCCGTTCCCGTTCCCTTTCCCATTCCCGTTCCCGTTCCCGTCCCCGTTCCCCGCTGCCCTCGCCGCTCTCCCGTTCCCATTCCCATTTCCATTCCCGTTCCCATTCCCGTCCCCGTCCCCATTCCCATTCTCATTCCCATTCCCGTTCCCGTTCCCGTTCCCGTTCCCGGCTGTCCTCACTGCTCTCCCGTTCCCATTCCCATCCCCATTCCCGTTCCCATTCCCATTCCCATTCCGGTCCCCGTCCCCGTCCCCGTCCCCGTCCCCGTCCCCGTCCCCGTCCCCGTCCCCGTCCCCGTTCCCATTCTCATTCCCATTCCCGTTCCCGGCTGTCCTCACTGCTCTCCCGTTCCCATTCCCATCCCCTTTCTCATTCCCGTTCCCATTCCCATTCCCATCCCCATCCCCGTTCCCGTCCCCATTCCCGTTCCCGTCCCCATTCCCGTTCCCGTTCCCGTTCCCGTTCCCGTCCCCGTTCCCCGCTGCCCTCGCTGCTGCAAGCCCCTGTGCAGCCGAGGCCCGGGGCTGCTCCAGGCTTTGCACCGGGTTTGTCTCCTCGGTCCAACATCTCCCTCTGCACCTTGTACCTTCGGGGCCTCAGGTGCACAACCCCACGGTTTGTGTCCTGAAGATTTCCTGTCTCCTCAGCCCGCAGAACCGGGAGCCCAACCCAGAGGAATTCATGCAGGGAGGAGGGAGCTGGGACTGCTGAAGGAAAGGCAGCAGGGCTCCCTTACAGCAGGGGCTGCAGAGGGCAGGGACACCCGAGCGTTCCCTGAGCACCGGTAAAATGTAGCATTGGACACTTGAAAGTAATCCTAGTTCTGCTGAAATGCTGCCAAGATATGTATTATGTAGACAGAAAAATGCTCTTGGGCTGCTATTTCCAGTGTATCTGTGGTCTTTCAATTACAGGTTTGGTTTTTAAAGCAGATCTGAAGTTATTATTGTTAGACATGCTGTCCTTGCACTTTTAAATAAGCTTTTAAAAAGTTGTTTAAAACTCAGTGTCATTAGGAGCTGTGATGCTTCTGATCCGTGGGTGATCTGCCCACCTCTGCCTGAGCCCTGCAGGTCACCCCTGAGGGATGGAGCAGAACCATGGAATCACAGAACTGAGGAGGTTGAACAAACCCTTGATGATCATCAAATCCAGCTGTTGACACACACCACCCCCATGCTCACCTCTCAGCCATGTCCCTAAGAGCCACATCTGCATTTTTTGAGCACTTCCAGGGATGGTGACTCCACCATTGCCCTTGGCAGGACTGGACAACCCTTTCTGTGCAGAAATTTTTCCTGATCTCCAACCCACACCTCCCCTGGTGCAACTCAAGGCTGCTTGCTCTCATCCTGAGGAGTTCAGCTGGGCCTTGCCCCCACTCCTGAGCCTCGGGGCTCCTTCCCTCTGCTCCTGGCCCTGCAGGGCTCCCTCAGGCTGTGCCACTGGAATGGCACAGGGATGGCACAGGGATGGCACAGGGATGGCACAGGGCTCCCCCAGGCTGTGTCACTGGGATGGCACCAGGATGGCACAGGACTCTCTCAGGCTGTGTCACCAGGATGGCACAGGGTTCCCCCAGGCTGTGTCACAGGGATGGCACAGGGATGGCACAGGGCTCTCCCAGGCTGTGTCACCAGGATGGCACAGGGTTCCCCCAGGCTGTGTCACCGGGATGACAGAGGGATGGCACAGGGATGGCACAGGGCTCCCCCAGGCTGTGTCACCAGGACGGCACAGGGCTCTCCCAGGCTGTGTCACTGGGATGTCACAGGGCTCTCCCAGGCTGTGTCACTGGAATGGCACAGGGATGGCACAGGGCTCCCCCAGGCTGTGTCACTGGGATGGCACCAGGATGGCACAGGACTCTCTCAGGCTGTGTCACCAGGATGGCACAGGGTTCCCCCAGGCTGTGTCACAGGGATGGCACAGGGATGGCACAGGGCTCTCCCAGGCTGTGTCACCAGGATGGCACAGGGTTCCCCCAGGCTGTGTCACCGGGATGACAGAGGGATGGCACAGGGATGGCACAGGGCTCCCCCAGGCTGTGTCACCAGGACGGCACAGGGCTCTCCCAGGCTGTGTCACCAGGATGTCACAGGGCTCTCCCAGGCTGTGTCACTGGAATGGCACAGGGATGGCACAGGGCTCTCCCAGGCTGTGTCACCAGCATGTCTGTCCCATTCTGCTGGCTTTGCACCAAGCAAGAGCAAAGCAGGAGCTGTGATTCCAGTACAGAAACAAGTAACTGAGCAGGACAGGAGTGTCCCCCAAAGGCAGAGTGCAGACTCCAGGGAGTGCCAGTCCTGGCTGGAGGGGCTGACCTGTGGTGGCTGTGCTGGGGCTGGGGCTGCCTGCAGCACCAGGGGCTCAGCTCCTGCCCTTTCCTCCCCTCTTCAGCTTGCCCAGTGGTGGTTTGACCCCAGGAGCAGCAGAACATGGGCAACTGCTGCCAGGGTTTGTGGTGTGTGATCCCAAGTCAAAGGTTCATCCTTCCACCAGAAAAATCCTTTAATTTCCTGCCAGTGCCCACAGGTGGTTTCTTGTTCTTGCAGATAGTACAAAAAGTATCCGAAACATCCTTTTCACCTACACAGTATCAACCATTTAATAACTTCCTGTTCAATGCCCCTTCCAAAAAATCACAGATCCTGACTCTTTTATTACCTGGTTGCACCTATTATGTTTCATTTAGGGGAATTTGAGTGGATTAATGAATGCCTACCATTTAGCTTTCTGCAGCAGCATAATGCTTTTCCTCTAATTTCACATCTCCTGCCACTGTAATACCTTATTTACATTGCTGTGTGCACAACAGATGTCCTTAGTGATGACTTGATCTTTCCTCCTAAATCTCTGTGTGCAGGATATGTCAAATTGTATTTTAAAATGTAGATTATCTTGTACTTTCCCGGATTGAGTTTCATGTTGCTAAGTTACCAATTTTTTCAGTTTGAGGTTATTGTTTTATTTGTTCTTCCTTTTGCCTGCCTGTCCTCTTTCCTGATTGACCTACATAATCCTCTGTTATCAGCAGGTTTTTCTGTCCTGCCCTTTCCCAGGTCACCAGAACACCAAGCAGAGCCCCAGCCTTGGCGCTCGCAGCTGGGAATCTCCTCCCTGGAGCAGCAACTCCTTTGTTTTGATCCTCCATCTGTGATGGAGCCTGTTACACACCACAGTGCTCTCCTCACAGGGTGGGATTGCTGGGGCGCCCTGGCTGGGCCAGGAGCTGCCTCAGTGACCCCTGTGGGTCCCCCAGCTCAGATACTCTGTGATTCCACAACCCTTGAGCACTTTATCACAGGAGTGTCCAAGCCAGGAGTGTCCTTGTGAAACTGAGATCCAGATTTCCATCCTCGCCTCCCCATCACCTTTAGGAGCCAGGATTCCCTGAGGCCGCTGTGCTGCCCCAAGCACAGCCCCCGTTTCTCAGCCCCTCTGCCTGCTGGCAGTCCCTGGCCTGCTGGGCAGGGTTTCCTGGGCACGGGCTTCTCCCCTGGATGGAATGAGCTGGAGGAATTTGCATACTTTTGGTTAAAATTCCCAGGCTGCTGTTTATCCATCAATATAAGCCAGACTGCAGAAATGATTTTGAACCTTGGAGTTTTGGAAAAAGATTCTCAGCATCTCTTTTTTTACCACAACTTAGTTCAGCAGCAGCGCTAAAACAGCTGGATGGACTCGGGTGTGGGCTGAGTAAGCAATGCAATGCTCCTCCCTTGCATTAAGTGACATGTTAACAGATGGCAGGGGTGTTAGACATGCAGCTTTGCAGAACAGGGCTGCAACTGCAGCCCGGAGCAGAGCAGCCACAGCCATTGCTGCCCCTCGTGCTGCCCCTCGGGTGCCCAGAGCCCTGCAGAGCTGCAGTCCCCCTCTCAGGGCCCTGGGAAGGCCTGGCTGGGCTGGGGGACACAGCCCCTGTGCCATCCTGGCTGCGGGCACTGCCCGAGCATCAGGACCAGCCTGGTCAGGAGCCAGACGGATGAGCACAGTGCCAGCAGCCACTTTCCCTGGAGGAGTAAATGCAGAAGGCTAAAGGAGTGGAGAACCCGGGACTCAAATCCCAGATTACCCAGCTGCCACACTGACCCAGTAGCTGGGAAAGGGCTCCTCTGCAGCTCCTCCAGCCTTGGAAGGAGACGCTGGTGGGAATGGTTTCCCGGTTCATTATGTTCCACATTCCACAAGGAAAGTGCAGCCGTGCTTTTCCTGATCGCCTGCACAAGTCCTCGAGGGGGAGATTCCTGCAGGGGAGGGGTTTCCCCGGAGGAGAGGAGGCATCAGCCAGGAGATGCCGCTTGGGAATGAGTCACTTGGCCTCAGAGGTGAACTCTGGGAAGTCAATTTTAGTGACCCAATGGAGGGCACAAGCAGAGGCAGCTGTTGAAGTTCCTCTTTTACCTTTTTTCTTCTTTTTTTCCTATTTGTTGCTAGTCTTGGGGGGGAAAAAAAGAAAAAAAAAAAAGTTATGGAGCTCTTGTGTTGAAAATAAGATTTTTCCAGATAAATGGATTTTGGAATCTCAGAATGGTTTCAGTTGGAAGGGACCTCAAAGCCCATCCCATAAAGCCAGCCATGGCATGGCAGGGACACCTTCCCCTGTCCCAGGCAGCTCCAAGCCCCAGTGTCCAGCCTGGCCTGGGACACTTGGATGGGGCAGCCACAGCAGCTTGGGCAGCTTATTCAGCCTGTGGTCCCTGCGTTCCAAATGTTAAAGTGAGGGTGGAACAGCCTCTTCTCCCCTCCCTGGGTGTGCCGTGGGCAGGGAGGCCCCAGGCCCTGCTGTGGCTGCGTTCAGTGGAGCTGCAGGGCAGCGCTCTCTGCATGCCAGGCACACTGACTCCAAAGGTTATGCAGCATTTCCAATCCAATCAGCTTTAAACAATCAGATTAGCTGCAGGGTGCTCGGCCGGGTGCATGTGCAGAGCCCTCCTGGCACAGCTGCCCAGGGTTCACCTCCATGCCTGGGGGCTGTGCCTTGATACCCCCACGGGCACAGGGCTTGGCTCATGCCACACCAGTGCTTCCCACTGCTCTCTGAGTCCTTTCCCTGCAGCCTTTTCCTCCCCACCTGTTGCTCTGTCTCTCCTCTGGAAAACCCGAGCTTGGTTCTGCCAGGTTGGTCAGGGTTTCTGGCTCACCATCTGGCAGGACATTTTGCTTTTAGGATTTTATTCAATCATCTTCTAGGGGCTTCTTTTGTTATAAAATCCTTTTTATAATGAATCTTTTCTGTATAGTTGGAAATATTTATTTAGCCAGTGCCTAAAGGGGCTCCAGGAGAGCTGGAGCGGGGCTGGGGACAAGGGCTGGAGGGACAGGACACAGGGAAGGGCTTCCACTGCCAGAGGGCAGGGCTGGGTGGGATCTTGGGAATCAGGAATTGTTCCCTGGCAGGGTGGGCAGGCCCTGGCACAGGGTGCCCAGAGCAGCTGTGGCTGCCCCTGGACCCCAGTTTAGCAGTTGCTGTGTTCTGAACTCGTTTGCCATCTCTGGATTGAGTCTCTCCCTTTACCTTCCCCAACAAATCCATGCTGGATGCTCCATGCAGGCAGCACGGTGTCTCTCAGGGCTCTAGGGCAGACCTGCCTGCCCCAGAACGTACCCAAAGTCCTCTGATCCTCCCCAGGGACCCCTTCCCAGCTGAGAGCCCACTGGAGGCTGGCCCCTGACCCCACGGGAGTTCCCCTGCCAGCCCCTGCCCTGGCCCAGGGATGCTGGGGGGACAGGACTGGTGCTAATGCCTGGCACTGCCACCCCGGTGGGTGCCACCCCCTCACAGCACATCCCCAGCCACTCTGGGAGTCTGGGCACGCTCCTGCCTTCTCTCTAAAGCAGTGTTTGTGTTTATTTGAGGATGCTGCTGCTTTGTGTTTGGTACTGTGTTTCTGAGGATCCCCTTTGCTGTTCAGTGACAGGGCAGAGGAGGGCTGGCATAGGGGAGGACACTCACAGCAAGTGTCACAAAAAGGTCATTTAAACCAGGATACTTAGCAATGAAAAATCAGGTTTGAAATAATCTGATCCTCAGTTTTCCAGGCTGCAGGAACAGCTTTTCACTAGAGCCTGATGGACATCTCCCAACTGTTTGCATTTGGGAGATTAATCGACTTTCCATTCAAATTCTCCTCTGTTGCTGTGAAATGTCAATTTTTATCTTGATTTAGAGCTGGGCACACACCTACTGAGAAGTAAAACACACTGTCAAATAGAAATGTCATTTTTGGATAGTCTGGGTCAGCCCAAAGAAAGGTTCCTACTCCCATCAGTCTTTTCCTGCTGCCCAGTTCCTCACAGCTGAATTCAATGGTGATGAGTCAGTCTGGAAATTAACCTTAATTCTGAAATCCAAAGCACAGTGGTTTTGTTGCCACTGTTGAGTCTGTTATTTTTCAAGCTCATTTATAAATTGAATAAATCCAAGAATTGAAAATCTTTTATAAGAGTGTAGCAATTAAATACTGCCTTTTCCATCCTCGAATCCAGCTGTGTTGTGTGTTGGTGCCGAAGAGGATTGGAGGGGTAGCATTAAATAGTTATTTAGGGATGTTAATAACATGCTTAAAACGTTTCCATCAAGTGCTTTTGGATGGTGCGATGCCATCTGTGTTACAGTTGATTTAGTTAATTACACAGGCATGAATTCCTTGGGAGAAGGGATGGCATTGCTCTAACAGCTTGTTTGTGAGCAAGATAACGCAGTGACACGCTATTAAACTCGTGGAATTGGGTCTGAAATATATTCCTCACTAACAGTCCTCCCCAAATTATGCTGAGCTGCTCCAGCGTAATGGATAATTTGGGTGGGTGTGTTATTGGAGTGTATTGCAGAAACTCCAATGGAGTTTTGTACCTTAAACTTTGGGGGCTGTCTGAGAAAAATGAGAAATTACTTTCCTACCTACTCAGTTGTTTTTAGTTAATTATTGCTCTTTCTACAGATTAGCCCCCAGAGCTGTACAATTAAACAGGCATCCTGCTGTAAAATGGGCCTGCTGGGGTTTAGCAGCAATTGTGTCTGCCAGTGTTGCATTCAGAGGCTGTCCTGAGCTGGGACACACAGGATCACCCATTCCAGCTCCTGGCCCTGCAGACACCCCAAAATCCACGCTGGGCATCCCTGGGTGTCCAAACCCTCCTGGAGCTTTGGCAGCCTCGGGCCGTGCCCATTCCCTGGGGAGCCTGGGCAGTGCCAGCACCTCTGGGGATGAACCTTTCCCTAAACCCATCCCAAACCTCCCTGGCACAGCTCCAGGTGTTCCCTATAAACCCAAATTAGCTTCAAAACTGACACCCAACTCTGGTTTGCACTTAAACCAAACCCCAGCAAACCTGTGTAAAATTAACCAGAGGATGGGACTTGGATTGTGGGTGTGGCACAAACAGGTGCCACTCACAAGGGGAGTGTGCCCAGGGGAGCCTGGAAGCTGCAAATGTGGAGCCTACAGAGGACATGATCCACCCAGCAATGAGTTAAAGCCAACTACGGTGGAAGGATTAATCTTTGAGGAAAAATTCAGGTCAGTCGGGATTTGACATGTGTCTGTTACAGCTGCTGCTGGAATTGATCTAATCCTCAGCAAAACTTTGGCCAGACTTCCATCTGCAGAGATGTGGGGGCTGAGGGGCAGAATTATTGTGACTCAAAAGCAGATATTATTTCATGAAAGAGAGGGTTTAGAGCTTACATCACTCTGGAAGCATTGGTTGGTTATTTATTTCCCTCTGGAAAGGGAGACTTGCTCCACACCAGCCAGCTGCAGGTACCAGGCTGTGTTACCTCTGCAGTGTGGGGAGCCCTCACCTTCCTCAGCACCAGCATGGAGCAGTCAGATGTGCCTCTTTGGACACCTGGGTTCAGTCACCCACACTGATTGTATTTAAAAAAAAAAAAAAAAAAAAAGAATTTTATCTAATCAGTCTCAATCCAAACAGCACAGAGAAAAATCCTCACAGAATGTCCAGGGAATGGAGCTGGGAAGGGTCTGGAGCCCCAGGACGGGCTGAGGGAGCTGGGAAGGGGCTGAGCCTGGAGAAAAGGAGGCTCAGGGGGACCTTGTGGCTCTGCACAGCTCCTGACAGGAGGGGACAGCCGGGGGGGTCGGGCTCTGCTCCCAGGAACAGGGACAGGAGCAGAGGGAACGGCCTCAGGCTGGGCCAGGGCAGGCTCAGGGTGGGCAGCAGCAGGAATTTCCCCATGGAAAGGGGGCTCAGGGATGAGAACTGCCCAGGGAGGTTTGCAGTGCCCATCCCTGGAAGTGGCCCAGGAATTCCTGGAGGTGGCACTCAGAGTTCTGGGGACAGGGTGGGGATGGACACAGGGGGACTCCCTGGGCTGGGTGGGCTTTTCCAGCCCCAGTGATCCCAGGATTGGATTCTGAGGTTCTGCATGTGAAGGAAATGCACAATAGAGCCCTGTGTGCAGGACAGTTCATGTCTTGGCTATTGTTCTCTGCTCTCAGCTACCTGGTTTTCCCATGCAATTTCCAACAGGTTTCCTTCTCACCTTGCAGTGAGTGACACTGTTTATATGGATATATGACAAATGTTGTATGGATAAAGCCCAAAGCACAACTCCAGCATGGGACACAATTGCATTGGCTTAGCATGAAATTCCTTTCCAGAGAAAAACTCATTTTTTGCATTCGGATCTATAGGCTGGTACAGGCCTAAATGGAACATGGGTATTACTCATAGGAGGAAGTGGGAACTCAGCCACGAACAGTATTACATTTTCTTTCTATTATAGCATTTCAAGGTGCACCAGAGGCTCTAAGACGTTTGTTTAAACTAATTAATCAGAACAATTTGTCAAAAACAGAGAACACCAGTGCTCACAGGGTTGTGCAGACATTGGAAATGTTCCATATTTGTAAGAACAGTGTTCTGCTTTCAAATATTGGTACCCTGGGTAGGGATTAATTCACTTATTTTTAAGCATGGTGAAACATTCATTTCAGCAACTACTACCTAGAAAACACGTTTCCCAATTAGTCTTGATGTCTGAATTGCAAGTCAGGAGGCAAAGGGAGCGCTGAGCCCTGCTCAAGGCAGCTCTGATGCATTATTGATGCTGTTTTCAATATCAAACATGCCAGGAATCAGATGCATAATCTATTCTCCCAGCATCAAAAATATGATGACCTTTCTGTTCTGTTAAGGTGATGTGCCTGATACCTGCCCCTTCTGTGTAACTCCTTGGAAAAATAAAGGAAAAATCCGGAGGCAGGTGCCTGGTTTTCCAGGGAATATCTCCTGTGCCCAGAGCTGCTCTGTGCCCTGCGGGGATGGGGTGTGCTGGGGGTCTGTGCTCGGGGATGTGCCCCCCGAGATCCCCGCGTGTCCCCAGTGTCAGAGCAGGGTCCTGGAGCAGCAGCTCTGTGCTCCCCAGCCCGGGGTGAACCCCTCCTGGCTGCCCCTGGGCCAGCACAGCGCTGCTGGCCTGGCAGGGCTTTTAGGGATGTTTTTCTCCCAGTATTGGTGATAAATATTCTTTCAAGCCTAGCCTGGCATTTGGCCCCGGGTCCCAGCTGGCTGCTCTGCCCGGGCCGTGCTCCAGCAGACACGGCTGCTCCTGCTGCAGGGCCACACTTGTGGCAGCACAGACCCCACTTTCATGGCCCCAACAATGGCACTTGTCCCCTGCACACACTCAGGCTCGTGGCTGTCACTGGGAGCAGCCCAGTTCAGTCCTGTTTCCATTCTTACCCAGGGAGTGACGGCCCGGCGTGTCCATCTCTGCTGTCCCCAGCAGCAGATCCCACGTGGGCACTGCCACTCCTTCACCACGCTCACACCCCCACTGCTGTCCCAAAGGGATTCTCTGTGGAATCCTCTGAACCCCTCAGGGGAATCCCTGGAGCCTTGCCTTGGAAAAATGCACTCTAGGGTCTCCACCTGGGCTGAAAGAAGACTTCCCCTGTGGTGCCTTGCAACTGTGTGGTTTACCTCAGTTCTGTTTCCCCCATGTGCCCCTAACCCTTGTGGTTTCTCCAAACTCTCCAGTTGTCCTGGTTTCTCCAAGGGTTTCCCCTTTGGCTCTGGCATCCCTGGTGGCCTGCCCCGTGTCCCCTGTAGGGCACTGCCCTTTGTGGCATCCCTGGTGGCCTGCCCCGTGTCCCCTGTAGGGCACTGCCCTTTGTGCCCCCTCGTGCCCTCAGACCGTAGGCTGCTGACCCCACAGGTGACCCTGTGCACTCCGCGTGCTCGGGTCTCTTGTCCCGATCCCCTTGGGCGTGCTGGAGTAAACCTGGCTGGATTCCTCATACAAAGGCCCCTCCTGCCCCTCTTGGCTGAGCCAGCCGTGCTGTGGGTGGTGTGTGGACCTGCCTGCTTTGCCCTGTGCCTCCCGAGCAGCCTTTCCACAGGAGATGCCTTTGGGGACTGGCAGCAGCAACCAGCACCTGAACCCCCCGTTGGTACAAGGCTCCTCCACTGCCCCTCAGGTCCTTCCCCACCGCTCCCCAGAGGGTGCCTGGGCAGTTGTGGCATTGGTGACATGGTTCAGTGGCCTGGTGTCATTCCTGGACTGTCCTGTGCAGGGCCAGGGGCTGGATGTCAGTGACCTAAGCAGGTGCTTGGCATGGAATGTGGCAGTTCCTCCCATTAAGCCTTTGTAACATTTTAAAGAAATTTTAACATTTTAAAGAAGATTTAAAAGCTGTGACACTGTAAGTATCAGGACCTGTGGTTCTACAGATTGACCTCAGATAAATTCCACCAAGTGAACTCTGCCTCACAGTACCAGCTCCTCAGTTTTTCGTTTCTGTGAGCACACAAATGTAAATTCTCATGGCCCTCACCTGTCAAAAAGAATCCTGTTAGCAATTACTCTCTCAAATCCCTGTACCAGTCAAATTAGGACTTGTCTGCCATTCATGTGGAAGCAGCTAAAGCTTGTTGGTGGCCGTGTCTCATTTCCTCAGGTTGTGAACTAACCTGGCTCACACTGCCTCTGCCTTTGGAGGGAATCCTCCAAGAAAATAATTGTACTGTGCACAAAGGCCTCATTTGCTGCAGCAGGTAGAACTCTGTGCCTGTGGCTACAGGCTGCCCCATTTTTATCAATAAAGAAATAGGGTTTTAAATCTCCTCTGGTGGGTTGTGTCTGCATGCACAAAGCAGCAAGAATCTTAAATGTGAAGAACACGTACTCACGTTACAGATTTTTCAGGCAATATCTTTAAAATTTAATTTATTTCTATTTCTTTGCCCAACCAAACATGCTTCTTTTTATAGAAACTTCCAGGCTACAAAGTCAGGCACCAGCCTGAGAAACAGCAGAACTGAGGCTGTTTGTACCACCTTGGTTTGGACAATTAACATCAGGAATATTATTTTATTCTCCCACTTTCTTCTCTAGCTCTCAGCCTCCCTCCCCTCTGACCCAATGCAGATGTGTAGTGACTGCTTGTCCTGTGGGATTTCTCTGGCTCTTGGCAGCTCTGCCCCCCAAATTCCAGCCGCTCTCCTGGATGCTCTGAGCCCTCTCCCAGCCTTGTATCCCATTTTTATACCCCCAGAGCAGCTGCCTCCCTCTTTTTTTCCCTGACAGATTCAAGCTTTTGCTCTTGGAATTCAAACCAGGCCTTTTTACTGTGATGTTGTTGTGAGGTTGGCTTTGTTGCTGTTACCATTAATTGTTGCTCTCTCCCTGCAGCTGCCCTGACCTGCTGAGCCCACCCCGAGCCTGGACAGGGCAGTGCCTGTGCTGTGCGTGGACCCTGAGTGATGAGGGACAGAGCCAGGCACTGAGGGCACCGGCCAGGAGCACTGCCACCTGCCTTAAC
Source organism: Prinia subflava (assembly GCF_021018805.1). Lineage (NCBI taxonomy): Eukaryota > Metazoa > Chordata > Aves > Passeriformes > Cisticolidae > Prinia > Prinia subflava. The sequence continues at coordinate 633,105 of NC_086255.1, read as the reverse complement.
TGCGCTGGTACTAAAAAGGTTGGAAATGTTTTCCAAAATCTGAGCACCTTTTAATGGGATTTTTTAGTATAACCATCCTGTGATTCCATGGAATTCCATGGAAATAGACTAGAAATAAAATCTTCCCAGCAGCTGCTGTCTCCAAGCAGTGGCAGTGCTGGGGCCTGGTGTGTGGAAGTTCCTCCTGAACATCCACATCCCCTGCCCTGTGTGGGTCCCACATCCCCTGCCCTGTGTGGGTCCCACATCCCCTGCCCTGTGTGGGTCCCACATCCCCTCACTGGGGGTCCCACATCCCCTCACTCTGGGGTCCCACATCCCCTCACTCTGGGGTCCCACATCCCCTCACTGGGGGTCCCACATCCCCTCACTCTGGGGGTCCCACATCCCCTCACTGGGGGTCCCACATCCCCTCACTGGGGGTCCCACATCCCCTCGCTCTGGGGTCCCACATCCCCTCACTGGGGGTCCCACATCCCCTCACTCTGTGGATCCCACATCCCCTCGCTCCGGGGTCCCACATCCCCTCGCTCCGGGGTCCCAGGGCAGATGGAGGAACAGGACCCTGCCTGGCAGGAGGGTGCAGCCAGTGGGGTCAGGCTCTGCCCCTGGGACAAGAGGAAATTTCTGCATCAGAGGAGGTGCAGGTTGGGCACTGGGCTCCAGTTCTCCATGGAAAGGGCTGTCCAGGGCAGATGTGGTCCCCACACACCGTCCCCAAGCCTGGAGGGATTTAAAAGCCGTGTGGATGCGGCACCTGGGGACACGGGTCACCGGCAGTGCTGGGGAGACGCTTGCACTGGATGGGCTTGGAGGGCTTTTCCAAGCCGAAGCAAGCTGTGATTCCACCCCCAGTGCAGGGACCCGGCCCCCCGGCGCTGTCCCGGGTGCCGTGTCCCGGGTGCCGTGTCCCGGGTGCCGTGTCCGGGCCGTGTGACGGTGCTGTCCCTCCCTGCAGCCCCGGAGGATGTAGAGCGCGGCGGGCCGGAGCAGCGGCCGCCCCCCGCCATGGCCCGGAGGGGCCCCAGCGGCCGCGCCCGCGGGGACAGGCCCGACGCCCTGGCCGCCCTGCAGGCCGCCAACGAGGAGCTCCGGGCCAAGCTCACCGACATCCAGATCGAGCTGCAGCAGGAGAAGAGCAAGGTGGGCAGCCTCCCCTCCTTGGAATTGGTGTTGTTGGGGAAGTCAGAAATGCCGAAATGCTCTCTGCTGGTTCTTCTCTTTCCCTGTTTCGCTGATTTCATTTGGGTTTTGCGCTCCTTCAAACCGGCTGCTTTCCCACGTGTACAGCACTAAACCTCAGCTCTGCCTGCTGCGCTGATCCCAGATTCCCAGGAGACAGCTTCTTCCTCAGCCCTTGGGAGAGGGACAGCTGATGGGGCTGGAGCCTCAGCTCTGGGAGTCTCCAGCTCTCGCCCTCGGATCCCCTCTCAGCAAGAGCATGGAATACTCATTTGCTTTTCCCTAATTCCCCAAATCACTCTCCACTGATAAACTTTGGGGGTTTATTGGTTCCGGAACAGAAATGTGTCACCATGCAGGGACAAAATGACAGTCTGCATTTTTCCATGAATTTGCATCATTTTATTATTTGGCATCTCAGACTATGAATCTGACACACACGTACATATAAATAGAACATCTGTTAATCGTTTTGCTGTGAAACAGCATTTGCAGATTTAAGGCTGAGGACTTTGTTTTCCTTCTCCGTGTCCTTCACAGCCACTTCAGGCCATGGCTTCTCTGAAGTTTATGGCATGGTTTTAAATTAAAGCATCACTTGAGCCTTGTGTGGTCAGGTACAGTCGGTTATTTCTGCTGAATAATTCATGGCTTAAAAAGCATCTGGTAAAATGCAGCTGTTTGGGGCTTCACAGGAGCTTGCACAGAGCTTTTTGTGCCCTGCCCATGCAGGTGCGGGGTTTGGTCTGAACAAGCCAGAGTGATGGCCCTGGCATCTGATGTTTCCCTTTTTTGGGGGAATGTGCTGTGAGAGCTTTTGCAGAATAAAGTAAGGACTCACTCAGAACTGTCAGTACTGACTGATTCCCAAATGTGTATTAAACACGAGCCTGCAGTGAGAGAAAGGTCTTTGCTACCACCAGTTTGTAGACACACACATACTAGCATTGAGATGTAACACTGTAAAGTCATCTGCACCAGTTTTAAATAATATCATATCTGTTCATTGGTTGATTGAAAATACTGTATTTTTTTGATTTTCCTCATAGGTCAGCAAGTTGGAAAGGGAGAAAAATCAGGAAGTGAAGCAGATCAAGGAGCACGAACAGCATAAAAGCACAGTGGTGGTCACAGAGCTCAAAGTCAAACTTCACGAAGACAAAATGAAGGAGCTCCAAGCAGTTCGAGAAACACTCCTGAGGCAGCACGAAGCTGAACTGCTGAGAGTAATAAAAATCAAAGACAATGAAATCCAGAGGCTCCAGACCCTGCTGAACGCCGTGCGTGACGGGGCCCCGGACAAGGTGAAGACGGTGCTGCTCAGCGAGGCCAAGGAGGAGGCCAAGAAGGGCTTCGAGGTGGAGAAAATCAAAATGCAGCAAGAAATTTCTGAGCTGAAGGGGGCTAAGAAGCAGGTGGAGGAGGCTCTGACGATGGTCATCCAAGCTGACAAAATCAAAGCCGCGGAGATCAGGAGCGTGTACCACCTGCACCAGGAGGAGATCACCAGGATCAAGAGGGAGTGCGAGAGGGAGATCCGCAGGCTGGTACGTGTGGCCCTCTGCTCCCGTGACCTGTGCTGCTGGTGGGAAATGAGCAGTGCTGCACCCACTGGGGGTGCTGAAACCTTGGGGCTTGCTCCAGGTCTGTTTTACATTTATGGCACAAAGGTAAAACTGGTTTTTAAAAGTATGAGTTTGGTTTTAAAGGTATTCATTTGGTTATAGAAGTATTAGTTACTGGTTTTGTCAGAAACTTCTTTATCCGTGTCACAGCCTGTGGGCATTGTTCACATCAAAGGTGTCAGGGAGAGCCTCAGGTTCCTGGCTGGTCAGGGGAATGCTACAAGAAGTGAAAACAGTGGAATAGTTTTGTTTCTTGGGCTATGCCTCTATTTCCTCACCAAGCATTCCTTCCTGATGCACCTTGGTCCCTCCCTTTCCCTGCCTTTGCTAGTTCCCATGAGCATCCCACAGTGAGGCTTGCACAATCCCAGATGCTCTGTTTCTGCACCCCTGAGTGCTAGACAGGCACAGGGCATTCGGGGGAGCTCCTCTCCATAGCCAGCGTGGTGGATTTCCCCAGGACAGGGGCAGGCTCTGCTCCTCTGCTGGCTCCACTGAGCAGCTCACTGGGCTCTCACCTGGCTCTGTGTGCCTGCCCTCAGCTGATCCAGCCTTTGATCCTCAGCTGCAGCAGCTCCACTCTCAAAGGCAGCAGCCTCACACCTGTGGCCTTGGGAGTTTTCTTCTGGCGACGGCGGGAACTGGCTGGGGAGGTTGGGAGGGAAGGTGGGGTTTGGAAAAGGGGAAATCCCTGTGGGAGGGAGCTCCCTCTCAGGGAAGCCTTTGCACCAGAGCCTGGCAGACCACCAGCACCTCTGGGACTCGAGGGGTTGCTTCACTGCTCTGTGACCCACAGTGCAGAGTGCAGGAGTGCCCCTGAGCTGCTCCAGGATGTGTGCCTCGGGTCTTGTCTCAGTATTCATGTGCTGTCACCATCGTTCTGTTTGCCATGCTGCTCTGCAGCACGCGGTGTCCTGGTACCAACCCATCCAGGTCTCTTCCAAGTCATCAGCCCTTAGCTGTTACCCAAATTCTAACAAGTTTGGAATGCCCAAGGAGCTTGCAGCCTGGCCCCAAATCAAAGGCTGGCAGCGTGACCACACTGCAGAACCTCCTACCCTGGCAGGATGCTGGCACAGCATCACCTGAGCCCTGACACCAAGGGGCCTGGCAGGGACTGACACCCCAGCAGTGGAGTGTCCCCTGCCTTTATTTATCCTCCTCTTCTCTCAGGCTTTAGGCCATTGAGATTTTTTCATAGGTTATTTTATTTTTATGAAGAGGATATTAAAAATAATTTATAACCAACTGCTCTATTGATGCTGTTCAATTATCCTGCAGTGTAAGTACCTTCTTCTCTAACCATCCATCACTGGCATTGATTTCATACATCACAGTGAATGGGGGGCTAATGAACATCCTAAATAAACTTGCTGCATCACACAGAACGTCCCCACTAATGGCCTTTAATGTAGACGCTGTAAAATAAATATAGTCTTAGTTATAGGGAATAGAGCAGTTCAATGGAATGTTTTCTGAACTGCCTTTGAAAATCAAACTTTTTAAGTTCCTGCTTGAAAGAACGAGACTTGTTCACTGCACCAATGTAATTACTTGATGCTGTGATTCCTCCAAGCCCTGAGCGTTTCCTGGGTGGCATCAAGTGCTCTCAGCTCCGTGGACTCCACCCTCAGCTCTTTGGTGAGAGCTGGTGGCTCCTGGCACCTTGTGGGGAGGGCCCTGATGTCTGGGGTGAAGGGCTGCAGTGCCCTGGTTACAGTCAGGGATGCACTGGCTTGGGCATTTTCTGTGCCTGCATGGACTGGCAGTCTGTGAGAGGAGCAGAGGGAGCGGCCTCAGGCTGGGCCAGGGCAGGCTCAGGGTGGGCAGCAGCAGGAATTTCCCCATGGAAAGGGGGCTCAGAGATTGGCACTACCCAGGGAGGTTTGCAGTGCCCATCCCTGGAGGTGCCCAAGGAATTCCTGGAGGTGGCACTGAGTGCCCTGGGGACAGGGTGGGGATGGACACAGGGGGACTCCAGGCTCTGTGATTCTGAGTATTCACCACATAAAACCCCAGCTCTTCACTGTGGTCATTCCCAGGGCCAGGGTGGGTGCCAAAGGCCTCAGGCCCTTCCCAGGGAGCAGGGCTGGCAGCTCGCAGCACTGCAGCAGCACAGGAAGGCAGTAGGGCGTTTGTCAGGGGTGCTCAGGCTGCTCTGTTCCTGTGCTGTGCTGCACACGTGGCTGTGCTCTTTGTGTCCCTGCAGCTCCCCAAGGTGCTGGACTCGCCCAGCCCAGCTGGCCCTGGCCCAGCACCCCAGCAGGGCCCTGCAGGAGATGAAATCCCCTTGCAGATGGCAATGGGCACGTGTGGCAATGGCCTCCCTGGGAGAGAAGGTCCAATTTTAGTCAACTGTTTTGAAATTTCAGTTTGTGCACCTTAAACCGCCCTGAAACGCTGCACGGCTGTGTTTAATTGTTTAATTCCATTTGTGTGGGCAGGAGCACTCCTGCTTCCTGTGTGCACTGCCAGGGGAAGCAGCTTCCAGCCTGCAGTGTTCCCCAAGCTTAACTGGCCTGGATGCTTGCCAATTGGGGACCAAAATTCAGTGTGGTAAAGAGCATTGAAACTTCAATTAACCCTGGACTGGTCAGGAAGGAGAGGTTCTACAAGCCATGGCCACTGCAGCCTCCTCACTCCTGTCTCCTTTATCAGGGGACTGAGAAATGGGAAAAACTGAGGAAATGGGATTTACTAGAGCCTGGGAAGTGGGTATTTTCAGTCTAGATAAACTTCAATTAATTAAGAGTAGCAAAAGCTTTAATAACCTGTGCCAATCCCTCTGTGACACCCCTGGACGTGGAGAGCTTCCCAGCTTCCTCATGGCAGTGCCACCCCAGGCACAGAGGAGAGCCAGGTTTTGAGCACCATTCTGGACCTCTGTGCTCTCAGAGGCCCTCAGCTCCCTGCCAGGCAGGGGTAAATCAGTGAACACTGATGGAAAGGGTGGGATCAGATGAAAGGGTGGGAGGCTGACTTTTTAAACAGTAATATTCCAGAGCCACCTGGTGCTGCTGCTGGCTGTCAGGTGCACCACACAGGGGGCAGGGGGTCTGGCTCTGCTGTGAAATGTTTTGTGTTTTCTCATGTCTTTGTTCCTCCCAATTTCATGTGTTGCCTTTGTTGTGTCTTTGTTTCCATATAAATAAGAATCAACTACCCAATATTCTGCTTATTTTAAATGAATAATCATTCAATGATGATTCAATGAATCTTTTCATCTGTACATACATTTAGATTTCTCCTCATTAGGCATTTAGCAGAAAGACCTCAGGTGCTCACGAGCACCTCTGTCTTTGTTTCATTCAAAGTCAGCAGATGCTGCCTTTACAGACGTTGTTGAAAGGATCTCTAGTCAATGGCACCCAAAATCCCTTTCATTTGCACCATTTTGCTTTCCTGATACCTGCGTGACCTGCCAGCACCTGCCCCGGGTGGGCTACGTTGGCATTTACTGCAAAGTCCTTGGAGTGACTGCTGATTCCCAGTGTCATTTTCTTCCAGGTTTACAGGCAAAGCAGAGATAAAAGTATTAACACAGCTTTTACAAGGCAAAATGTTCTGCTTTGAAGCAGGCCAGGTTTAAGAACTGACCATTGAAATTAAATGTCTAAAGTCTCAAAATCCGATGGCAAAACTCTTGTGTTTGTGGAGTGTGAAGGCAGCTGGCAGAGCCCGGAGGGGTGGAGGTGATTTCTGCCTTTCTGTGGGGTCTGTGTCTGTGCCACCCGTGGTGTGAGCAGCTCTGCAGCTGTGGGTGGTGTGCCTGTGTGGGTGCAGGCTGGGCAGCAACCCAGCCTGGCTCAGCCCAGCCCAGCCTGGCTCAGCCCAGCCCAGCCCAGCCCAGCCCAGCCCAGCCCAGCCCAGCCCAGCCCAGCCCAGCCCAGCCCAGCCCAGCCCAGCTGGGACCAGCGATTTCAGCCACCCTCCTGAGCTCCAGCCAGGCTCCAGGGGTCAGATCCTGGCTGATCCACGGGATGTGCACAGGTCCTTGGCACAGGCAAACAGGGAAGGAGAGCGTTAGAGGGCATTGATCATTTAAGCACTTAGTGATTTTGCATAATGTTTATTATGTGTAAGTAAAATCTCTCATGGAAAGGGAATTGCTCATAAGGGAGAGTTTTGGAAAAAATAATTTTTAAAATTTCACATTTCTTCTGGGAATTTTGAAAATTTAAATTATACTGAGGTTTCAATATTTTTCTTTAAAAAATTTTAATCCAAACTTTCCAGGGGTGACATCCAAGCAAAATTCTGCAGAATCCTTAAAGTGTTTGAGTGAAGCCACCAGAGTGTGATGCGAATGTCCAGCTTTAATTTCTTTTCAGATACTCTGAAATGGTGATAGGATCACAGTCTGTTTGCCAATAGTTCAATGCCAAGGTGCCTGCTGAAGGGGAGCTTGGCTGCTGTGTGGGCCCGGGGCAGGGCAGTGCTGCTGCGCTGGTGCAGCCCGGTGCTCCCTGTCACTGTCACCGTCACTGTCACTGTCACTGTCACCGCGGGGTGCTGCGGGCGCTGCCGAGCCACTGTGTGATTGTGTTCTGTTCTCCTTGTAGATGGAGGAGATTAAGTTTAAGGACAGAGCAGTCTTCGTGCTGGAGAGAGAGTTAGGGGTGCGAGCCGGGCATGCTCAGAGACTGCAGCTCCAAAAGGAGGCTTTAGATGAACAACTGTCCCAGCTCAAAGAGTCTGACCGGCACCTGAGCAGCCCCAAGCGGGAACTTCCTTATGCAAGTGGTGCAGGAGACGCTTCAGATCACTCGGGAAGCCCCGTAAGCACTTCCACGTGGTTTCACCCGAACGAGTGACGGAATCTTGATGAGTGCACCCTGAGCAAGAGCTGTCCCATGGCTGTGCAGGGGGGCCCTGGGGCACCCGCTCCGTGCTCTCGTTTTTGTCGTGCCCAGACCGTGGAGATTTCCAATCAAACCTCGCCATGGGAGAGCTTTTGCTTCCTGTCGTTTTGTTCCCGGTCGGTTTGGTTCGGTTTTGTCAGCGGGGTGAAGTTCCTCTGTTCTTTCTCTCCTTTTCCTCACTGTACCATGCTCAGCCACCGCCTTAGTTTGACAGTTTGACACGATTCTGCCAACAAACGATGCAAATGCGTTTCTCACCAGTGCTGTTTGTGTGCAACCTCTCGAGGGCGAGCTGGGGCGCGGGGAGCAGATGGACGAGGCCAGTTCCAGAGGGGACGGGGAGGCGCTGGGTGCAGGGCAGCACATAAACCCTGCAGCCCCCAGGACACCCCTTCCCTGCTGCTCAGCAGGGCATAAAGAGAACCAAAGACCTCCTAACCTATTCTGTCCTGATTATTCACCACAACAGCCAGAACACTCGATTGGAGCCACCCCTCCACAGTGGGTTTTTCAGTAACTCTGGCACCTCCCTGCCTGGGCCTCGCTCAGCCCAGGAGAGCCCTCGGGTAACTGCCCTCGTGCCTCTGACGTGTGCAGGTCGTCCTCATTGCTGATCCTCATCAAGATTTCTTTTGCGACAGCCTTGATTGTCTCAGTACAAGTGTAAAACTTATACCTGAGCAAACCAGTCTGTTTTATTCTTTGGCCCAAGCCTCTCCTGCACCTGTTGAATGAGGAACCCTAGACCTCCCAAAAGTGCACTAATTTGCCTCTCTCTGGTTGTACTCAACTTCTGCCAAAGACCAGAACAAGTTGTAGAGAAGGGGGAAAGTCTGTCACGTCTGTCAGTAGCTGTAACTCCTCTCTGATTCTGAACGAGAACACATCTACCTATATCTCTATTCATTTCTAATTTGATTCAAGCGTTTTCACTCAGATAGAGTGCTACCCCTGGGGCCTTACGAGTGACCCTTTAGGACCCCATAAGGGCCATAGCTTTCTGGAAGAAGAGCTTATTCAATGCACAATTGCATGGATTTTCCCCATTCAGTAATTCAGTAATTTTAATATCAGTTTCTTATGACCAATTTCTCACAGGGTGCGATGTGTCTGAAGCTCTCAGTTCAACAGTGGCATCATTGGAACACGGCCTTCAGTTTTGATATTTTCTGTTGTTTCCAAGTTTACCATTTGTAAACTTTGTATCTGCACATTTGTATTGCCACATTTGTGACTGTGTATTTGCATATGCATATACATATGCATATACATACCCCTGCATTTGCATTCTTTGTTACATTTCCACTCCTGACTTTCCATCGGTCTCACCCTGCAGCTTTCCATGGGTTCCATGGGTTACGCTCCACACGGTAACATTTTGAAATGTTTGGATTTGGGATAAGAGAAAGCTAGAGCTTAGCTAGTGTGCTCTTGCGTGTCACTTATGAACAGTTATTTGCAGTTGATCTTTGTTTTAGGAACAGCAGTTGGATGAAAAGGATGCCCGGCGCTTCCAGCTGAAAATCGCGGAGCTGAGCGGGATCATCCGCAAGCTGGAGGACAGGAACGCGCTGCTGTCGGAGGAGAGGAACGAGCTGGTGAGTGCAGCAGGGCTCGGGGCGGTGGGCCTGCCCAGGAACACCCTGGTGTTTGCCCTGTGCTGCTTGGAGAACAGGGGCTGCCTTCCCCTCCTCCTCCTCCTCAGCTCGGAGCTGTGCAGCATCACTCCGCTCTTGGCTTCTGCAACAATGGATTTTTAAGATGGCACTAGCTCGAATTATATTTATTTCTCTTTAAATAAATAAATTATATATAATATATTTACTTATTTTTAAAATCAAATAAGTAAATTCCCCACATTGAACATTTGCTGCATAGATGGAGTATTTTCTCATGTTGAAATGTTCTCTTCCCAATGGAAAGTCCCAAGAGTTTTTGATCACTTCTGCTTTGCATCAGGAGAAAGTACTTCTAGTATGATAGTTACAGAATGTAGTTAAAATATTTGATGAAAAAGCTCTAGAGGTGTTATTTTTCTCTTTCAGCTGAAACGTCTCAGAGAAGCAGAAAGTCAGTACAAGCCCATTTTGGACAAAAACAAACGTCTCAGTAGGAAGAATGAGGAGTTGTCACATGCCTTACGTCGAATGGAGAATAAATTGAAATTTGTGACGCAGGAGAATATAGCGATGGTGAGTGCCTGTGCTCCTGGGAGCAGGTGGGATGGGAGCTGCTGGGGCTGAGGGAGTCGGGCATTGGCCCACACTGGCAGCTTCTGGGAAACTGTTCTGTTCTGGCAAGGTCCCTTCCAGCCCAAACTGACCTGGCATTCTGTGATTCACCTTCAGCTTTCCTGCCAGAGCCACCTGGTAATCCCTGGGGAATGGGCACTGGTGACCCTGCCCCTTTCCCCAGCTGGAGCAGCGGGACCAGCTGGCGGATTTGGAGCCCGGGTGTGAGGCTGAGCAGAAGGGGAGCAGGAGAGCTGCCAGGGCAGCCACTGGGGAGATGCATCCCTTGCTGTAAAGGGAAGGGCCAGACATGTCCCTGGCAAAGCCTCCTGATCATTTCCTGCTCTGCCCTGTGCTTTTTGGATTCTAGAGGCAAAGAACTGGAGCAATAAGGAGACCAAGCTCACTAAATGACCTCGACCACAGCCAGGAAGAAAGGGAAGTGGATTTCCTGAGACTACAAGTAATTGAGCAGCAAAACATCATTGATGAGCTGTCCAAGGTGAGATGGAAGGCTGCTGTTCTCACGTGGGAGTGACCAAGGGCAGAGCAGAGGAAGCCAAGAAAGGGGTGCTCAGGGTTCTGGGGGCTGACAGGCACAGTGGGCAGCAGGGGAACCTGGCAGGCATTCCTGTGCTTAGTAGCCATACAAATTATCTGTGGTGTGTTGTTTGGGGGGAAAACCCTTTCAATCTGTATTGGCCTGGCATGATAGAACCATGTCCTTACATGTGCTGGTGGCCAGATCTGGGAGGGAAATTGTCTGAGCTCCTCGGCTAGAGACACCACCAGGGCTGAACATTCCTGTGTGCAATCCTGGGTTTGGGGTTTTGTGTCCTTCTTAACATGTTCTTAGTCCTTGGAAACAGAAAACATCAAAATCATGATACTCCTCTAGAAAATAGCTTTTATTTCTTCCCTTTTTTTTAAGCCTGTCCAGTTACTGACATTATTTCCCTCTTTTTCATTAGACCCTGGAGACTGCTGGCTATGTGAAGAGTGTCATGGTAAGAGTGACATTAACTTCCTCCTCATCTATTTGTGCTTCAAATTGCTGTTCATGCAAAGCAGGCAGGCCACAATAATATTTATTCTTCCTTCCATCTGTTCAGCAGTGAGCTGACCCGGGGGTTTCCTCAGAGTGGATTTTTTATCAGCAGTTGTTCACCAGGGAAAAGCACAGTCATAGTGGGAGGAAAGCTTTAATCCCACCACCTGCTCTGATGGCTGAGAGCAAATGTCCCCATCTCCAGGGCACCTCTGTCACCTTGGAACTGCATTTTCTTACTCTGGCTATGCTGGCCTTGTGTCACCCACACCAGGGTGTGCTCAGCCCTGCCCTTGCCCCATCTCTGAGCTGTTGTGGGGTCACACTATGGATTGGTATTGATGGGATCTGTTTGATTGTCCTCCCACTGCTGCTGGCCTTGGGAGTGGCCACCAGGCTGAGGCAGCAGCACGTGTCCGTGTCCCCAGTGTCACACATCCTTGTAGCCAGTGGGTAGAATGAAACATCTGAGGGTTTCCCCTTTAGAGCTTCCCTCTCTGCAGTCCTGGGCTTTGCCAGTCCAGAACAAAGACTTTTTTCTGAGTACTATAAAATATCAACCTAACTTCATAAAGAGGAAGAAATCCTTCCCTGGCAGGGTGGGCAGGCCCTGGCACAGGGTGCCCAGAGCAGCTGTGGCTGCCCCTGGATCCCTGGCAGTGCCCAAGGCCAGGCTGGACACTGGGGCTGGAGCAGCCTGGGACAGTGGGAGGTGTCCCTGCCATGGCAGGGGGTGAAAGGAGGTGATATTTAAGGTCCCTCCAACCTAGAATTTGTTCCAATTGGAAAAATTGTTGGCAGCAGTAAATGCTCAAACCTTACTCCAGAGGCACCTGCAGATCCTCAGAGGAGGAGCTGAGCCTGAAAGTGCTGAGCTCAAGGAGCCCTGAACTGTGTGCAGGGGCTGTTGGGTGTGTGCACTTCCAGAGCCACCAACAGCCCCAGAGCTGGGGCAGAGCAGAGCCAGGGCAAGGACTGCACTGCCATGGTCACCCAGGGAGCAGCTCCAAGGGACCACCCAAACTCAGCATAAAACTTCTCATCAGCTTTATTTTAGTTTGATTTTCATGGACATATAGAGAAATTTCTAGTTGTCTATGGCAAACCTGGAAGATGTTGGAGTAAATCACCCAGGACTGTGACAGCGGGGCAGTGGCCAGGGACAGCAGGGACATTCCTGTCGGTTGCTTCCCCAATAGCTCCTTGTGCTGACATGGTTCATTTAAATAACTGCTCTGGAAACAGCTAACACATGTCTCTGACTCTTGCAGGAACGTGATAAGCTGCTCAGGTTCAGGAAGCAAAGGAAAAAAATGACAAGAATTCCTAAGGTAAAAACCAAAACCTGCTATGGTGACATGCTGATGGACAGTGCTGGGGTGCTCAGAGCACCTCAGGACCATGGCAGTGTTCTCCTTAAGGGTCTGCAAATGGGTCCTAAACTTAAATTTGGGTGATGTAGCTCAAGGGCATTCACAGGCTGCACTGGGATATTCGAGGGGGTGCAGGGAACCTGTTTGCATGGAGCATTCTGAGCCTTTTCATGCTCTGCATTTACCCTGAGGGACTTTGGTGGATGTGGTTGTCTTAAGAGGAGGCAAATGTTATGAATTAACACATCTCCAAATGATCTTCTAATGGTGCTGCCTGAAAACATGTGTATGTTGTAAATAATTCATGGTGGAGTTTAGTAGCATGCGAAAATTGCTGTTTGGGGAGGCAATGGTTAGAGCTGAGGGAAAAGGGAATGTTGGTTAATGAAGGCTGGGCAGGGTGTTAATGTAAATATTAACACTAAAATGTCACAATAAGGTTCACTGTCAGGGACTGCCAGTGTGCTGTGATCCACAGATGAAGAATTAGATCGAGACTGGAGCTAATGAATCTATGAATAACTAATTGAGGTCAATGGGAGATAACTCCTGTCATCCTGAAAATCACATCCAGCCCTTCCAGGGAGTCCCGTTCTGTCTCTCTGAAAGCTGGATGGGGCTTTGGACAAGGATGGAGGGACAGGACACAGGGAATGGCTTCCACTGCCAGAGGGCAGGGCTGGATGGGATCTTGGGAATCAGGAATTGTTCCCTGGCAGGGTGGGCAGGCCCTGGCACAGGGTGCCCAGAGCAGCTGTGGCTGCCCCTGGATCCCTGGCAGTGCCCAAGGCCAGGCTGGACACTGGGGCTGGAGCAGCCTGGGACAGTGGGAGGTGTCCCTTCCACATTCTGGGATCCTGTGGTTCTCCTTCAAAAGCTACCCACTGCAAATTAAAACCAAAGGCCAAAATACAGATATGTTTTTGTAAAACATCAGCTAAAAGTATCTTTAGATCTGTGTTGTCTTTGACTTTCAAGCATTTACAGTAAATCCTTCTTTACCACCATTCTTTTAAACAAAAAACAGCTTTGAGTGGAAAACTGGATTTCTTCAAACCATAGACACATTGCTGTGGTGATTAACTTCAAGTAAAATACTTTTTGAAGATCTAACTTTCATGTGAAAGTTGTGGTGCTGACAGGAGGGACACCATGTTGATGACAGTGGATTAAAAGACATTTCAGTGCACAGCTCTCCCCTCATGCTAAGGTGAACACTCAAAATAAAAGGGGTGCTTAGGCATGGGGAAATGGAAAAGGAAATGCATTTAAACAGGCAGGGCCTGGGAGGTCTCACAAATATGCCAGTTCAGGGATTCAAACAGTTCCAGGTAGGGTTTGAGCTCTGTCCTGTGGTGAAAAATTTTATAAATATATGTGTAAAGGACTGGGCTGCTGCTGGAAGAGCAGCAGAGTGAGGACTGCCAGCACCTGGAGCTGAGGGGGCTGCAGGCACTCGTGCTCAGCCCCCGGGGCAGTCTGTCTGTGTGCAGGGCAGTCTGTCTGTCCCCGGGGCAGTCTGGCTGTGTGCAGGGCAGTCTGGCTGTCCCCGGGGCAGTCTGTCTGTGTGCAGGGCAGTCTGGCTGTCCCCGGGGCAGTCTGTCTGTCCCCGGGGCAGTCTGGCTGTGTGCAGGGCAGTCTGTCTGTGTGCAGGGCAGTCTGTCTGTGTGCAGGGCAGTCTGGCTGTGTGCAGGGCAGTCTGTCTGTCCCCGGGGCAGTCTGTCTGTGTGCAGGGCAGTCTGTCTGTCCCCGGGGCAGTCTGGCTGTGTGCAGGGCAGTCTGGCTGTCCCCGGGGCAGTCTGTCTGTGTGCAGGGCAGTCTGTCTGTGTGCAGGGCAGTCTGTCTGTGTGCAGGGCAGTCTGGCTGTCCCCGGGGCAGTCTGTCTGTGTGCAGGGCAGTCTGTCTGTGTGCAGGGCAGTCTGGCTGTCCCCGGGGCAGTCTGTCTGTGTGCAGGGCAGTCTGTCTGTGTGCAGGGCAGTCTGTCTGTCCCCCAGGCAGTCTGTCCAGACCCCTGACCCTGCTCTCTGCCAGAAGCCGGTGGTGGAGACGTTCTATGGCTACGACGAGGAGGCTTCCCTGGAGTCGGACGGCTCCTCCATCTCGTACCAGACCGACCGCACCGACCACACGCCCTGCACGCCCGAGGACGACCTGGAGGAGGTACAGCCCAAACCCCGCCTGGGCTGCACCCTCCGGACTGCTGCCAATGGAGCTCCTGCTCGGTTCCACCGTTTCTGTCTGTCATTTCTGTTCTCTCATGCCTGCTCTGTCGTTCTGTCACCTCAGACCACAAAATGGAGCATTTCTCTGAAATGTGGTACTGTGTGTGTTGGTCAGTGTCTCTAAATCTCAGGTCTTCAGTCAGTTCACAAGTCCCAGCCAAGCTGGAAATCTCATGTCCTAAGAATATTGAATGTATGACAGGTTTGCAGGTCTGACAAACTGAGAAATTGGACAGCCCCTGGGAGATGTGTTCACTCCAAGCCTGGCTGCAGATTTTGGGATGTGCAGCTTGGGCCAGCCGAGCTCGGCACAGAGCAGTAAGGTCTGTGTTTGTGGAAGGACAGGGGAATGTTCCCCTGAAGCTCCAGGGAAAGGCTGCTTCCTGCCTGGGCTCTGGAGGCTCTGAGAGCAGAGCACACTAATGTAATACAAATTAAAGGGATTATTCCATGTATTTGCCAGGGCTTCCCCACAAATGCACTCCCCAGTGTATGTCAGATCACTGGACCATTACACAGCTCTGGGCTTAACGAGAATCTTGTCATAGACAAGAATTGCCAGTGATGACTGCAGCCCTTTCATGGTGTGTCTGCTGCAGGTGTGTAACTAGACCTGCTAAAAGGGGACCTGCAGAATTCCTCACTCCATCAGGAAAGACACGAGATGTTTACCAGGCGTGTGCTGCACTGCAGGAAATCTGAATGTGTTTGTGTGTGTGTGAGCCTGTTTGTTTTTCATTCCTGTATTGACATTCCTCCCCCTGCTCAGCCAGTGGGAAGTTGATGCATGCAGCCAGTAATTCCATTTCATGTTGAGTGAAATATTCCGGTCAGCCTGACATGAAAGCATTCCATACTGGATATTGTAAGGAGGGTGAAGAAGATGAAGGGCTCCTTTCATGTTGCTGTCACCACTCCTACAACTATTAACTCTGTATTCGTGTTTTAATAATTGAGTGAGGCTGTCAGGCTTGGTTTCCTTTCCAAATGGAAAACCTTTTGTTGTTAAAGAAAGCTGCATTTTCACCTTGAATGTGATGATTTTCCCTGTTCCAGTAAGAAAGGGTGGTGCAGTCATTAGTGTGCTATATGGAAGGCAAGCTTTTATCTTTCCGAGGCAGGGATTATCTTTTTATTTCTGTATTGCATTTCCTGGAGGTAAGAGCATGCAAGAGACGTGCAGGGGATGGAGGGGAAGCAGCTTGAGGGCACTTAACCAAGATTTGTAGTGCCATGCTTCCAAATTGCATTTCAAAAGTGCTAATTTGGGCTCTTTTCAGAGCAAACGAACCTAATGCCTCCTTCTTTGTGCTGGCAGGGCATGGCCAAGGAGGAGACGGAGCTGCGGTTCCGGCAGCTGACGATGGAGTACCAGGCGCTGCAGCGCGCCTACGCCCTGCTGCAGGAGCAGGTCGGGGGCACCCTGGACGCGGAGCGGGAAGTGAAGGTGTGCAGGGCTGCTGTGCCAGGCAGTGAGGGGGTGGCATGGGAGGGGGCAGACCCCGGGACCCTCGCTCGGGCTCTCCCGGGCTCGCTCGGGCTCCTGCCGGCCGCCCGGGAAGGGTCTCTGAGGATCCCCCACGCTGCGGCTCGGGCTTTCACCTCTCATCACTTCAAGGGAAACCCAGGGGGAGTTTGCATGGGAAATCCTTGAAAGTAAGCTCTTTTTCTATAGAGAACTAGGACAGATAGCCTTAAATATATAATGCATGGTCTTTAATTCCTTCTGGGCTCTGGGAGATTACATGATTCCTCATAAAATGTTTAGAAGGCTTATAACTGAGATTTTTCTGTTAATTAAATTGCTCAGTGCCCTGTGCTGTTCTGCCTGTCTCTCAGAGTTGCCGTGGCTGTGGACAGCTGGCCTGAAGTGCTGCTTTTGTTGGGAGCTTGTTGTGTGTTCCAGGGAGTTACAGAGGAATTGGGTGGGCAGGGTGGGCAGCCCTGGCACAGGGTGCCCAGAGCAGCTGTGGCTGCCCCTGGATCCCTGGCAGTGCCCAAGGCCAGGCTGGACACTGGGGCTGGAGCAGCCTGGGACAGTGGGAGGTGTCCCTGCCATGCCAGGGGGGCACTGGGGGGATTTAGGGTCTCTTCCAACCCAAAGCATTCCATGACTCTGAAGGGCTGGCAGGATGGGTCATGCCCAGCCTGCAAGGGTGACTGCAGTCAGGAAAGGGACAAATTTACAGTTCATCAGGAGAAACGTGCCCACAGAGCCTTAAATTGTTCCTGCATGTGTTCTGTGAGGATGTTATCCAGGAGCATTCAGAGTGGGTCAAGGTGTAATGCACAAGAACTGACATTCCCAGAAGTGTTCCCAGCATGAGCATCTACTCTGAAACATCAGGGGATGCACCTGGAAAGAAAATCTCAGGGAGCCAAGGCATGCCCAGCTGTGAGAGTGACTGGGTTTTGGATTTCTCACAGTGAGCCAAAGGAGGCACCAGTGTAGGTCACACCAACGAGGTCCCTTTCAGTGTGAATAATGGGGTAAATAGCAGAGAAATGGTTCAAGGAAAGAAAATGTTCTATGCAAGTATGTAACAAATAAAACAACTAACAATTACATTTGTTCTCCAGAAAACCTGTAGGAATGGGGTGTCTATTTAAATAAGCAGGAAGCTACAACTATCATAAATATGAGACAGGTATGAGAGAGGGCAGTAAATCACTAAATTTAATTAAATAAGGTTTTAAGTCATAGATAAGGCACTAAAGGCACAAAGGTCAATGAAATTTGTCAGTTTGTAAGGTGGGTTCTGAGTGTTTAATGTAGCCCAAATTCAAGGGAACTGGGTGGGCCAGAATTGTGCCATAATAATTCCATTTGTTTTCCTGGACAAAGGGGGCTCTGGCTGCAGCCTGCCATGACCAGCTGGGAGGAGCCGGCTCTGCTTTGCCATTTTGTTAATCTCGAGTTAAATCTCAAAATCAGTAATCCTATCTCCCAGACTTGACTTGATTACATTTGATTATTTGATACTTAGCTGCAAATTTCTTCTGCCAAAGAACCTTCAAAATCATTTGTTAAAAGCATTTGGTGTTTTAAATATTTTCTGTAACTGCATTAGGCTGTCTTTTGGAGAAAGTTTGATATTTTTTTAAATTTATTTTTTAATTATTCTTTAATGATCTTTTTTTCTGGTTTTTTGTTTCTCTCTCATATCCCACAGACACGTGAGCAGCTCCAAGCAGAAATACACCGGTCCCAGGCTCAGATAGAAGACCTGGAGAAGGCTCTGGCTGAGCAGGGACAGGTAATGCTGACTCCAGCCCCTTCCCCACTTCCCTGCTGGGGGACCAGAAAGGTTCCCAGGCTGGTTACAGAAGTGTACCAGTTCTGCAGACCAAAAAACCCAACAACCAAACAAAGCAAAAAAATAAAAAACAAAACAAACAAACAAAACGTAAACAGAAAATGTTTTTGAGAACAATAAAATATTAAATAATTCAATCATTGCCTTCCCAGCTTAGCCTCTTATAGTTGTTCTTGCTGATAAATTATGTTCTGGGGTTTGTGGATTTATATATTCCTCAAACTAAGAGATTAGCTTCCAAATACAGTTTCATTTGCCTGATCTGCAGAAATATGTCATTTGTGTTTAGCAAAGTAGAAATTTGATAGTAAACACATAGTTGGAAATATCCCTTTTAATGCAAACCAGATTTCACCTCAAAGAGTTTTTTAATCACTGGAATGTTTTTATTCCATTTGTCTACTACAGAGCTGTTAAAATTATAGGGGCAAGTTTAGCTTAGGAAGTTGTTTTAGGAAGCAGTGGAGTTACAGTTTCACAGCCAGCATTATTCTGCCCCTCTGTATGTGAGATTCAGTGAAATCCTTGCTCCTGTGCAATTGCTAAATTGCAGCTTCACCTACAGTGTTGTTCATTCCCTTCCCAAGGACATGAAGTGGATTGAGGAGAAGCAGGCATTGTACAGAAGAAATCAGGAGCTGGTAGAAAAGGTACTCAACTTTTCTATTTGTATTATTCAAATAATTGTATTATTTGTGTCTAGAGGGACGCAGAAGGTGCCATATTCTAATCTGCATGGCACAGCCCCGCTGGAAATAATTCCTGTTTAACACAAGATCCTTGTGGACCTGCTGGGAAAGGGGGGTTCTGGCATTCCCATGTGTGTGTGAGGAGCCCTGTGCCCTCCCCTGTGCCCCCAAGCTCAGGGATGAGCCCTGTGCCCCCCCTGTGCCCCCAAGCTTGGGGTGTGAGCCCTGTGCCCCCCCTGTGCCCCCGAGCTCAGGGATGAGCCCTGTGCCCCCCCTGTGCCCCCTGAGCTCAGGTGTGAGCCCTGTGCCCCCCCTGTGCCCCCTGAGCTCAGGTGTGAGCCCTGTGCCCCCTGAGCTCAGGTGTGAGCCCTGTGCCCCCCCTGTGCCCCCTGAGCTCAGGTGTGAGCCCTGTGCCCCCTGAGCTCAGGTGTGAGCCCTGTGCCCCCCCTGTGCCCCCTGAGCTCAGGTGTGAGCCCTGTGCCCCCTGAGCTCAGGTGTGAGCCCTGTGCCCCCCCTGTGCCCCCTGAGCTCAGGTGTGAGCCCTGTGCCCCCCCGTGCCCCCTGAGCTCAGGTGTGAGCCCTGTGCTCCCGAGCTCAGGGATGAGCCCTGTGCCCCCCCTGTACCCCCTGAGCTCGGGGTGTGAGCCCTGTGCCCCCCCTGTGCCCCCAAGCTCGGGGTGAGCCCCGTGCCCCCCCTGTGCCCCCAGCTCGGTGTGAGCCCTGTGCCCCCCCTGTGCCCCCTGAGCTCAGGGATGAGCCCTGTGCCCCCCCTGTGCCCCCCAGCTCGGGGTGAGCCCCGTGCCCCAGGGCCGTGCCCAGCTCTGTGCTCTGGCAGATCAGGCAGATGGAGGCCGAGGAGGCGCGCCTCAGACACGACGTGCAGGACGCCAAGGACCAGAACGAGCTGCTGGAGTTCAGGATCCTGGAGCTGGAGGTGGGCACCGGGGCAGCCCTGCCCGGGCACGGCGGGTCGGGGGCACTGCAGAGGGCAGGGTGCTGATAAAGGGGAACCCACACACACCAGGGGCACCCCGTGCTGGGGGAGGTTGTTGTAGCAGGAGGGTGGGATGGGCTGGCTTTAAGGGCCCCTCCAGCCCAGCCCGTGGGGCTGTGTGTGACACCAAGTGGGTAAGCAAGGAATTCTTGTCCTTTCAGGAGAGGGAGAGAAGATCCCCTGCCATCACCTTCCACCACGGCCCCTTCACGGAGGGGAAGAGCCCTCTGCAGGTGTACTGCGAGGCCGAGGGTGTCACAGTAAGGGACGCTCCTTTCCTGTCCTCCTCCCCCTGAGCAGAACCGGGGGCTCTGTGCTGACTCCTGCTTCTCCTTTTCTCTCTGTCAGGACATTGTAGTAGCAGAGCTGATGAAAAAGTTGGACATTTTAGGGGATAACGCCGTAAGTGTATGTTCCTTTAATAAATTGTGCATGCTTTGGGGAGTACCTGTCCTCGTGTGGAGTGAGCACAGCTGCCTGCTGTGGGGCTGCACAGCCTGTCCTGCCTCTGCTGTGGGCTACGAGCAAAGCATTTCCTGGCATTTAAAGGGTTTGCTGCCACCTGAAGAGCGGAACACGGGCTGGGTGTCACCACATTGCTTCAGAGACTCCTGTTGTTTGGGGAATGATGTTGTGTTTGGTGCTTCTGGCCACTGGGCACACACGGCTTCTTGATTTGCTTGCTCTGCATTTGCTTTGCCTTTGCATTTCAGCAGCTGTGTGCTTTGAGTTTCTCTAATAACCCATTAGCCTTTAATATCCCTCAGGATATTAAACAAGAAGTCAAAACAGCAGGGTGAAAAGGAGAAGTAAATAACAAGGAACTTGCGAGTGCTTCTGCTTCAGCAGGTGGAAAACTGCACATTCAGTGCCCGTGGAAGGCACACACATCCTGTGTGTCCTTTCCTGTGCTCTGCTCTGTCAGCAGAGCCCCTCTCCAGCCCCCCAGGGCCCTCCTGGGAGCCCCACCCCAGCACGGGGCTGCAGAAGGGTCCTCCTGTTCCCCCAGCTCTGCTCCTGGGCTGTCCCAGCTCTCCCTCTGCACAGGCTGGATACAGCAAAACGCCATCCCCAGGACTGCAAGTACCACAACTATAAACACCTGGGGGTGGGCAGGCCCTGGCACAGGTGCCCAGAGCAGCTGTGGCTGCCCCTGCATCCCTGGCAGTGCCCAAGGCCAGGCTGGACACTGGGGCTGGAGCAGCCTGGGGGACAGTGGGAGGTGTCCCTGCCATGGCAGGGGGACACTGGGGGGGATTTAGGGTCCCTTCCCACCCAGCCATGCCAGGGTTCCCTGATCCAATCCCTGCAGGATGGCACTGCCACGTCCCAGCAGTGCCTGAGGCTGAGGCTCCCCACAGTGCTCAGCACCTCCCCTGCCTCTGGGTCCCCACTCCGGCGAGCCCAGGGCTCTCCTCCTGCTGCTCACACTGAGGCTTGGGAGGAAATGCAAAGCCCAGCTCCATTAGCTTGGGTTTTTTTGAGAAAGCAACAGAAGATGGATGGACTAGCCAACATCTCAATAAATGCTTCCCAAAATCCTCACTTGGCTGCACAAAGTGAGGATGGTGCATGGGATGAGCACTGCATCTCTCCTCCCCATAGCTCTTTGTGCTGAGCTTGATCTTGTCCTGTGTAAATGTGTGTTTATTCCCTGTTGGGTGCAAATAGATCCAGTGCCCGTTTTCTTTTTGGTAAATATGAGGATTTTGTAAGAATTATGTACGATAAGGATTGGTAATGAATAGTGACAATGGCTTTTACAATGATTTTGCATTACAATATTAATTCTCCCTGCCTCAGTGTATTTTTCCTGAGACATGTTTAACTTCAGATGAATTTGAAACAGCAGTGGCCCAAGCAGTGGGTTAGGGTTCATTAGCAGTGGGATTGGTTGTGATTGTGCTCTGCTTTTGGTGCAGAACCTGACCAACGAAGAGCAGGTGGTCATCATCCAGGCAAGGACCGTGCTCACGCTGGCAGAGAAGGTGAGACCCCAGCAGGGCCCGTGTCTGTGTGTGACAGTCCCCCTGGGCAGGCACTGCCCCTCCCCAGCCGTGCTGCTCTGTGTGCAGCTGCCCTGGCCTGTGTCCCAGCACCGTGCCAAGGCAGCAGTGCAGGCAGTGCTGCATTTGAAATGTTCCTGAGCTCGCAGGGCCATGGCAGAGGGACAGGCCAGGCTTTGTAACGCGGCTCTTGGGGAGGGAGAACACAGATCCAGCTTGCTTTGCTCTGTTGTTTGGGTGGCTCTTGCTGCTCCTCGTGCCCAGGGGAGGCTGGGCAGGGCTGTGCTCAGCGGGGCTCTGCTCTCTGTCCCCAGTGGCTCCAGCAGATCGAGGTGACCGAGGCTGCACTGCAGCAGAAGATGCTGGACCTGGAGAACGAGAAGGTACCGGGGAGGGGCGGGGAGGGGACACGGCCCTGGGCTGTGCTGGGCTCTGACAGCCCCTGCCTTGGTCCCCAGGAGCTGTTCAGCAAGCAGAAGGGCTACCTGGACGACGAGCTGGACTTCAGGAAGCAGTCCCTGGACCAGGCTCACAAGGTGAGGGCTCTTGGGGGGGCTGAGTTAGGACACCTGGGTGAGCTCAGTGCATGTGTGCTGTCCCTGGGCAAGCCCTCCTCGGGCAGTGCTGCTCGTGGGGCTGCGTGGGACCAGAGTTCAGCACACCCCCTGCACCCTGAGCTCACCACAGCTTCCTCAGAGTTCCTGGGGTTAAGTGGCCCTTGCAGAGTGAGGAGCTGAGCATTCACTTGCTCAACATGAGTTTTAATTCAGCCAAAGTCTCAGTAAAGGACTGATAAGGAAATTAGGTTCTCAGTAATTTGTCTTGCATTTTAGAAAAAAAGATATTTTAGCCTAGACATTTCCTTGGATTTTGGATTACACCCTCTGAAACCAGAGCAGCTGGAGGTATTCTGGGATGTGTAAATTTGAAATGAAACTGCTTTTAAGTCAGGTTAATCATTAGCTGATCCTAAGGCATTTCACCCATCTTTCAGTCTTGTTTCCATCAATGAGAGAAAGGTTATTTGTATATATCCACAAAAGGCATAAAGTTTCCTCTCAGTTTATGTAATTTTTCCAATTTTACATAAACCTAGAGCACAGTTACACTTTGTGAGGAGCAGTGAGTATTTATGCCTGTTTCTGCATCCTGTTTTCTACTTGTGTGTTGAACCATTTGGGGGAGCTTTTGCTCCATACATTTTCTGTCCTGTGGGTGATTTTTAGCACTGATTTTGCCACATTCTGAGCTATATCTGGAACCAGTGCACAGCGGGAACCTTGGAAAGCACACGAGCCCCCTCACCTGTGGTCTCAGCCCTGTAGCACCTTTCAGTGGAATTTCCCTGCCCATGGCAGGCATGGCCTTTAAGGCCCCAGTCTGGGACTCTGATTCCATCATCTCCTGTCCTGACAGCAGTTTGTGCAGCTGAGTCTGCTCGTGGAGCAGTGAGTGCAAAGGGTGTGCAGCCTGTGCAGAGGGGCTGAGGGTTATTTGCATTTTCTTGTATTTTCCCAAGGCACCACACGAGAGTGTCCCAGGCACAGCTTTGCTCCAGGGCACAAATGCAGCCCAAAAGCAGCAGAGGAAGCTTTGTTCTGCCCTGGAGTTCAAGTGGCAAGAGCTCCTTTGCTTTATAAAATTCGCTTCACTTCCTGTTTCCTTTGTGCCCCTGGAGATGAGGAGCAGCTAATCGTGATCCCCCCAAAGCAGAGCCAATGAGATTAGCAGGCAGAACCGCTGAGCCTTGGCTGCTGCAGAGCACTTGGCTGACACTGCTGCAGCTCTGGAGGCCAGCAGGGTGCCCCTGCCCTTCCTCTGCAGGAGTCAGTGCCTCCAGAGAGGGCTGATGGTTGTGTCCGGGAGGTCTGAGCAGAAATCCAGGCATCAAACAGCAGCATCTTGCTGGGACGAGGTCAGCAAGGTGTTGGTGTGGTTTTTAAAAGGAAAAGCATAATCTCCTCCTGAGATCTGATGTGTGCTTCCCCACGGAGCGGCCATGGTTATCATCAGTTATCCTCAGTTCTTCCCAGTTAATACCAGTGATCATCACCGGTTATCACTATCAGTTATCCTCAGTGATATCACCAGTTTTCAGTCGTCCCCAGTCGTCCCCAGTCATCCCCAGTCCCGCAGCTCTGCCCTGGTGCCCTGTTCTCCCGGGAGCACCCTGCCCTCCTGGCTCTGACTGCCAGTCAAACACCACAGCAGCCTCAGCGTGGTGCTGAGCTGAGCTGAGCTACCCCAGGAACCAGCAGGGATATGAAATGTGTGCCTGTGGCACCTGGGACATGGGCTAGTGGTGGCTTGGCAGTGCTGGGGTACTCTGAGGACTTTTCCAGCCTCACCAGTTCCATGATTCTGTTGCAGTGGGGTTCTCCTGAGGCCATGGAGAGCTGTGCAAGGTGCCTCCAGCTCTGGAGGGGTGTGCAGAGGTGCCACCAGCTGCTGCCTTTCCTCCTGCTCTGGATCAAACTTGCTGAAATAGATTCCAGCTCTCTCGTGGCTTGCCTGGGGGAATAGCCTTATCCTGAATAAGGATAAGGACAGGAGACACAGTCTGGCGACACCAGCTGCCCCAGGAGGGTGCCAGGCTCAGGGAGCCCAGGGAGGGCAGGCCAGTCTATCTCCTGCACACCTCTCCCTCTCAGTGAGTGCAGGGTCCTTCTGTCTGCCTGGAGGGGCAGGAGCAGAGCCCAGCTGCAGGACAGGGTCCTTTCCCTGGGCACAAACCCTCCTGGAGCTGACAGCTCTGCCAGTGAGGTGCTGGGAATGCCTGCACGAGGCATTTCCACGGGTTGGTACAAAGTGCTGCACACATGGCAGGCAGTTGTTTGTTCCTTCTGGCAGGAGCGTGGTGGCTGCTGTGTCCTCTGCTGGATACAGGACAGCTGGGAAAGGGAAACCAGGGACTGAAAAACACATGTAAAAACATCTGTAACTCACAAAATGAGGCTTTTATGAACCTCTTTCCTTCTTCCCTTTTTCTATTTACATTTTCCCTTCTCCCCTTTCCCTCTCCCTTCTCCCTTTCCCCCTTCCTTTGCTGTTTTTCCTTTCCCTCCTCTCCCCACGGCCATCTCCCATCCCCAGGAAGGAGAAGGTGCCTGCCCCGTGTTTGTGGGGCAGAGCAGGCTGTGCCCAGGGGCTGTCCCGGTGCCAGGGCAGGTGGGAGCCCCGCGGGGTGAGGACAGCCTGCAGGATTCTCCCTCTGGATGGGGTTTTCCATGCTGCCCTGTGCAGGAGGCTCAGCACGCAGCCCCTGCCCTGCTCCCGTTGCCTTTCAGGTTCCGTTCCTCACAGACTCCTCACCCAACCAGGGACAAGGTGGAGCTGACAGCTTTATATTGTTTTTGATTAGCAAATTCTGGAATTAGAAGCCATGCTCTATGATGCCCTGCAGCAAGAAGCTGGAGCCAAAATTTCCGACCTTCTTTCAGAAGAGGAGAAGGAGAAGCTGAAGAGCGCCGTGGAGCAGTGGAAGCGGCAGGTGATGAGCGAGCTGCGGGAGAGGGACGCCCAAATCCTGCGGGAGAGGATGGAGCTCATCCAGCACGCCCAGCAGGTGGGTGTGGGGCAGGGCAGGGCGTGCTCGGGGAGGGACCGGCCCTGAGAGCCTCTCCTGGAGCTGTCCCGAGCCAGGCACAGGCGTGCCTTGGCCTTGGATAGCCCTGCACACGGGGCATCCTGCTGGTCCTGCCTTTGCCACACACGGTGACAGCCACAGGGGACTCACCTGCAGCTTAATGCCCAGTTTATTTTTGGTAGAAGCACAGCACATACATTTTATGTTCCCCCAAACTAACGCATCTTCCGGGTACACCTGTATTTGGTTGGTTAATAAATATCTTTTTATTTGAAATCTGACAGAGAATTAAAGAGCTAGAAGAAAGAATTGAAGGCCAAAAAAGACAAATAAAAGAGTTAGAGGAAAAGGTAAGGTCATGCAGACGGAACAGCTGCTGTGTGTGCACATGACCATTCTCCATTTCACCTGGGCCAAGGACACAAGCTTAGAGAGAGCTCGTGTGTGCAGTGCAGTGAGCAGGGGGGACAGCTCCAGGAACACAGCTTGCATTTGCAGCAGGCCCTCTGAGGAGGGAAGGTGGACTGGTTCAATTGAGCCCTTCCTTCCAGCTCCCCGGGGTGCAGCCCCAAAGGCGGGCTGGGGGCTCAGGGGCCAGGGCAGAGCCGGGGGCTCCGGGCAGCAGAGCTCCGGGAGCAGCAGGGCCTTTGCTCCCTCCTTCCCCCCATCCCAGCTCTGGGCGGGCAGTGCATGGAGCAGCCTTTCCCTGCAGGGGCTGGGGGCTCTCCTCCCTCAGCTTGGAGGTTCCTGCAGCTTTCCCCCGCCAGCCAAAAGGGAGAGTTTTACCCCAGAGCCAAAAGGGAGAGTTTTACCCCAGAGCCAAAAGGGAGTGTTTTACCCCAGAGCCAAAAGGGAGTGTTTTACCCCAGAGCCAAAAGGGAGGGTTTTACCCCAGAGCCAAAAGGGAGTGTTTTACCCCAGAGCCAAAAGGGAGTGTTTTACCCCAGAGCCAAAAGGGAGTGTTTTACCCCAGAGCCAAAAGGGAGTGTTTTACCCCAGAGCCAAAAGGGAGAGTTTTACCCCAGAGCCAAAAGGGAGGGTTTTACCCCAGAATGGCCTCAGCCTTCCCAGGGACACGGCCACGCTCAGGTGCAGCAGGGGCTGCGCTGGGCCAGCGCCTGAGACTGCCCAGGGCTCACAGGGCTGGGCCTGGGCTGTGCCAGGAGCACGGAGCTGATGTTCCCCCTTTCCCTGGGCTGTGGCTGTCGGGGCTCAGAGGGGCAGGGCACCACTGTCACCAGCCCAAGGGACACAGGAGCTCTGCAGAGCCCAGCTGAGCCCCAGCACTCGGACTTCACACTCCATGTTTCTTCTCACCTGAGAGTTTTGTTGCACTCTGTCTGTAACCATAGCTTATTTCTCTTAAACACACTGTAAACTCTTAATCTATTTCTTCTCTTCCATTTTTTCCTCTCTTCTCTCTCCTTTTCAGTTTTTATTTTTGTTTTTATTTTTCTCTTTAGCTTTCATTCTTTGGTCATAGTCCTTCAGGCCCCATGCACAAGGTAAGCCCTCGGGTCTCCTCTGCTCTCTCCTCCTCTCCTCAGAAAGCACCAGAACCTTCCTTTTGCTGTATCAGCAGGATTGAAGGGTCTCTTGGGCATCCCAGAGAACCCAAAAATGGAAATCTCCACATCCTTTAAATAAAAGTGAAACCTGGACCTCAGCAGGCAAATCTTGTCAAACAGATTTTCCTTCTTTAGAGGGAAGGACAAGGGAAATTAAGGAGGCTCAAAAGCAAGGAAAGCTCTAGCAAGCCAGGGAAAACAGCCAGGCTGGGGTGATTCCTCTGACTGCACCAGGGACTGCTCCAGCTGATCTGTGCTGGGAGTCCATGGAAACCCTGAGCCCCCCTCCCTGCAGAGCCAGAGAGCTGTCCTGCCTCCAGGACAGCAGCCAGGTGGGTTTGGGGAAGAGGGGGTGTGTTACTGGGGTGTGTTCCTCCAGGCACTGTGCCATAGGGCCCCAGGGACTCCCTGAATCCCCTTTTCCCCTGTAAATAGGGGATAAATTCCCCAATTTCTGTGTGTGCTGCCAGTAATGACCACGGCATGGTCATAGAGGGAAACACTCTCACTAACAACATAAATGGAATATATCACAAATCCTTTTGTATCAGCTGTACAATTCAGCAGATAATTATAAACAGGACCTCACAGAAGTTCTGTGCATGCTGTTTTTGCCCAGGTGGGCTTGTCTTTGATTCCTGTTTTTGTCTCTTGTTTCAGCCCCCTGAGGCCACTCCAGCTGCTCCTGCTGTTCCTCCCAGAGGGGCAGCCCTGCTTCCCGAGACTCTCACAGAGACTCTGCCCTTTCCACCCCCCCAGATCTGTGTCCTTCTTTGCTGCTGGCGATGGCAGGTGCAGTCTGTGGGACTTCCAGTGGGGCTGGGTGGGAGCCCCTGCTCCCCTGCAATCCCCCAGGAGCCTGGACAGTACAGAACTGAGCTGACAAGGAAGCCAAAACCTCTGCTCCTCCCTGTCCTACGGCCCCAGGCTGCTCCTGGAGTGCCAGCCCTGCTGCTGGACAAGCCCTGGGCTCTGACAGGAGCACCATCACCCATTCAGATACACTGAATTTAGTTCTTCTGGTTCCCTGCTAAGCAGGTGGCAAATTGCTTCTGTGAAGAAGTGCCCGTGTCCTGTTTGTATGCCACACATTCATGTTTGTTCCCCACAGTTCTTCAGAAATCTGTCTTGAAAGAAGATTTTAGGAAGCATTCCAGAGGAGTAGCTCATGAAAAGATGAATATGGATGAAAATGGAGTGGTTTGTTCCAAGGTTTTCTTTGTTACACAGGGTATGTCCCATGCTTTGTTGAATATCCGACGAGCCCAGTTTTAGGGAAAAAACGTAAAGCTACATTCAGGAAGCCAAGCTGTAATTATTTTTTTTTGGAGTTGTCAGTAAACCATGATGAGAAAAATTATGCAACAATTTATAATTGGTTGTCCCTGAACAATGACAAAAGGCTTAACACTGTCCCAGCAAAAAGTTCAACCTGGAAAAGAGTGAACTGAACCAGATTATCCCTGATCCACGTGCACAGGCCTGGCAGAGGCAGCAAGAGGGAGCAAGAGGTTGTCACCTGGAAGATGTCACCTGGAAAATGTCCTCACCCTGGGGAAGGGGAGCACAAGTCCCACAGAGCCAGAGCCCAGGAGGCTGGCACAGGAACCAGGAAGGAAAAAGAATCCTCTGGAAAAACAGGGGAAGAGGGGAGAATCCAGAAGAAATTCCAGAGAGTGATGGACCACATGGGACCCACAGCCAAGCACAGAAATGTGGGGCTGTGGGGCAAGGCCAGGAAGTAGGAACAAGGCCAGGAAGGAGGAGCAAGGCCAGGAACGAGGTCCTGTTGGCAGCCACGGTCCCACAGCGCCCACACCCTGGGAGCACGGGGCAGGAAGGGAGCAGAGCTCCAGGCAGGTAAGATGGGCTGACCCCTGGAAACCCCTTCATCCTGGGATTCCGTGTGCTCCGAACTCCCTCACTGCTGCTCTCTCTCACTTGGGTTAAAATACTTCAGGTGATAACAGAGGAAGTACTAAATTTGGGGTTGAAATTACCAGAGTCTTTATGTAAACATTACTTAATTATTGCTATTTTACTGCAGTAATTTAGGGGTTAAATTTCAGTGTGATATAATAACAAATACTGACTTCATGTTATAGATCAGTGGCACTCTTAACACAAAGTTATTGGGAGGTGATCAAATGCACTGTCAGATTTGTATGGACAGCAAGCAGTCAGGCTGCTCTGAAAAAATACCTCGTTTAAATGCAGGAGATGAAAATACTTGTCATTTTGCATAGAGAAGACAAATAGTAATCAGAAAAGTATTTTCATTCACTATTTCACTCACTTTTTTTCAAATTTGTGCTGATAATGAGTTACTTGGCAGACAAACATGATGGGGAGAGCAGCAGAGCAAGCTGCAGTTGCACAGATTTTATGTATTAATTAGGGATCAGATTGTAATTCTGCTACAAGATGAAGATGTGGGTCAGAGTGGGCAGTGCCCAGGGAGGGGGGTGGGCACCCAGGGGTGCCCCACAGCAGAGACCCCATCAGGGCCCCAGTGCAGGGGCTGCAGCCAGAGGAGACTGGGACTGTGTCCTGCAGGAGCAGAGCTCTGCCTTCCAGGCCACTGGATTGTCCCAAGCAGGCTCAGGATGGTATTTCAGTCATTTTTTGGTGTGTGTTTAGTTTTGTGGACTAGAGGCTCACGGGGGTGGGTAGCACTTGCCTGTGTCCAAATAAATAAGTTGTCAGTTACCCAAGAGAAATTTTTATTAGATATTAACTCTTGCATTTATGGAAGAGGCTTGAGCATCCATGATATTTGCTCCAAGTATCTTAGTTTAATTTAAACCCCCAGCATTTATTATAGCTCCATTGATATTTGTTTATTCAAAGGAAATAATGTCTGGAACATGCTGGAACAAACAATATTAAATTATTGTTTTCAATTTCCCAGTGATAGAAGGATGGGGAAAACACCATGGCAGAGGGTTGGAACTACATGATCTTTGCAGTCCCTTCCCCCAAGGCAGCCCATATTGTGTTTCCAAAAGCAAATTGCTGTGTTTAACTGGAGCCTGTGGAGCTGAACGTGCCCTGGGTCACGGGGAGATGCCTCTCCCCAAAATGCCAGGGATGGTCACCAGCAGTAAGGCAGTTTTAGGTTCATGGTGGACCCATCTATTTTCAGATCCTCCTCTAACACTTGTATTTCTTAAAACAATATATATTCTATTTAGAAATGGCCTTAATATTTTTATTTAAGAATATACCACACATTTCCTACTGTTGGCAGCAATTAGAAATACCATTTTCAGAGTTCAGAGCTTGATGTTTTTATTTAACCACGGGTATCAGGTGTGGGATGGGGGCATTTCCCCGAGGAGAACCTCTCACCACTGGAGTGGGATCATCCCTGTGAGCCCCTCCGTTGTGGAGATAATTCCTTTTCTTTCAATGGCTTTTCATTCTGTCCAGTTCAACAGCAGGCAGACTGCTCTGTGTCCTGGTGAACTCCAGCTGTCAGCAGAGGTTTGGGGTTTTCCTTCCTTTCGGAAAGGTGCACAGGGGAGGGGAGGGGAGGATGGAGCTGAAATCGGCTGTGAGGCTCCTCAGCAGCGGTGGGTGTGTGCTCAGGCTCTCTGGAAATTATTTCCTTCACGGGGGCACTAATGAGCTCCAGCATTAGAACGCTAATTGCAGAGTCTTTGCTGTGGGGGTGACCCCAAACATCCTTGTCTAAAGTGAATGGGGGGAAATTCGGGCCATCGAGGAGACTCCCACTGAGCAAAGGCATTCCTGGAGGGCCAGAGGGGTTCACTCAAAAGCTTTTCCTCCCTTTTACTGTGCTGTAAATCCTGCGGTTTCTCTCTCGGCGGAGAGCAGGACGGGCTCGGCAGCGCTGGAGAGCTTTGCGGTGGTGGTAATTGTCAGTGTGGATCAGCGCGGTGTCTGCCCGCACGGCGCTGTGCCCGCTGTCCCGGGGCGTGCAGACTGAAATGCACGGAGGTGACAATGTCAGTCTGAATCTGGGCACGGGCACGGTGAGCGGGGCCCGGGGCGGCGGAGCGCGGCTGCTGCGGGGGGAGGCTGCAGCCGGGGCTGGGCAGGCGGGAGCTCATCCCAGCTCATCCCAGCTCGTCCCGGGCAGCTCTGGCTGTGCAGGGGCTGCTCCTTCCCGGCCTGGCCAAATCCACGGGAACACACTTTGACACAGACCGGCTGGGCTTCTCCTCCTCAGCAGAACACCTGCTCTGTTACAGCAGGGACTCTCGGTTGTGCTTTCGGGCACGTCCCGAGGGCAGGCAGTGGGACCAGCCTTTCCTTTATCCTCTCTGCAGCTGGAAAGCTCCCACTCCTGGGTTGCAGTAGGGATATCACACAGCACAGGATCCCAGAATGGTTTGGGTTGGGAGGGACTTTCAAGCTCATCTCACTCTACCCCTGCCATGGGCAAGGACACCTCCCACCATCCCAGGGGCCTCCAGCCCCGTCCAGCCTTGCCTTGAATCGTTTTTGTGGGTGTTCCTCTTTCTGTGGGAAATAGAGCAGAGGTTTTTGGAGTGTGAATTTGTGCAGCAGCAGCAATTTGGTGTCCAGTGTGCTTCCCGCTCAAAACCCCAGCGCCTTCCATCCTCAGTTTGCTCTCAGAAAGAAAACTCCACCTAACTGTGTACAGGGCTGGGGCTGGCTGGGTAAGAGCCTGCTCCACTGAGCCCATTTTAAAGATAATCATTCATTTCACCTTTCATTACCCAAAGCACTCCTGGGCAGAGCAGCTTCAGTTCTCATCGCAGCTCAAGGGTTCTCCCCCTTAATTTGGGTCTTGCTGAGCTCTTGCAAATGATAAGGACACGTATTTTTGTAGTTTACCAAACTCAGTGCTAGCCTGAAGAATTATTCAGCTGGAAAATCTATCATAGAGTTAGCTTTTTTGAAAGAATGCGTTCTGTTTGTAAATTGTTGTTCGTGTAAATGGCCCCTGCCGTGGAGGGGGTTGGGGTGCCCAGTGACACATCTGCACTGCCAGGTCAGCAGAAATCCCAGAGAAACCTCCCCGGGAAAGGAGAGCATGTCCAGGTCACTGAGGCTGCTCTGCCTCGTGCAGATCTGTGGAGGCAGGCGAGGAAATGCCGCTCTGTCGATGGCTGGTTCTGAAGACAGCTGCCCCGGGGGGCACTTTGCTCCTCGTTCCAAACAAGGATGCTGTAAACACCCCCGGGATGCAGCAAACTGTGAGTGGAGTGACAGGAGGCTGTCACTCAGGAGGGGCCGGGGGGACCAGCCTTGGCAGCGCTGAGACGGTCCTGGAAGGGGATTGTGAATATTCACGTCGTCAAATGAAAGCCACATTTCTCTCTTTCTTAAATCTACCGGGAGAATTCTGGCGGCTGTAAATCTCCGCAGTGCCAGGTCCTGAGAGGGCTCTCTGTTCCCAAAAGCCGCAGTGGTGAGGCGGTGCAGGCAGCAGGCTCCAGCAGGATGCTCCAGCGGGATGGGGCCGTGCTGTCATCCAGCCCCGTGTTCCTGTGGGGCTCAGGGCTGCCAGCCCCCCGTGTCACCCCGGCGCCTTTCCCTGGAGCAGGTGCAGGGGAGGCCGAGGTGTCAGCCTGCATTTCCTGCCTCACCTGTCCTGCTCAGCTGTCCCTGAACTGATCCCACTGAGCTGTCCCCACTGAACTGTCCCTGAACTGTCCCCACTGAACTGTCCCTAAACTGTCCCCACTGAACTGATCCCACTGAACTGTCCCTGAACTGTCCCCACTGAACTGTCCCTGAACTGTCCCCACTGAACTGTCCCTGAATTGTCCCCACTGAGCTGATCCCACTGAACTGATCCCACTGAACTGAAAATCCAATGTGAAAAGAAAATGCTGTGGGCTTCTATGCACATATATGTGTGTAAAATGAGTAGCAAGACTTTATCACAAGTAAGTGATTTGTAATGGAAGGAAACAGCTTTTTAAACCCCTGTTATTTAGGCTCGAGGGAGCAGCCCTGTGTTCTGCTGTAGCAGAGGCAGCTGGCAGCGTGGGTGTGTCAGAATGCCCCATCCCCATGGGGGAGGATGGGCACAGCCTGCCCGTGGGGCAGAGCCGTGGGTTCCTCTTCCAGCACAGGAGGTGATGCAGTACCAGAACACAGCCCTGCCCTGCCCTGCCTCGGTCCCTGCCCTGCCCTGCGTGCCCTGCCCTGCCTCGGTCCCTGCCCTGCCCTGCCCTGCCTCGGTCCCTGCCCTGCCCTGCCCTGCCCTGCCTCAGTCCCTGCCCTGCCCTGCCCTGCCCTGCCCTGCCTCGGTCCCTGCCCTGCCCTGCCCTGCCTCGGTCCCTGCCCTGCCTCAGTCCCTGCCCTGCCCTGCCTCAGTCCCTGCCCTGCCCTGCCTCGGTCCCTGCCCTGCCTCGGTCCCTGCCCTGCCCTGCCCTGCCTCGGTCCCTGCCCTGCCCTGCC